>NW_021131492.1:0-552179 GCF_004193835.3 Ostrinia furnacalis | reverse complement strand
CAACAACCGCTTTGGAGATTCCGACGGTAGCGGGACGACCAGCAACGAAGGGTAAGAACAGTTCTAATTTACATATTTGCCTATAACAAGCATTTGGCCAACAGATAAATCCCTTGCAAAAACTTTTAAGACTTTTTTTAACCGACTGCAAAAAAGGAGGAGGTTCTCAATTCAAGTGTATGTTTTTGTTATGCTCAATCGCCTCTTTAAGAGCTAAAGCACAAATTGGCGTCTGGGAGTTCTTGTAAGTTTGTCTATTGAGAAGCCGTTATCAAGCATTTATAAAACTTATTAGGTAGTTTTTAGTCGCTTTAAAATACATTGAAATAATCATACATATCAAGTAGTTAGTGCAATATTTGATGTTTAACTATCTTACTAAAATTATTAACAATGACAATATTTATCTATAGATTGACCTTCTAACAACCTAAGTACTAACTTTCTTTCTTGAACACACGTACTTTCCAGAAAGCAGCATTATTCTGTGACCATCGAAAAAATACGACTGCGTACACTAACACCCGGCGAGATTCAAAAGGTTTAAATTACAGTACAATCGCCTTCCAACGCTACCCAATATTTAATGGCAACACTAAAATCTACACACAATGCAGTTAAACGTCACAACGAAAAATACTATAGCTTTTAAAAAAAATTATATGCTACCGCGGTGGAAATTCAATGTCACACTCACACATATGCGTTCGCCATACATATGATATAAAGGTGAGTATGGACTAGAGCATTTCCATGTAATCTAACGTTCTTACAAATGGAACAATACAGGTAAACTGTACGGCGTTTGGTTCGTGAAAGGATGAAAAGTAGAACATAATCATAGAGTTGCGCGTGGTTCTGTTACAAGTAAATGCTCTAGTCTATACTCACCTTTATGCACACCGATGCAAACATACCGAATCAGTTTATGAAGTTTGTAAAACATGCTATTACCGATCTCCACAGCTTACTCACACATCTACACATTTTTTAGCACAAACTATAGCACCCTATACTTACATGACTAAAATATAGTGCACTATTACACTAAATGATATTTATTTATTTTTATGATTCTGTTTTCAAGTTATAGCCTGACCAGGAACATAAAAACCCTCGCCATGTTGCGGAAAACTAATGGTACTAATTTCTTTTAATGGCAACAGTAACTGAAACTTCATTGATATGTCACCTTGCATGTCAGTCTATTCTGTCAAAGTGTAAACAAAGTTTATTTTAAATGTGCGCAATTGGTTTTATGAATTAAATTGCTAAAATCTTTTTATAGTCGTGAAAGAAAAGTGGTTCTAGGNGTTGGAGACATTCTCATGTGGCAATGGGCAGGGCACATAGTACGCAGAACTGACGGCCGATGTGACAGCAAGGTTCTAGAATGGAGGACTCGTACCGGGAAACGCAACGTGGGACGTCCACAAGGTGTACCGACGATATCGTAAAGGTAGCAGGGAAGCGCTGGACGCAGGCCGCTATACCAATCGATCAACATGGAAAGCATTGGGAGAGGCCTATGGCTGAAATGATGATGATGGATATATCATATCATGCGCTATTAAAAAGATGACCAAATATGAGCTATGTTTAGAGGCTCATACGTATACTATGATTTGTAGTCAGTGAGGACATTTAGTGGTATTTTTTTCAACTCTTGGGATTATCAACACAGGACTCTGTGTAAAATTACTTACGATTTCCTTCTCGTAGACGATAGTGTGTAGTTCGGTCTCGTTGGCAGAATCCTCGAACACAGAATTCTGGGAGCTGTCCATACTGCTGCGAGCGGATTCCGTAGACGCGCGGGTCACTGGTCTCGTTGGTTGTGGCGCTTTCGCTTCTGCCGCTTTACCTGAAATTATTGACAAATAAATAAAACATAACTATATATTTTTCGCACACTCACTGCGGGCGCGCGTCGCACAGTCGCGACAGCAACATAATTACGCGCGAGCGATAGGGATGGGTAGCTTGGGGTCATTGGACGGGAGTCTACGTGCTCACGGACCAGGCTTTAACATGACTCATCCTCAGCAACTGAACATGAACAAATATCAGCTGGGCTCGTCCCCAAAGTCCTGCCACGACAACCATCGACCGATCTATGCATCCCTGTCACTCGCACCTAAAGTATGGGAGTTAGAGTAGTCCAGCGATTAGGCGCACTTAGAATAGATGAAAAGGTGTCCTAAGCTTGTTCATACTTTCAGGAAGTGTATGTAGTTGTCAAGGTAGGTAAAAATAGCTTACTTCGAAAACTACTGAGCAAGTCTGAGTCTATGGTTATTAGAGACGATGTCTATTGCAAAATTACACAAACGATCATTATCTAACTAAACCAAGTAAAAATCCTCTGAAATAAGAATAAGAACTAAAGTACGGCCAACGAGAAGCGATACCAAATGTAAACAAACCCAATGTCATGGGTGAACCCGTCTGACTTTGACATATTTTGGCGGGAGAACGAGACATTACGACAAATACACAAGATGGGAAGAGACAGAATATATTGTCAACTCGACAGTCGTATCGACCTTTTGTATCGCTGCTAGTTGGCCGTACTTTAGACTCTAGTCCTACCTTTAACTTTTCGCTTCGGTTCTTCCTTCTTCGTTCGGCTCTTGGTGGATCCGTTAGACTCCGTGCTCGAGGCAGACTGTAGGCCCCTCGTGGATTTCCGTATGGTCACGTTTGAGACATCTAGGTCGAGCGGCGGCGATTGCAAAGACTCGTTTGGCGAACTGTCTTTTTTGTCCTTCGCTGCGTCGGCTTTTGCTTTCAGTGCTGGAGAGTAGAAAAAATGTTTATGAGATGTAACTCATATAAAGTTAGAGACATCTTCTAGACAAGCTCACACCATTATAGATTGTATTTAAACGCTTTGCAAGAGATTTTTATCCAGAATATTAAAAAAAAATAGAAAAATTCATTAATTTAGCAGTTCTATAATAATGACGTAGATTTTGGCTTTCTCGAAAATTCACAATGAGACTCTAGGAACTGTTTTTACATACTCGTGTTAGGCTAACCAAAAACATGAAATAATCAACCTATATACGACAGTGTTGTGTGTAATATACCTCTATCTATATCCACCAAAGACCGTTGCGATCGGCTTCTTTTGACGCCGCCCTTTTCATTGTCCGGTTGGACCTTCGCTTTGCCTTTAGGCTCTTTGCCCTTTTTAGTACCCTTCGTACTATCTGTGCTAGCTTGTTTATTGATTGATAGTTTCTTTTTCTTGCCTGTAACAAACACAAAAGTACTGTTTCTATGGCAAATACAGTTTATTTATGACTATCAAAAAAGGAGTTCTAGATGTTAATCAAACTTTAGTATCTTGAATAAATCGGAAAAGAAATTAGATTTCGTTCTTCGAGAGGAACATTCGGTCTGATTGAATCATATCAGACACTTATAACGGCTAACACCCACACAATAGAAGAATATCAATAAAGAACAACAATTTTATTCCAAACCCTGTACTGAAACGGAAAACTAGGACAACAATTTTCTTTACTTTCTTGTTTTGTGTGGAGTACAAAAAAGTGTTTATCTATAAATCTATTTACATTTGCCTCAATAGATTGTGTAGAAAGAACTTACTTTTAGTAACTTTGGGCTTCTTCAAAGGCGACACTCCGCTGCTGCTGGAATCTGAAGGAGCGTCGTCTACTTTGTCGCTTGTCTCAATTTCCGAGGACGGCCGGTTCGATTTGGGACTGCTTGTCTCTACTGGTGGTTGCTCTGTCAACGGAGACATTAATAATAATAAATGTTTATTTCAGAAATAACTTTCCATACTGGGTTAGTAGTTACATTAATTAATTTTCACACAAACTGCCAACCTACGTCAGGTTTGCGTCATCGTACCTACAAAGTAAGTGCTACATCTCAAAGTGAAAATGGTGTTTAAGATCCACTAACAAAACACTTCATAAAGTAACCAATTAATTAATTTTGACAAATTATTTCCTATTTTGAGCTCCAAGCTGAGCTCTGAATGTGTATGGACTAATGTTTGCAAGATACGCTACCTTCTTTCTTAACCTGTCTGCACATCGTGAGGAATTTAGGGCAATTATTCCTTTTTGTGGACATATGGATGTCCTATGGCTGAAATGATGATGATGATGATTCCTTTTTGTCTCTGGTAAATTAATGTCCTCCACCTGAAGTGGACACTCAATGACCTGATGATTATGATAATGATTAATATAATTATATTACCTTCAATCCTGGACACAGTTTCTGGAGGCGTGGTCTCGTCAATCTCTACTTCTTCTTCGACGGTTTCGTTGATGACGACGTGGGTGCTACGCGCGAGTGGTTGCGCTATAAAATAATAACCTTTTATTAATCTTGATGATTTTTTATTATAATAAATTAAGAATTACACTAAAAACAGCTAAACGACTAATGACTATAGCTAGTAACAGAACTGAGTAAGAATATGTAGTTGTACTGTACAATATAGAAATAACTACGTTACGTTACAGTCAGCGTCCAATAATTCGTGACACCCAAAGGAGCTAAAAAGTCGCAACACATTTTTGCTTTTGTTGCAATTGAAATAAGGTTGTGTTGTCAACTTTTGGCCACTTTGGATGATACGAACTATTTGACGCAGACTGTACGACACTATAAATTAACCACCAGAGATTAAAGATTTATATTAACCGAACATACTTGCACACAGCTTGAAAAATAAGCTAGACGGTCGACTAAATCGGAGACTTGATAATCTTTCTCCTAGACAAAAAAATATAAACATTTGACGTAATAAGATCTTAAATAATGAAATATTTTATTTGACTGGCCTAATATATTTGTAATTTAAGTTTGTTAACTTACGTAAGGAAGTCGTTGCTCGTCCTATGGGACCTATGGTGTCTTCGCCTTGCATTGTTCCTTCAGTAATACCTGATAAAGAACCAACATAATATAATGTTAATATTTTTATATCGATTTTAGACATATAGATCGGTAGTGTTCGTCAATATATCAAAAAGTATATGTAAATTATGTTCAATTTACCTGTATTCGACATCTTGTTGAGACTTGCCCGCTCCATAGCCTCTAGCGAGCCTAAGTAGCGGGTAAGGTTTCGGCAAGATTGCTTGTCTGGCAGTTTCTGTAAATTAAACAAGAAATTATAAACATGGTTAAGTTATAATAGCACATACGAGTAGTTATGTCACACACCACAAACAAACAGAAACTCAAATCTGGCTATAATCAGAAGTATGACCCCTGTTAAAAGAAGCTGACTCTATGTAGGTGGCAAGCACCACGGCGAGCATTCAATACGCTCGCGCTTCTTCAGAAGTAGCTGTACCATTTAGTACTATAGACATATAGGCTATAATAGTCTGCATTTACCGCACACAAGTCTCTCAGCATAGCCGCCAGTTCGATGGCAAGCTGTCCGTCCCTAGGAGGTGACAGTAGAGCGAGCATTCGGCAGGCCAGACCCACTTCAGTCAACATCCTCCGAGACTTGAGCAGTAGTAGAACATCACTATTATACAGGGTGTCCCAAAAACAATGGATAACCCTGTAACCATCGATAGGCCTCGCCATGGTCTCCCTAACGTCCAATTTTGACCCTAGTAAAAATATCACAGTTTTCAAGATTTTTAAGTTTTTGTGCATTTTCAGAAAATTGTCACCTGCGATTACTTTTTCTCATGCCATTTCTACGAATGAGGATACTTTTCAATCTAGTTTTTTTCCTTATCACAAGGGATAGTTGGGCTATCAAAAGAAAAGATTAAAGTTCAACAAACTAGTTTAATAGTATGAAAATTTTAAGAAATTGCAGAGAAGAAGGAAAAATTAATTCATTGTCTTGCACTTTTGATCAGCCGTCGTGTAAAAAAAATGTAGGAAGACCATCGTGCCCATTACCTTAAAAACTTCCTTGGTTAATTGAGATTCTAAAAAGGTATCACAAGCCTATGTATTCTGTATTATTTTTATCTTATGGCTACTTGAATAGCAACTAGTATGAAAACTGCAAAAATGAGTTTTTCTCGTAATAGTTAAACTAGGACTGCATAGTGGCATTAAATACAAATGGATAATTTTTAGCGTAGGAATTTTAATAAAGCAACATTTTATCATCATCATTTCAGCCATAGGACGTCCACTGCGGAACATAGGCCTGTACCCCAATGATTTTCATAATGACCGCTTGGTAGCGGCCTGCATCCAGCACCTTCCTGCTTACCTTTATGACGTCGTCGGTCCACTTTGTAGGTAGACGTCCTACGATGCGCTTTCCGGTACGTAGCCTCCACTTTAATCCTGCTGCCTCAGTTCTGCAACCTACTGTGCCCTGCCCATTGCCACTTCAGCTTGCTGATCCGTCGACTTTAGTTCGTTTACGGATCTCCTAAATTCTGATACGGTTTCGTGAAGAAACCCGAGCCGAGTATAGCCCCTTCCATAGCACGCTGTCCAAAAAATTCACGTTTCCGAGCCGTGTATTATCACGGGTATCTGTCTATAGGCACATTTATAAGGTTTCAAACAAAAATTAAGTAATCACAAATACGCAGAACGGACGGCCAATGGGGCAACAGGGTTCAAGTGGAGGCTACGTACCGGAAAGCGCATCGTAGGACGTCTACCTACAAAGTGGACCGACGATCTCATAAAGGAAAGCGGGAAGGTGCTGGATGCAGGCCGCTACCAAGCGGTCATTATGAAAATCATTGGGGTACAGGCCTATGTTCAGCAGTGGACGTCCTATGGCTGAAATGATGATGATGATGATGATAAAATATTGCTTTATTAAAATTCCTGCGCTAAAAATTATCAATTTGTATTTAATGCCGCTATGCAGTCCTAGTTTAACTATTACGAAAAAAACTCATTTTTGCAGTTTTTATACTAGTTGCTATTCAAGTAGCCATAAGATAAAAATAATACAGAATACATAGGCTTGTGATACCATTTTAGAATCTCAATTAACCAAGGAAGTTTTTAAGGTAATGGGCACGATGGTCTTCCTACATTTTTTTTACACGACGGCAGATCAAAAGTGCAAGACAATGAATTAATTTTTCCTTCTTCTCTGCAATTTCTTAAAATTTTCACACTTTTAAACTAGTTTGTTGAACTTTAATCTTTCCTTTTGATAGCCCAACTATCCCTTGAGATAAGGAAAAAAACTAGATTGAAAAGTATCCTCATTTGTAGAAATGGCATGAGAAAAAGTAATCGCAGGTGGCAATTTTCTAAAAATGCACAAAAACTTAAAAATCTTGAAAACGGTGATATTTTTACTAGGGTCAAAATTGGACGTTAGGGAGACCATGGCGAGGCCTATCGATGGTTACAGGGTTATCCATTGTTTTTGGGACACCCTGTATATCGATAATGGTCGGTACTTACCGCACACAAGTCTCGCAGCATAGCCGCTAGTTCAATCGCGAGTTGTCCGTCCCTAGGCGGCGACAGTAGAGCGAGCATTCTGCATGCCAATCCCACTTCAGTCGACGAAGGCCTCCGCACTATGTAGTTGCATAGTGTCATTGCCATTACACCTTGGCTGTCGATGACCTAGAAAGAATTCATTCCACTTAAGAAAGTCATTCCAGTCTTTTATGCCTGTATTTAAGAAAGGTAACACACTCTAAAATCTATTTACACTCAAGCATACTATAAAATTCTGTCTTGTGATTAAGCTACAATACTGAATCATAGCCTTGAATTTGTTCTTGAGTAAGAATCATGTTTTGCGTGTTGTTTAAGGCTACAATAAAGTATAACAGTTTTTGATCTCAGTCACAAAAGCTCACATGATATAAGATAACTTCGCTTTAATTCTCAGATAAGTCTTTACTTCGTGATTAACCCTAGTCAGCGACACGATGAAATGAACCACTGCCTTTTGTTGTTACAAAAACCTACACTATAGTAAAGGACTTTCGCCTTAATACCCAGCTACATAAGACTTACTTCGTGGTTGACGCGAGTGAGCGACACGATGAAGCGAACCACTGCCTCTTGGTCGATTTCAGCAAGCGGCGAACTCGAGGGAGCGTTGGCTAGGGCACGCAGTGTGGGAAGCGTTGCTTTCTAGAAATTAATAGATTTAAAATGTATTTTATTTTTGTTAAAACATGGCAGAAAGTGTGAAGGTAAAAATAAGATACAAGCACTCTTTCGTCTGGTATGGCATGCAATTTTCAAATAGGACACATGGGACATTCAAATCATCACATGACATGAAGTTTTTTATGACCCGCGAAGACGCAAACGCATTGTCCTGTACTCCTGTCTTACAAACTACGTCACAAGCATATTCCCAAGTATTTTTTTCTTCCCTGACGGTAGGAAGATATCTTTGTGCTAATATTTAAGAAAAAGTAACTCATACTAACTTGTATTTGCTCCTGTGCACCATCGACTGTGGTAGGGAAAGTTTGGAAGAACACGCCTATTGTTTGCCGCAGCATGTCTTCTTCCACTAAAAATATCCAGAAAGTGTCATGAAACCAATGTCATTAAAAATATGCAAGAGATTTTTTTCATGGATATTACTATTTACCCCTTTTAAATCAATCGTAAAGATGATAGCACTGGGAATGACAGTTGTGTTAACAGCGGAAGAATTTGAAACCTTTTTTGTGGATATATTTATGCTTTTGGTAAACGAACAGGTTTTCAAAATAGTTGTGAGTTTTAGTGAGCGACCGTTAGTGAGCTGCCACACTGGCTGATTGCAAGCGTTTTCAACGGGAACACGCCGCGTAATGCGCAACGTTTCCGCCTAATTTTCGACTCGTGTTCGCGACGTCTCCGCCGCGTCGCCACTCCGTTTTGAAACCGCTTGTAATCCGCCAGTGTAACAAGGCCCATAACTTAATTACACATACCTGTAGCAGGATTGAACCAAAGCAACATAAGCCGGCTGAGTATCGCAGGGGACTCCAGATGGCCCAGATGTAGCAATCGGCACAGACCCTCCACTATTATCAGCCGATACGTTGCGCACTGAAATTACGTACTTATGTAAGTAATCATTAGGTACACATTACTATTTGACATACATGAGCGTCTCACATAAAAAAGGAACGATCAACGGTTTATTGTACATAATACCGCAGGCGCTTGGTAATAAAAGAGATGTAAAAACATACTTTAAGAGCGATTTCTTACTGCATCTAGTCTGGAGTAGCATAAGTATAATTGGTTTAAGATTTGGAAAATCGCCATTATTATTTTAAACTGCACTGTTTAAAAAGAAAAAGTCTTACCGTGCTGTCCATTATTTTCAATAGTAGTTCGATGACGGTACTGTGAGTTGGTGTCAGTGATATCACCGATTCGGATATACTACCTGCAAAAAATTAACTTAATTATCTCACAAATCTCAGATTTATTATTGCAAAAACGCACTTATTACAACTGCGTAAGATGCCATTACATAATACAACTAAATTCCGGTCACCGAGCAGATAGAATTTCGTACAATGACCGCAAGCTACCCATCCTTATCGCTCGCGCGTCATTATATGTCGCGCTCGCACACTCACTGCGACCGCCCGTCGCACAGTCGCGACGAAATAGAGCGATAAGGATGGGTAGCTTGGGGTCATTGTACGAAATTTTATCTGCTCGGCGACCGGACTTTACTAAATCATCTACTCACCATCCTCATCGATCGCGTCTATAGAGTGAGAGTACGTGCTTCGCTTGCTCTTCGCTTTCGACTCGTCTGCGCGCTGCGACTCAGACGCGTCGTCTTCGAAAACCTTCGCACCGTGCACGCAAAGGAGATCCACTATGCACTTTAGTACTGTCGTCACTATTGGCTCGTTTGACGTGTCTATTAGCTGTGGAGAAATTATTACTGTAGGTCTAGGTAAGATACGCGCCGTGGTAAGCTTTTATCGATTTCAACGCGATAAGCCCATACATTTTACGTCTAAAATCATCGATAAGATTTTATCACGGCGCGCATCCTCGCTCGGCTGGTGACTTTTAAGGTTATTGGAATCTAAATCTTATTATTGCGGAATAAATTACGAAGAGTTTTTAGTGCTCGTGACTATAACATTCACATTGGTACTGTGCGTAGTGCAGTTTTTATGTGTATTCTTGCTACTTTTTTGTAGTAAGAAATAGTAGGAGGCTAACTTATCGATATAATTTATTACAAAAAATTGAAAAGAGTACTCACATTAGCAAAGAAGAAAGCTTTGTTTTCTTTCGCAAACTCCTTATCGAGCATACCAAATAACGCCACGGTTTCTAGAGCATTTTCTAGCACTTCTGGGTTTTGGAATATTTCCACCTGTAAGTATAATAAATATTTTTTTATTTGAAAGTATGCAGAGAGACTGCACAGTTCAGAGAAAAGCGCAATTGTTGGAAACGCAAAATATAATCGAATGTCGTGGACATAAGGTGCACTATTCTATTATTTAAATCAAGTCAATTACTTTGCAAGATTATGGGCAGCGCAAGACCGTGCATTGTGGAAAACCTTGGAGGAGGCCTTTGCCCAGCAGTGGACGTCATTTGGCTGAAACAGAACTTTGCAAGATATAAGTTACCTCAGGCCAATCAAATATACATCGAATGCCCACGGCATTACGATCTCTCATTGAATTAAGTTAATGCTTCTAAAGCTACGTACACTCTCATCATGGTCTTTAAGTGAAATATACTTGCCTCTAATTCGTTAAATATCATTCTTAACATTGGAGTCACGGTCTTGAGTTGAGGAGTGTCTAACGCACTGTTGAGTATCGTTAGGCATTTGTTTAAGGTTTCTGCGTCAGACACTTTTTCCATTATTGTCTGAAATACATACAAAAATGATTAAATTGAAATCTGAAAACTCGAGTAAAAGCCGATATACTTATACCGATGCCACTTATCTTTAGTTGCATTCGCAAGATTAAAACAAATGAATTAATGTTAGAATTATCAAAATGGCTGATATTTTTTTTTAATAAATAAAAAAAAATACAGCCCACGCGTTCGATCTCACATTAGCCTCCTCCTTTGCGTATCGAAATCGGGTAAAAAGTAAAACTATCTGAATGCCAAATATCTTTTGTTTTTCATTTAACAAGTTTTTTTTACTTACTGGTATTGGGGCTGGAGGTGGCGGTGTTGGTTGAACGTTCAGATCTTCCAACTTCTTTTGGATGTCTTCCACCTAAAACGATTGTACATTCAATGTCGTTCAATGGGGATGTTGCCTGGGTCAAAAAGCAAGAGTTTTAATTAGTCCGTCAGTTAACTTATCAAAAAATACACTACACGTATTTTTCACTTTTTCAAACTAATGAAAATTTAAAGAGATAAAGCGCCCCAAAGTTCATAAGAAGAGTCAACGCTTGCTTAAAAATGCCGCACGTTGTGACGTCGTGCGCAACTTCAACGCACCATAACTATGTAATTATTTGTTAGATTGACAAATAAAAATATATGTGTCCAATATTTTTTGATATAAAACATTACGGACTAAAAAAATTTTTTTAGGCAACTAGCCTATTGCAATCAAATATGTAAATAATAATAAAGAAAATAGTTTATTTGTTACCTTAGCTTTACATTCGGCGGCGAGAGCGTAGTTTTGGTCTCTGACAGCTTCTTCTTGAGCTTCCATAGCTACATTTAGGGATACGCGAAGTCTGGCACGCTAGAACACATAATTATTTATTTATTTATATTGTAATTGACTTTAAAAATACAGGGTTTAGGGAAACGAGCGCAAATGATTAAATATTGCATTAGGTAGTTAAAGCCCGGTCGCCGAGCACGTAGAACTTCGTCCAATGACCCCAAGCTACCCATCCTTATCGCTCGCGCGTAATTATATTGCTGTCGCGACTGGGCGACGGGCGGCCGCAGTGAGTGTGCGAGCGAGTCATTGGACGAAGTTCTACATACTTGGCGACCGGACTACTTCGCTGCATGAAGTCATTTTTAAATTAAAACTGTCACTAATGTATGGGGCCTTTGATCCTTTCAGTCAGTTCTGGCACTAGCTATACTGATTCTGGATGAACAGTTCTCATAGGATTGTACCACTGAAATCGCTTACGATAGTAATATCCATCCAAAAACTTATGTACGTTATCAACCTACATAAGTTTTTTAAACTGTGCAACATAAAAGTTTCATCTCAAAGAAAATTTAAGAAAATTAAAAAATCTATAACTTCTGACGGGTTAATAATAATCTTTTGGTTTCATACCTGGAGTTTAACTTCAGCGCAATCCACAGGCGGCGGAGGCGCAGCAATCGTTTCTGGTTCGGGCGGGTCTCGCAGGGCCGATATCATGCCGTTGATGATTTCTAATCGGAGCGCCAGGTCTGGCACCACCATTTCGAGGGCTGATACGAACGCGCGTATAACGTCAGAGCTGAGCGGGCCGTAGTCACCTAACGAAAGGTTTTATATATTTATTAAAGTAAAAGATAGACTTCATTGGTGCGCTGGGCCAGTACAATAATGGGAACACAACACTCTTCTAGAAGATAATGTAAAATGCGACTATGCCAGACAAATATGCCATCAGGCATCCTCAACTCGTCAGGTCACCATAGGGAGTATAGGCCAATTCTTCCTTTTGCCTGCCTCTCTCTGGTATATTAGAGAGAATCGTTTTTCTGGAGTGGAGAGTAATGACCTGTAAGCCTAGTCTGCGCGCCATAATAAACTTTTATCGATTCACGTGATAAGCCCATATATTTGTCGTCTAAGGTCATCGATAAGATTTTATCACGGCGCGCATCTTAGCCCGGCTAATGATGATTCAAATAACACTCACCAATGAGCGCTTGAGTGTCTGCCGCGCCGTACACTCGGAGCATGCTCACGAGCTCGTGCAATATGTGCTGGCGAGTACTGAACCTTACACGGGGTGGGCAGGGGGATTCCCCTACGCTATGTGTATAGGGATGACGTAATAGGAAACACTCACCAGTGAGTGATTGAGTGACTATTAGTACCTGCTGCTGTAGAGCCTTAAGCACCCGTAGCTTAGAATTACCCCAATGCTGTTATTGGGAATGACGTAATAGGTAAGACTCACCAAAATTAGTACCTGCTATTGCAGCGCCTTAAGCGTCTTGAATTACCACAATGCAGTTATTAGGAATGACGTATAGATCGTGTCATTTACGAAGACGCGCCCCACCATTCTTCCGCTAATGTTTGAGTGTTATCGGTACACACTATATTATCCATGAGTGCACACGCACCCTATAATAATGACGCTCAGATTGCTCGGATAAAACTCTCCGCACCACGCGCTTCCTTCGACCAAAAAGTGATGGGGTGAGATTCTACTGACCATTATTAGTACCTGCTATTGCAGCGCTTAAGGCCTCAGCCTCGAGTTTAGCGGGCAGCGGGGCGGTAGCGGCGGCGGCGCGGGAGCGGCAGGATCTTATGCGTAAAATCAAATAGACCGGTTCTCGAAAACAGCGGCGCGGGAGCGGGCAACGAGCGGGCAGCGGCGCGGGAGCGTGCAACGAGCGGGCAGCGCACTCCTTTTGCCCACAATAAATCGAGCGTTAGGAATAAATTTGAATCGAAATACAATTGTCGCCGTTGTTCAGATATTTCGTTTGCGAATAAAAACAAATATCTCGACAACACAACCCCGAACACAACACTTCGCCGCTAAAGCGCCGCGCGAGCTGCCCGCTTGTTTCGAGAACGGGTGTGCGTTGCCCGCCCCGCTCCCGCGCCGCCGCCGCTCCCGCCCCGCTGCCCGCTAAGCTCGAGGCTGAGGCCTTAGAGCTTGTCGATTCTATGACGTAATAGGAACACTTGCCAGTGAGCGCTTGAGTGACCAGCGCTTGCAGCTCCTTGCCGCCGGCGGGGTCGGCCGCGTCGTACACTCGGAGCATGCTCACGAGCTCGTGCAACACGTGCTGGCGGGTACTGAACCTTACACGAGATGGGCAGGGGGATTCCCCTACGCTGTTATAAAGGAATGACGTAATAGAAACACAGGCTTAAGGTCACCCAAAAGGCGGTGGAGCATGCTATGCTCGGAGTTTCCCTGCGTGATCGAATCAGAAACGAGGAGATCCGCAGGAGAAAGTGACTGACATAGCCCGCAGAATCGCTAAAATCAAGTGGCAGTGGGCGAGGCACATAGCTCGTAGAGTTGATGGCCGCTGGGGCAGAAAAGTTCTCGAGTGGCGACCACGAGCCGGAAGACGTAGTGTGGGCAGGCCTCCCACTAGGTGGACCGAAGATCTGGTGAAGGTCGCGGGAGGTGCTTGGATGCGGGCGGCGCAGGAGCGGTCTTTGTAGAAAACCTTGGGGGAGGCCTTTTTCCAGCAGTGGACGTCTTTCGGCTGAAACGAACGAAATAAGAACACTTACCAGTGAGCGCTTGAGTGACCAGCGCTTGCAGCTCCTTGCCGCCGGCGGGGTCGGCCGCGTCGTACACTCGGAGCATGCTCACGAGCTCGTGCAACACGTGCTGGCGGGTACTGAACCCTATCGGGTCCGAGCTCTCCGAAGGACAGGGGGATTCCACTATGCTGTTAGAGGAAAATGAACTCTAAAACTTGGTACTATAAGGCACATATTTGTATGATAGAGGTAGGTAAAATTATTCCACTATGCTGTTAGAGGAAAATGAACTCTAAAACTTGGTACTATAAGGCACATATTTGCATAACAGAGGTAGGTAAAANAGGTAAAATTATTCCACTATGCTGTTAGAGGAAAATGAGATCTAAAATTTGCTACCATAAGGCCCATATTTGCATAATAGAGGTAGGTAAAATTATTCCACTATGCTGTTAGAGGAAAATGAGATCTAAAATTTGCTACCATAAGGCACATATTTGCATAATAGAGGTAGGTAAAACTATTTTACTATGCTGTTATAGGAAAATGAGATCTAATACTTGCTTATCATAGGGCACATATTTGCATAGTAGAGGTAGGTAAAAGTATGAAAAAAGCATTTCGTTCAGCATTTATAAGCGGGTATTAGGCCCTACAGGGTCAGAGCTTTCCACCGGACAGGGGGATTCCACTACGCTGTTAGAGGAAAATGGAATCTAAAGTAGTTGACATAAGATCTACAGTGCAGCGTGGGGATTCTATGCTGATAGATGAAAATGAGATCTAAAGTAACGCTTATAAGAGCTAAAGTGGTATTTAGCTTGTAACTAAACTCTTTCTAAAAAACATATAACCTCCTTCTTTTTTTAAGTCGGTTAATAAAAAAGAAAGTTGCTGTGCCCAAACCGGGTCTATGTTTGAAACTATAGATTGTTTAAGAACTTATGTACAACATGGAATGCAATAAAGATATTGACTATTGAGTATTGATCAACTCAGCTAACTTATAAGTGTGATTATTCGTAATAATAAGACACACTTACGCCTTAATATATCCAGTGAGCACCACCAAGTCTGGCAACACAGTTTCCAGCGTCTCATCGTCTTCAATTTTCTGCAAGTGTTCCGCCAGATGGCGCCAGTACCAGGCAGTCTCCTTGTTTAGTTTCTCAGCTGGGATCAGCCGAAGAGTCTTGTCGGTTGGCAGCCATTCCAGCAGTTCGGATATTGGGAGACGTCTAGAAGAAATATACACTCAACATCAAATAAACCGCACCTTCCGCGACGCGAACTTTAAAGAATATCTTCTGACACAATCGTGGTACCCCAACAATATTGGTGTTATTTGAAAGCCCAATAAATATCCTTAAAGACAAATACCTTTCATTTCTAAATAAATGATTAACATATACCATAAATGTGACTTGAAAATAGACCTCACTTTGGGCTCACCTCTGGGATCAATTAGACCAATTATTATGGTTATAAAACCAAATAAAGATCTCACGTGTCCTCTTTAACAGATGGATAGCGATTAATCCCAACTTAACAGTTTTAAAGTCATAAAAAATGGCTATAGCGTAACTACCTATTTTTTGAAGATGTGACTCTGGATCCTTGTAAAGACACATTTTTGGGGTAAAAACCTTTCCTTTAATGAAATGAAGTTTAGAACTCGGCTTTCAAATGGTACCAATGTTGGTGGGAAGTGGGGATGCATACGTTTGATAAGTGCTTGTCGCGGGAGGTGCGATTTATTTGATGCCGAGTGTAGAAATCATTTTAGTAATGGTGCGTCCAGACTGGGCGAACGGGCTTGCGCGGCAAACTCGACATCCTGCTCACTCAATAGCAGGGTGAGCAGGATGACTAGCGTGCCGCGCGAGCACGTTCGCCCAGTCTGGACGCACCATAATAATCATGGGTTGATCGAACTCAGCATGGCTACTTCTGACAATGTTATCCGGAGTTAGGAATGTTTCCATCCCTCTCACGCGTAGTGAGATGCTAGCATGAGCAACAGTGACATATATACCTGAAATTATGTAAACGACGTCGCCTTGCTATTGTCAAGGTGCAATGGCTACTATCATTCATTTCGTTTCCATTTTAACACTGTCTTTAAAATGTTGGTTGAAAAGAATGCACATGATGTCCGAAATAGCATAGTAGGCCTTTAGACTTATGACGTCGTGTCAGACAAAAAGAGGAACTCTTCAGGTAGTATTACAAGCAGTTAACCCTTTAACAGTCATAACATAATCGAAATTTTCATTGTTTTTGGACGTTTAGATAAGTGAATAAGGTCCAAAATATGGTGGGAACTATATTCCCAATGTCTTTTAAAACGTCACAACATTGTTTATAGCTTGACTTAATGGTGTCTGTTCGATCTGATGAATAAACTGGCTCCAAAATGTTATCTACTCACTTGAACAAAGTCTCCAGCAGCTTCCCAGCGACGTACTGCGAATCTTTAGCATCATGAGCGTTGTCCAGCCGTATGGCTTTCAGCAGGTCTATGATGTTGCCTTGGAAAGTGCTCAGCCAACCGGGTACGAGGATCTCTTCGACCACTCGTCGCACGCGCTGACTGCGTTCGGTAAGTCCGACCTTGAAAAGTTAGATAATTATTTTTATTTGTTGCCCGATCCACTGACAGAGGAGTGAGTGAGAGCGAGGAGTTAGCCAGGTATCACGTGTAATTTATTTTAAACTCATTGCTTGAGAGAATACTTAAAAGAGGGATGTAAGAACGGAGGATAGGGTGAGATCAAAAAATCTAGGAAATATATCAATTAGGCAGTGGAAGAATTGAATGAGCTAAAGCGACTACTAAAGTAATTTGTTGAATAATATGACTATGTTTTAAACTATCATGTAAATTCAGGATGTGTATTATGTGCATAGCAAAAGAAAGTTGCTGAATATAAAAAGTGCCGAACAGTGCACACAAAATAATCTTTATTTACAGAAAGAAACCCTACTTAAGTGATAGAGGCTTCATCTACGTCGCATAGCATCGAGTACATACGGCACGTTCCGCGTACACTTCGCTAAATAATAAAAGGCATAATTTTAAGTTCATCTCATATTCAATTCATGTAGGTATTCAGTTAAAGCTAAATAAGTATTATGTTATTTATTAGTAACCTAAATTGTTTATTTATAGCGTCTGTATTAGAGGAAGGCGGTAATGACTGCGACACAGTCTTTGACTACTGCAGTCATTAACGTTTCATTTTGTCTATGCAAAATTGTAATTGGCTACAAATAAAGTTTTATTATTACTTCGCTAAGTAATAATAAAAGGCGTAATTTCCTCTACCTTAAGGGTCAGAACTCTCTGGCGGACTCTGAGCTGCGTGACGTTGACGCCGGCTATGTAAAGGAACGCGGCGCGCCTGACCGCTTCATCTACGTCGCATAGCCGCTCTAGGTACATAAAGCAAGTTCCTAAATAATAATAAAAGACATTGTTTCCTCTACCTTAAGGGTCAGAACTCTCTGGCGGACTCTGAGTTGCGTGACGTTGACGCCAGCTATGTAGAGGAACGCGGCGCGCCTGACCGCTTCATCTACGTCGCATAGCCGCTCTAGGTACATAAGGCAAGTTCCTNGTGCAGAGGAAGGCCGAGCGTGTATTTTGAAGTGAACCTGCTGCCCATACAAGTTTAAACGGGCGCTGGTGCATCACCGCTATGACTTGGAGTTGCTGGCTGGGTCCTGCATTGAAAAACCCAGGAGGCCGCCGAGCACACGGGCTCGTGGCGCGGCGAGTGGACTCCAGGGGCTTGCGGAGCATTCTTGGAGGATGGCGAATCTTCACTTGACATGCAAATACGGCCTCTGTCAGTTTCTGGCTTTGTCCAGGCAGACGCTGACTGGTTTTTATTACCTGAAGCGTAGTGGTGACTTTGACATGCAAATACGGCCTCTGTCAGTTTCTGGCTTTATCCAGGCAGACGCTGACTGGTTTTTAATACCTGAAGCGTAGTGTTGATTTTGACATGCAAATACGGCCTCTGTCAGTTTCTGGCTTTGTCCAGGCAGACGCTGACTGGTTTTTAATACCTGAAGCGTAGTGTTGATTTTGACATGCAAATACGGCCTCTCATATACCATAAATGTGACTTGAAAAAAGACCTCACTTTGGGCTCACCTCTGGGATCAATTGGACCAAATTTTATGGTTATAAAACCAAATAATGATCACACGTGTCCTCTTTAACAGATGGATAGCGATTAATCCCAACTTAACAGTTTTATAGCCATAAAAGTTGGCTCAAGCGTAACTATCTATTTTTTGAAGAAGTGACTCTGGATCCATCTAAAGAAACATTTTTGGGGTAAAAACCTTTCCTATAATGAAATGAAGTTTAGAACTAGGCTTTTGAATGGTACCAATATTGGTGTGAAGTGGGGATGCATACGTTTGAAAGTGCTTGTCGCGGGTGGTGCGATTTATTTGCTGTCGAGTGTATATTATAGTATATATATATTATGAGTACATATAATATATAATATGCAACTTGGAGTTGTCGCGCGCTGTAGGTCGGCATAGGCGAGTGACGGAGGCCTGCTTATAGTTAGTTTATGAAATTGTTTGTTTATCTTTTAGTTTGTACGTATATCCTAAGCTATTGTTACAAAATATTGTATTTAACTATCTCACGTAAGTGAATTACAATTCTTGTGAGAAATAAATAAAGATCTTAAACCACATATTATATTCATAAAAGGAATGGTTGGTACCCCAAAATGTGTCTTTAGAAGGAAGGAAGTGTTGCTTCTTAAAGCGACAGTGACACTTGAGTCAACTTTAAATTGCTAGACACGAGAGATCATTATTTGGTTTTATAACCACAAAACTTAGTCTAATTGGTCGCAGAGGTACATAGGCTTTTTTATGGTTATTGTCGCGCGATTTTTTTGACGCCGAGTGTAGTTGCTACTGCGTATTTATTTCACAGTAACTATGAGTTAAATAATATTCCCTTCGAGGGCTATTTAAATTCGAGTTGAGACATAATGTAGAGTAGGAAGGTCATTAATGGTTCGTTAGGTATTTCGAAACAAATGCCTTGCATTTATGAAGGTATTGACTCAATATTAGTAATGAGGGAATAGATTATTGCCCCCTTCCTGGCGGTTGCGATATGTGTTACATTTTAACGTAGGTCGGTTAGATACAGTCATAATGTTGCGATGAGCAAAGCCTTCAGACTTCCAAATCAAGCTAAATATCCATCAAAACTTATACATTTTTCAGTGGCGTCAATATACGTAGTAAATTATTTATGCCAGGCTAAATATGATAATGCTTCAACTAAACCAACTCGTGCAGATCGCCATCGCCGGAGCGATCACGTCGCGATCACATAGGGAAATGACAGGTCGCGTGAACTGTCATAGGTCGCGCGACCTGTCATTGGCCTTTGATCGCGCCGCGGCCGGTGGTTGAAGCTTTGGTAAAAGTTCAATGGACCGAAAAGCCCCGCAATTACTTACTATCAGCCAGAAAACAAAAGAAAAACATTTTGACGTCTCTCAAGAAAATGCGGAAGGTAGGTACGCGTTGTTGCGATCGCAATTTCAAAAACGTAAGACAGTAGACCAAATAAAAACTAGAAAAATAAAACTATACGACCTCACCCAAGGAACAGTGACGTAGATGCTCATGCGACCCAAGGTTAATGACCTAGCACCACAAGATTCTTTACACTCGATAAGTAGATCAATTGGTTAATAAACAAGCCATTTTCGCGAATACTTGTCATTAGTCAATTTGTTACACTGATTAATGTTTGATAATTAGATCTCTCTATTTTTGGATTCATATCTAACGATAGACATAATTAAATATTTTGATATTAAATTATTCAACACATCATTAGTGTAATTACTTAATAGAAACAAGAAATGAGTAACAAAGCAAACGAATAAGTTTTTCGTCTATAACAATAAATACCCAAAGCATTCATTCCTATTAGATAGGTAGGTACTACTTCTAAAATAGCAAATAGCAGCTGTAAATGTAACAAACCTTGCTACAAACTCTGAAATTGGCAAGGCATTTTATTTACAAGTGTTAGATCATGTAGAAATTACAAGTGACATCCACGAGCCAGTGGATAGAGTTTTCAGAGTCAGAGCTTCTGGGTTTCATGACGCCTAACTTGGATGCAAGTTTGGATAGGATAATGTATGTTTAAATTAATCTGATTATCTAAATATATAAAAGGAGAAACTGACTGACTGACATATCAAAGCACAGCCTAAACGGCTAAACGTAGGCACTTGAAATTTGGAAGGGACGTAGCTTAGGTACCGTAGAGGTGCACTAAGAAAGGAAATTCCCACGGGGACGGGCCTCTGAGAGGGTAAAACGGGATCCACGCGTACGAAGTCGCAGGCGGCCGCTAGTACAAAAATAAACATGTAAAGCCATCCAGCGCTCGTATAGAGTTGTCAGACGCCTGAAGATCTTATAAAGTCTGACACTAAAGTTGTGACCTCAGATGTTTCAACCTACACGATATAAAAATAAAGATGGAACAAAAATAGCGTTATTTTAGTCTCCAACTGTGGGTGGTAAAGCATGTCGATCAAACTCTACTTTGACGTCAACATAACGGCTCATCCCAATCGTCTAGCTAGAGGACGTAGATATNTAAATAAATAAATAAATAAAAACAGGTCCTCGCTCAGCATATGCCAATTGCCAAGGCACGAAGAACCTCGACGCTGATATTCTGCGAGCACCGTTTATAGAGAGGGCGTCCAGCCAGCCTTACAAAATACAACAAAAAGACAAACAAATTTATAAAATTACAAAATAAAAACAGACTAAAAACTTTTCGTTCACACCTTTGAAATACGTATTCAATTAGCATAAAAAAAAATTCAATTGCCTGCTTAATTAATGGTTTTCGTACAGGAAAGTCACTTACAGTAGGAGCCATTTCACTAATATTTGGAACACAATTACATTTAAAATTACACGTCTATCTGCTACCAGTACCGGGGGTGAAGTGAAGTATGTGAGCGGCAGGGAAGTGACGCGTGGCGGACGCGCCGCGCCTCAGGCCGCTTGCTATAAACTAGTATAAATCGGTTTAAACCATGCGCGGGACGCGCCGCGCCTCAAGCCGATTGCCATTCTACACTATCGGTGTGCACTCACACAAATGCAATTCTCAGCTTAAGTTGAGAGGACTGTACCTATGTAGATGCGATTTTTTGGGACCTTACTTTTTGTCGAAGCCTTTTCTTTTCGACGAAGAAGTTATATGCGTATGCTGTCCAATATTGGATGGATAAAGGGTTCTTGACGGCCGATGGGGCAGCAAGGTTCTGGAGTGGAGGCCGCATACGAGTAAGTAGCGTGGGACGTCCACCAACAAGGCAGACCGACGATTTTATGTAGCAGGAAGGCGCTGGACGCAGGTCGCTACCATTCGATGAACATGGAAATCATTGGGGGAGGCCTATGTTCAGCAGCGGACGTCCTTTGGCTGAAATGATGATGATGATGATTTTCTTGCACGATTTATTCATAATTAAATACCGGTCCTGTGCTGCTAGCACCCAGGAGCTTTACGCGACCTTCAAGAAATTGTCGATCCATGGAATGGTCTCCTAATATGCGTTTTCTGGTCTGTGGACTTTTAATTATTTTAAAAGATTTCCAAGAACTTCTCACGGATCACATAGCAGGATCTGTTTCAAGCTACTAATAACATAATTTATTTACTATATTATTAACCACAGTTACATATTTTATGAATGCGTAGTAGGTGTAGGTACACTCGCTTAATAGAGCAGTTTACATTCCAATTATAAGTAGCAATTATAGTAATTAAATTGATAAATTACTTTGCATGTAAAGAAAATTTAATTGCAATCACTTATTTTTATTGTGAAATGACAATACATTAGTATGCGACAGTCGAAATTATGTTTTTGCATAAAAAATATAGCACCATGTTAATGGACGCTAATAATAATGAATTAAATTAAATTCATTTATGATTTACACTACATACCTACTCGTACAAGGCGACAGCAAGTCTTTAACATCACAGGTTGTTAGATACAATTACAGATGCAATTTAAAAGAAGATTAATCATCATCATTTCAGCCACAGGATGTCCACTGCTGAACATAGGCCTCCCCCAATGACTTCCACATCACCCGGTTGGTAGCGGCCTGGCATCCAGTGCCTCCCTGCTAAAAATAAGAAGGTTAAAAAGATAAAGAGAAAGAAAAAGATCTTGAATTTTTTTTGTGATTTAACAATCAGCCAGTAGAATATTTATTGTTATAACGAGACCATTTCAATGAGGGTGGTCTTCGCCCACAGCATGTCATAACTTAACCTGCTTTACATACCGACCGATTAAACATAAAACATAATACACTCGACCTCAAAAAAAATCTCACCTTTCGCGAAAAACACTTTCAAACGTAGTATCCCCACTTTCCACCAATATTGGTATCATTTAAAAGCCTAGTTCTAGACTTCATATCATTAAAATAAAGGCCCTACAAAATGTGTCTTTAGAAGGAAGGAATTGTTGCTTCTTTAAAGCGACCCTTGAGTCAACTTTTATGATTATAAAAAATATTATTGTCATCCATCTGTTAAAGAGTCACGTGAGAGTTTACTTATAACCACAAAAATTGGTCTAATTGGGCCTAGAGTTGAGGGGCAACATGGCTTTTTTCAAGTTATTGTCGCGGACGGTGCGATTTTTTTGACGCCGAGTGTAGTTGCTACTGCGTATTTATTTCACAGTAACTATGAGTTAAATAATATTCCCTTCGAGGGCTATTTAAATTCGAGTTGAGAAATAATGTAGAGTAGGAAGGTCATTAATGGTTCGTTAGGCATTACGAAACAAATGCCTTGCATTTATGAAGGTATTGTATTGACTCAATATTAGTAATGAGGGAATAGATTATTGCCCCCTTCCTGGAGGTTGCGATATGTGTTACATTTTAACGTAGGTCGGTTAGATACAGTCATAATGTTGCTATGAGCAAAGACTTCAGGCTTCCAAATCAAGCTAAAAATCCATCAAAACTTTTACATTTTTCAGTGGCGTCAATATACGTAGTAAATTATTTATGCCAGGCTAAATATGATAATGCTTCAACTACACCAACTCGTGCAGATCGCAATCGCCGGCGCTATCTCGTCGCGATCATAGGGAAATGACAGGTCGCGTGAACTGTCATAGGTTGCGTGACCTGTCATTGGCCTTTGATCGCACCGGCCGGTGGTTGAAGCTTTGGTAAAAGTTCAATATGGACTGAAAAGCTCCGCAATGAGGGTTTTCGCGATTGAGAAGTCCGCCAGATGGCAATACGTAGACGCGAGGTCCAAATGCTGCATGATTGGTTATTTTTGATATGACATTGACAGATATGTCAAAATCCACCAATCACGCAGCAGTCAGACCCTACATCCACGTCCCGCCATCTGGCGGATTTTTCAATCGCGAAAACCCTCATTACTATTAGCCAGAAAACAAAAGAAAAACATTTTGACGTCTCTCAAGAAAATGCGGAAGGTAGGTACGCGTTGTTGCGATCGCAATTTCAAAAACGTAAGATAGTAGACCAAATAAAAACTAGAAAAATAAAACTATACGACCTCACCCAAGGAACAGTGACGTAGATGCTCATGCGACCCAAGGTTAATGACCTAGCACCACAAGATTCTTTACACTCGATAAGTAGATCAATTGGTTAATAAACAAGCCATTTTCGCGAATACTTGTCATTAGTCAATTTGTTACACTGATTAATGTTTGATAGGTAATTAAATCTCTTTATTTTTGGATTCATATCTAATGATAGACATAATTAAGTATTTTGATATTAAATTATTCAACACATCATTAGTCTAATTACTTAATAGAAACAAGAAACGAGTAACAAAGCAAACGAATATGTTTTTCGTCCAATAAACATAAATACCCAAAGCATTCCGATTACATAGGTAGGTACTACTTCTAAAATAGCAAATAGCAGCTGTAAATGTAACAAACCTTGCTACAAACTTTGAAACTAGTAAGGAATTGTATTTACAAGTTTCAGATCATGCAGAAATCACAAGTGACATCCACGAGCCTGTGGATAGAGAGTTTTCAGAGTCAGAGTTTCTGGGTTTGATTACGCCTAACTTGGATGCTAGTTTGGATAGGATAATGTATGTTTAAATTAATCTGATTATACAAAAATAAACAAACATGTAAAGCCGTCCAGTGCTCGTATAGAGTTGTCAGACGCCTGAAGATCTTAAGAGTCTGACACTAAAGTTGTGACCTCAGATGTTTCATCCTACACGAAATTAAAATAAAGATGGAACAAAAATAGCGTTATTTTAGTCTCCAACTGTGGGAGGTAGGAGGCGTATCAATCAAACTCTCTTTGACGTCAACATAACGGCTCCTCCCAATCGTCGAGACACACCAATATCATATTACAATGACGTANGACGTAGATATTCTTAGGATAACAAAAGGATTAGTTTCAGCAGTATTTTGTCTTTTGTAGTTTGGTTTTTCTTCGAAATAAAGACTTGGCAGGGTTTCAATATGAACTAATGATAATATCTAAGTGTTGCCTGAAAGGGAAAAGTTACCTACATTTGAAAATAATAAAGACGTTTAAAAATGTTCATCCGTAGTCCGTAGCGTCCATCGACTACTATGCTTATAGCCCAGCAGTATCAGACGGGCCATTTCAAGGTTATAATGGGTTTGTCATAGTGCCCTTATAGGATCAGTTAGGAATAAGTATTAAAATTTGCATTTTATTAATGTTTGATAATGCGAATCTTTTTCTCACTTTATGCTTAAAGTCTTAAATTACAGAACCTTCAGGAGTCCAACGAATGAGGTCAATTATTGCAATCATTAGACATAATTCAATAATTAAAACAAAAAGTCGATTTAAATGCAAATGCTTAATTTAATAAGTTATTACCACTAGTTTTGCTATTGCATCTCAAGTACAAAAAACTTACTGCTTTAGCAAGGCATTAATTCATCAATTAACATAAATCAGTTGCTTAATAGTGGATTAAATCGGCCAGTATTTCAAACAGATCAATTATCAGAAATGATATATTCTCATACCTATTTAAATTTTCAATTATTTGCAGCCAGTGGCAGTTTACTCGGGCAGCCAATGTTTAGCACCCATTAGGGGAGTGCGGCGTATTACAATTAGGCTAACTTGGAAAAAGGTATTTTTATGATACAAAAATTAGTGGTTTGAAAATTAAGCACTCCAAGGCTGCCTCCAAAATGCCAATCACAACTACTTTTAATAGAATCCTGAATGTGATATTCTCTTACATATTTAAGATACTCGTACTAGCGGCCGCCCGCGACTTCGTACGCGTAGACTCCGATTTTCCTACCTCCTTAGGGGTGGAGTTACGTAAACTCCGTTCTGAACGGAAGTCTACACCCTATAAGGAACCTGCCTGCCAAATTTAAAGTTTGTAGGTAGGTGATATTTTATAGTTTCTGAGATTTCGTTATTATTATAGGAAAGGAATATAACGAAGCTTGAGAAAAAATCTCTTGGCGGAAAAGCTCTAGGCAGTTTTGCAAAAGTTTAACATGTCTACTTTTATCTATTGAATAGTCCTGAAACATTGACATAACCGATCTTGTGATAAAAAGCTCAGCGCGATATTTGTCCTGTCGGCTTTCCTTTGACTTTTAGTTCTTAATAATAGAGCTTTTACACGAGTCAGCCTAACAATTAGCCTGATTGATACCGTTGAGCTAATGTCGCCTTAAAAGTTATGCTTTTCAGTGGTCGCCCCAAAGAAACTTGGCAGCGCACTGTATGTAGCAGACGAGGCGAGAAAATCGGCAAGACTTGGAGCGAGATCAAACGCGAAGCTCAAGACCGAACGCGATGGAGGACTGCTGTGGACGCCCTCTGCCCCATTAAGAGGAAGATCTTAAGTCACCGCTTTCCAGTAGAGCAATTTTCAGCAACGATTTTTTAATTTTAATCGGAATTTGTCGTGAATATTTTAAAGCCACTGGGCACCCAGATTAGATTAGAAACCTTTTTGATATTCTGATTTAATTACCACCCGATTCGTGTACAATTATGCGGCTTGACTATTATGGATTTATCGGGGTGTGAACTTGGAGTGGGGAAAACAAATTTTCTTAAGCTAATAGTTTAATGGTGCTGAATCACGCGATTTTGTAGCACGACTGGCAACTTCTTTGACATAATGTAGTAACTTTACTAAGTATAATAGAATAGAATAAGACCTACTTATACACAGTAAGCTCATATACCTAAACAACACAACAGGTATAAAAACAATTACTGANTAAAAAAAGTTTTTAAACAAAATTTGTAGAGAATTTAGTATGCTACAATATTGATAATAAATACAAATAGCAAAAAACCCACAGGAAATGAGATATTTCTAAAAAAAGCGCAAAAAACCGATTTTTGTGACCGTTGACCTTGAAATTTAATACACTCGCGAGCAAAAGTATGGAATCACTTACATG
Organism: Ostrinia furnacalis; assembly: GCF_004193835.3. Classification (NCBI taxonomy): domain Eukaryota; kingdom Metazoa; phylum Arthropoda; class Insecta; order Lepidoptera; family Crambidae; genus Ostrinia; species Ostrinia furnacalis. Next base: position 525,254 of record NW_021131492.1, on the reverse strand, counting down.
AAGTTGTTTCCACGCGAANCGATTTAAATGCAAATGCTTAATTTAATAAGTTATTACCACTAGTTTTGCTATTGCATCTCAAGTACAAAAAACTTACTGCTTTAGCAAGGCATTAATTCATCAATTAACATAAATCAGTTGCTTAATAGTGGATTAAATCGGCCAGTATTTCAAACAGATCAATTATCAGAAATGATATATTCTCATACCTATTTAAATTTTCAATTATTTGCAGCCAGTGGCAGTTTACTCGGGCAGCCAATGTTTAGCACCCATTAGGGGAGTGCGGCGTATTACAATTAGGCTAACTTGGAAAAAGGTATTTTTATGATACAAAAATTAGTGGTTTGAAAATTAAGCACTCCAAGGCTGCCTCCAAAATGCCAATCACAACTACTTTTAATAGAATCCTGAATGTGATATTCTCTTACATATTTAAGATACTCGTACTAGCGGCCGCCCGCGACTTCGTACGCGTAGACTCCGATTTTCCTACCTCCTTAGGGGTGGAGTTACGTAAACTCCGTTCTGAACGGAAGTCTACACCCTATAAGGAACCTGCCTGCCAAATTTAAAGTTTGTAGGTAGGTGATATTTTATAGTTTCTGAGATTTCGTTATTATTATAGGAAAGGAATATAACGAAGCTTGAGAAAAAATCTCTTGGCGGAAAAGCTCTAGGCAGTTTTGCAAAAGTTTAACATGTCTACTTTTATCTATTGAATAGTCCTGAAACATTGACATAACCGATCTTGTGATAAAAAGCTCAGCGCGATATTTGTCCTGTCGGCTTTCCTTTGACTTTTAGTTCTTAATAATAGAGCTTTTACACGAGTCAGCCTAACAATTAGCCTGATTGATACCGTTGAGCTAATGTCGCCTTAAAAGTTATGCTTTTCAGTGGTCGCCCCAAAGAAACTTGGCAGCGCACTGTATGTAGCAGACGAGGCGAGGAAAATCGGCAAGACTTGGAGCGAGATCAAACGCGAAGCTCAAGACCGAACGCGATGGAGGACTGCTGTGGACGCCCTCTGGCCCATCTAGAGGACATAGGACCTTAAGTCACGGCTTTCAAGTAGAGCAATTGTCAGCAACGTTTTTTTTAAATTTTAATCGGAATTTGTCGTGAATATTTTAAAGCCACTGGGCACCCAGATTAGATTAGAAACCTTTTTGATATTCTGATTTAATTACCACCCGATTCGTGTACAATTATGCGGCTTGACTATTATGGATTTATCGGGGTGTGAACTTGGAGTGGGGAAAACAAATTTTCTTAAGCTAATAGTTTAATGGTGCTGAATCACGCGATTTTGTAGCACGACTGGCAACTTCTTTGACATAATGTAGTAACTTTACTAAGTATAATAGAATAGAATAAGACCTACTTATACACAGTAAGCTCATATACCTAAACAACACAACAGGTATAAAAACAATTACTGATTTAATTGGCATCGCGCATCCCTTCGAGGAGACACCTACTCGAGTTCGATATCTCTCAAAAGGATGCACGCAATGCGTTTATACATAACGTTATGCATTTTCAGTCAACTTACTTAATGTTTGAGCCCTTTGGGGTCGAGACGCTAGGTCCGTGGGGACTAAGTGATCATCGTCTGTACAGAGAATTAGTCAAGCGGCTGAGTGATTGTAAAGGTGATGAAGTTGGCGCATTTCTTGGTCAATGAATGAGTTTGGTCATTCAGCGTGGAAATACAGCCAGTCTGCACGCGTTGGTTTGGCTGAAGCTTATGTGTACTTTATAAACATTTAACAATTATTTATTTTTGGCATTATTACACACTAAGTAATGTAAAACCCCTCTTACCTTTACCAAACGGCTTCTGTCTAAACCCAAAGGGCTGGACTGGTAATTGGCAGGCATTTCGCGTCAATACTTCACAGGAGTGACAATGACCAGTCAATCCGATATAATAGCTTCTATTGTGACAACGGCTACTTAGTTAAATATTTAGACCAATGCAGACCACACTGTAATTGGGGCATGCCCTGCAGACTTACGCACAAAGACTTGTTGCAATGTTTTAAATAACATAATCGTGTATTAGCTGCTTATTTGACATGATCGTTCTATTTATCGGGCCGTAACTAATCTTCGTCTAAAATGTCAAGTGTCATTTATGCTTTAATGTATTAATAGCCCCATTGAATTAACAATTTAAATGAGCATTTTTAGCAGTAGCGCTAGCAATTCTTTATCCACAGAGAAGCTCTTGACCTGCACCTCACATCTGATGGAAATTGTCGAAACATTATGGTGTTAGAATTAAGCAAGATGGAGGAGCAGGATGGGAGCCAGGAGAATTTATAACAAGTCCTAATACCACCAACCAAAGCGAACAGAAGTTTTTGCCCCACACTGGGAATCGAATCCTGGAGCTCTCGATCTGAGTCTGAATTCTAAGACCACTAAACCACAGAGGCAGTTGAAAGTTATTTAAAGTTAGCAAGGCAAGCAATTTTATTAAAAAATAACTATAACTTGAATCGTTCTGTGAAATCGCCTTTATGATACAGCTTAGCGCAACACTTACAAAGTGAATTTAACCGACTGTGAAGTGATAGTTACGATGAAGATATTAACTGGGGATGCGCCATTGACAAACACGGTAAGGTAATGTTGCACTGCGCACTGATAATGTTTAGATGTAAATTACTTCCGTTGCAGTCTAAAATGAACTGATGAAATTTTTGTTTTTAATGTTTAGGTGTCCAGAGTGGGGCGAAAATTAAGGGATTGTAACCTGTCCTGTCTATAGGTACCTTTCCTAGCACAGAAAGAAAAATATGGTATGCTAATGTTTGAGTTTCGAACGAGTGGGTTCACCACAATGGTATAGCAGCGACGGAGTTCGAACCAGCGTTCCTCGGATCTGGACTTGGTCTATCCGAAACCGAAACTACGGGGCTATATTGTCGTTGTAATTCCATAGGTTGTGGTCTTGGATAGAATTTCGACGGATCGATGACCACAAGAAGATAGCAGTGAAGAAAGGCTGAAATGATAATGATGTTATAATAATGACCCGTAATCCAGAACCGTTGCTCTACTCTAACCACTGAATCTAAGACTCTATGGTGGCAACACGTCTATAAAATACTACGTTTCACAAATACCAACCTATTCGTACCTTGTAAAAATGGTATTTCCTACCGATTACCTTGATGAAAGGGTCCGTTTTCTCCTTATTATATGGCAATACAACATTTTCAAAAGCCACGCTTGCGGTAGGACCAAGGCCAATCGTCTACAAATCTATCACTTACCGGTATAACGTTGTATGTTCAAACCTTCCGACTTCAAACGCGTTTAAAATATCCGGATATTGTTAAGTTTTGTAATTTTTAATAAGTGTTGTCTTACAATGAATTCATCATTTTTAATTTTTATGTATCGTGACTAACGAGGTGTGGTTACTTCACTATAATGAGAATGAATTACATTAGTTACCTACATACATGATAAACATTGAAGGTTGTGAAGTTATGATCATGTCAATTTTAGTGCCTAAGGTGACGGTGTTTTTTTGCCGGTCAAACTTCAGCGAGCCTTCAGATCTCCTTCAGATTTGTATGCTCTGTCACGTCATAATACTTATGTCATTTTCACCCCTCCCACGTCCCTCCCATACCTACCTCACTGACTCCCCAACTAGCACACAAGCGTTATAAGAAGCTCTACAGTGGCCGTTAAGAGGTTATTGATTACGGCATTAGCTTTATAGATAGGCCGTACAGCAGCCGTATAAACTGCTATAGCGCTACTCTAACCCCAAAACAGGCACTTTTTATAACGGTATCAGCTCTATAATCGCGCTATAGTAGCGCCATAAGAGTTAGAACAACCGTATAATGACGCTACAAGAGTGGTAATGTACGTTAATGGTTGTATAGTGACGCTATAAGAGTGGTTGTGTACGCTAAAGGATATACAATGATGCTTGAAAAGGTGTAGCGTACGCTGGAAGAGTAAAATTATGTTTTATAGCGCTATTCTGCAGCTCTAGTCGTATTTGATCGCGATTGTGTGACTAAAAACTAAATACCTACTTATGGAAAAATAATAATTGTGATTTTAAATCAGTGCAAATGAAACAAGGTGTGGCTGTCAGAAGATTTCCAAATACATAAACTTAAAAGTTTGAATATATTACTGTGCCATATTTATTGCGAGTATCAGTTTACTGTGAATATACATATACATGTATTTTCGCTTAGATTTTAACGCGCCCACAAGATAATATACGTTTTTAGTGATTATTATAACATTGGTGACATAGTTTTTTATTTTATTAAAACCACTTATTAAGACTTCCCAATAGATGGTTAAGTCATTTATGAATATATAATATCGAAACTAAACCATAAAGTAGTTGTTCTTTATTAATTTCCAAGTTTTTGTTCTATTCATAATGATCGAAAATTTTAATCAAAATGGACGACAACGTATACTGATCAAAGCATTTGAAACCGCTCCTGTCCCACTCAAAGCGTTATAGTAGCGCTATAAACGTATTACTCATCGTCTTAAGTAATTACAACCACTACTATAACGCCTTTAGCGCTACGAAAGAGTTCATTTCCCCAAATATAGCGCCTTTACCGGTACTACAGAGTAACTTTTACTCTACTGTAGGTAATGACGCTACAAGAGTGGTGATAAACTCTATAATAGATCTTAAAAATCTATAGAGACGCTCTTTTCCACTCAAAGTGATTCAGTAGCATAATATAGCGCCTTACAAACACTCATACCTTCCAAAACATCATTTATACCTCTACTAGTGATAAAGGAGTATTCACAACTCTACTACACCTCCATTACCTGTAGAATAGCGGAATAAGATACCATTGTAACTGCGTTAGTGTAAATGATTACGATTGTATGGCCACTGTATCGCATACCTGTATAATGGCTTTAGAATACGTTGCTATACAGGCTGAGGAGTTGGTTTTAGCTTTTCAACGGCAATTGTATCGCTAAGAAGCTCTATAAAGGCGATGAAAGCTGCTTGTGTGCTAGTTGGGTCAGTTAGTAGCGCTATACCATAAAAACAAAATTATTTTTACAGGAATAAAAAAATATTTTGCGCACTGTAGAATGAGAAGTTAGGTTAGGTTAACAGTAATAACTAATAACTAATCACAAAAAGTCTAAAAAAAAAGAAAAATAAATTATATAGAACCGCGACGAATTAGTCAACCTAGACAGGTAGTTTGTAATTATCAATTTGTAAAGGAAACCACGGCTTGTTTGTAAGCTCGGAAAATTGTGAAATGCACATGCTCGCCGAACTGTCTACAATTACAGTGTAAAATATGTTTGAGTGGTGTAGAATTAATGACATTGTGTTTATTTGGTGCTAACCAGAATTTGTCTGCGGTTTTGCTCTTTGATTATTAAAAAAAATTCCACGTAGTCAGACTGGAAAATCTATTGAATTTCAAAATTAGATCAATGATTACAGAACTTTAAATAAATGTGTTTAAAGCCGTCTTATTCCGTCAATTCCGTGTCACTAAAATCTTAAAATCGTAGTTATTAAAATCTAAGACATATAAATAATTAAGAATCTATTGAAATACAGTAAGCTACAATACATTAGATTACATTATTATTGCAATACAGTTACTTATTATAACTTCATTACATGTTACACTGCTTACTTAATTCATGACAGGGCGTGAGAGACCGATAGGAAAAACCTCGGAGAATTTTTCACTGATGAAGACTATTATTAGGAAAATCACTGCTCAAGTTTATATATTTATTGCATGTTAATATACACAATTTTCAAACAAAAATTTTGGGTTGTTGTAATTTTTTCGGGGATATTCCAATGTTATTCTGAAACAATGTTGTATTAAAACTGAAACACGCGATTAAAAATTTACAATATGAATTTATACATACGAATAAACCTTCAAAAGTATCTAGATTATTGTTAAAATCTAGCACACACGTACGAGTAGCTGAGTTGTAGATAGCAGGCAGACACGACATCACAATTTTGTAGCGAGAATTGTTTTCAGCTAGATTAATCACTTCATCTTAGATTTATAACATTCAGGATTTTTGTTACGCCACAGATCACAAGCTAGATTTCTAGAATTTTGTCATACTTTCGAAAAAACAGAAGATACGTAGTAGATAACTACAATAATTGAAATTTTGGACACGGTGATTATAAAAGTGCATTATTATAATGATGTTAATTAGTAGAATGACGTAATTTTTAGAAAAATAATGAACATTTTTGTCAATACGAGTAACATTATGTATTTATAGAATCATTGGGGGTTCAGCAGTGGACGTCCTATGGCTGAAATGATGATGATGATGATGATACGACGAGTAAGCCTTAGACTAATAAGAATAATAAGACTTAGTAAGTTGAACACATTTTTATGCATTTTAATAAAATGTTAATACATTACGTGTAAAACTTTTGTGCATAACCTGACATTAGCCTGTTCCTTTACGAATCACAAACCCAAAACGATCAAACGACATCATTAGGTGAAAACATTTCGCTCCCATTTGCAATACACTTTCAGTGACATAGTCCACTTATGTCACGATTAATTTGCTTTCTGATTAGATCTCGATGTATCATTACAATACAGCGCAGCATGAGATTGTTTCAATGTAAAGAATGCTGTACACGAGAGTACATTGCAATAAAACGAGGTGTCTGTCGGTGTAATTACAAGCTAACACGCCCAGTTTGCCTTCGAGAAGCTATATCAAAAAATCTTATTGTTATGACTGGCTGGGCAAAATACATACTTGGTGCAAGTGCACTCTTAACACCTTTGCTGCGGCAGTAACTTTCTAATACTTTCCATTCCTTCGGTACAAGGTCAGTAAACCTGGTATTAAAACTTACATTGTGGCGGCACAAGGCTTAAAGACTTTGTAATATTTAAGATATATTAATTTTATNAAACTAGAGGGGTAAAGAGAACTGTTTAGGCTCTACTAGGGATTTTTTACTGTCTTGGAATGTGGGAAAAAAATCCATTGATGCGCTAGGAAAAACAAAATTATTTTGCTGTTTTGTGTCTTATACCAGATTATGTATTATTTTTCAGAATCTGGTTAAGGTCGAGGGAGGTGCCTGGATGCGGGCGGCGCAGGACCGGTCTTTGTGGAAATCCTTGGGGAAGGCCTTTTTCCAGCAGTGTGCAGTGGCTGAAACGAATGAACGATTCTTCAGAATAAAAGCACTCTTTTAAAAATATTACTCGTGCAAAATCCGCTGAAAAAAGGCACTGATGCTACCATCAATACTTGATAAGTTTTGACAGTAAAAGAATATGTTTACATTAATTGTATATTTTAGTTTTGTTCTGCATATTTTCATTAAGACTCAATCATTAAAGTTGGGTTATTTATTTATTTGTGCAACAATATATTGTAGTAAATGATTAGATTCGTTATTTCACATTTTAACAATGCACAATTAATTCTTAATTGATTTCATTTTACACTGTTAAGTTTGTGTTAAGTTACAAATGGTGTGTAAATAAAAAATAATGAAACTTTTCATCTTTTATTACTTAATTTAATTTTATATTTTTAAAACATTGGGTAGTGAACACCAACAATTAGTTGAGAATGTTGAGTTATTATGCATTAAGATTTGATTTTATTTAGCAATAGGAACTTAGGACATCAGTTGATTTTCCACTTAATTTTGACTAAAATATGAACTAATTTTAAAATAAAAAAATTCAGTATTCAAATAAGGTGTATTTTTAAGAAGTTTTGAGTAACCTACCATTAATTATACCTGTTTAATCTATGATTCACAATAATTGCTTCATTAATTAACAAAAGTGTACACAAATTTTACAATTAGTTATTATTACCTACTTTAATTTTACACTTTTGATTCTAAATGCATCGTAAATTATTTTTTGGTACAACACATTTTTTTATCGTCTTATTACGTACTAGCTTTCCGCCCGCGGCTTCGCCCGCGTGGAATTTTGTATGTCACAGAAAAACTTTATCGCGCGCGTCCCTGTTTCAAAAACCGGGATAAAAACTATCCTATGTTCTTTCCCGGGACTCAAACTATCTCTATGCCAAATTTCATCAAAATCGGTTGCGAGGTTTAAGCGGGAAAGCGTAACAGACAGACAGACAGAGTTACTTTCGCATTTATAATATTAGTTGGGATTGGGATAGTTGGGATTAGTATTGTTATTTTTTATTCTAATATTTGTTTCTTGATTGTTTTTTTATCTCTGTGCCAAACAAATTATTCTTTCTTCTTTATTTCTTTAAATTCATGAAAATACGTTAAAAACCTAAAAAACTAAGCGCTGTCCGTCACTCAACAGTATTGCGCTTGCGCACGTCAGACAAAAAGACATCAACGAGTCAGCGCTCACGAACTTTTTAGTAACAATAACTACGTCTAATTGACCAAATAAATCAGATAACTCGCTTAAAGATCAGATGTTTCCATTTGAAAGGTAAAGTTCCATTAGTAAGTGCCAATGCACTTTAAATATACATTATTATTATTTTAAAATATTTGTATTTATTATTATACCTATTTAAAACAAACAATGACGCGTTAAGACCCGTATCTTACTACTACTTTATTTAAAAAATGAGTATATTGAAGAGTATCAAGATAAAGTATAACATTCATATACAAGTAATATACAGGGTGTCCCAAAAAGTAGTGTCAAGCCGAAGCCCAGAGGAAGAGCATTACTAGGGCTATCCAAATCACCCCCATGTATGTGCCGCGATTTTTGATAGTTTTCGAGTTATGATTGTTTTAAATTTCTGTGCTTATGCACTTAATTTTTGGTCACTGTGGCGCGAATAGTCAAGTTACATGCCTGATTTTTTATTATTATTAGATGAATACTAGGCCCAGCTGATTCAGAAGTATTAACATCCATAACATGAATGTAAACTAAAATCCTTTATGTTGTAAAAAAAATCATAACTCGAAAACTATCAAAAGTCACTGTGATTTGGGTAGCTCTGGGCTTCGGCTTGACCCTACTTTTTGGGACACCCTGTATAATCTATTTCTAAATAGCAATTTATTGATAGTGTAAGCAGACAAAATATTTCAACTAAGGATACATCTAGACTTGGCAGATATGTGATCATCAACGAATGAAGCAAAACGATGCTTATAATGCCTAGCACTAGATAAACTCTAGTTAAGTCTAACCCAGCCTGAATGCGGCCTAACCTGCTTTTGATCAGATCCTGCATCTAGTTATTTAAACACGAGCGAAAATATTATATCACCGATAGCGCGGTTTATGTCACGGTGAGTGTGAAAGTGGCGCTATCTTATCACCAAGTAGTGAAGTTATTTAAATGGCAAATATTTTGTAGCACGCGGATGACACAAGACTATCGTCCGTATTTACAAACATTACTATGAGGTCGCACAGGGTACGAATCAATCACAGAACTCTATTCAATTCAACGCTGTGCATTCGATTTGCTGTTTCACTTAAGCAAGCATCGTTTGTGAATAAGGGCGTATATCTTGCTGTATGTATTATTTATCTGAAAATAGGTAGTCCTTAAATGGTAAAATGTCGTTAGGGAGTAGCCTTGCTTACCTTGTCATACTGTACACTCGTACTTCCGGTAGATGTAACTAGACTAACTAGTTAACATATTATGTACACTTGCTTCTGCCCAAAATCGTTCTGTCACAGAAAACCTATTATTAAATACAACTGCAATCTCCATATTATTATACATATTCTATTTCAACCCCATAAAATTTATTTTTGCGACAAAATCTAGCCTTGGCCTTTTCCTTGGTCCCATTCATAGATTAATTTTGTGGTTTAGATTCGAAAACGTAAGTAACGTAACAGATAGAGTTGCTTTCTCAGTTATAATGTAAGTATGCATTGGGTTATACATTTTGAGCGCTATTATTTTAAATATTACAGTCAGCGTCAAATAGTCCGTGACAACCAAAGCATATTTTATCTACTATGCCCAAAGCAGCCAAAAAAGTAACCGCCTCTGTGGTCTAGTGGTAAGACCACCTGCTTCAGATCAAGAGGTCTCGGGTTCGAATCCCAGTGGGGGCACATATTTTTCTGTTCGGTTTAGTTGGTGGTAGGGCTTGTTCTTAGTCCGCCTGACTAGCTACCACCATCTTACCTAAGTCTGTCGCCATAACAACAATGTTAACAGCATTGTTGTGTTCCGGTAGTTAGAGGTAAGATAGCCAGTTCCTCCGTGGTTGAGGATTCCGGGTGAATCTCGCTTCCACCTTCGGCCTGATCGTCACTCGTTACTTACCATCAGGTGAGATGCAGGTCAAGAGCTTCCTCGTTGTGAATAAAAAAAAAGGTTGAATTGTCAATTTTTTGGCTACTTTGGGTGTCATGAATTATTTGGCGCTGACTTTAAATAATAATTCTTTACGTAGTTATCGTCTATTTTTACTCTATTTATCATGCATTTCCCACCCATTTCAGCACTAAAAAGGATAAACCATGCAGTTAGCGTAATTATTATTATAAATACGATTTAACACCGTGCTGGAACTAGAAACGGTGTAAGCTTGTTTCAACCACTAAGCAAATGATAATTTTAAGTTACCCAAGAAACTACTTTTATGAAATAAACAACACTTTCGTTTGGCTGTTACTGGCATATGCGACATAATATAATGCAAGACAACAGAATAATTTAGAATAAAGCTACATGTCTCTTAAACGGGTGACTTGGGTTCCTTCTATTTTATATATATTATTAAAGCCAACACACTCTTACAACACACACTTATACACACACCACACACACACACACACACAACACACACATACACACAACACACATATACACACAGCACACACATACATACAGCGCGCTAAAGTAGTATGTTTATGGAATATTTTTAAGGAAGTGGGCGTTAGTAGTCGCACCACTGTTCTCTGAACTATTGCGGCTATTATCGTACACGCTTTTTCATGTACAAATTTTCTTGTTTCCAATAAATAAATTTTGAATTGAATTTAAGTACCATCAGCGTCAAATAGTTCATGACACCCAAAGTAGCCAATAAGTTCGCAACACGTCTTTTGTGTTGTCCACTTTTTGGCCACTCTGGGTGTCACGAACTATTTGATGCTGACTGTACTACAAATATTGCAAAAGTAAGTAAGGTAGGGGTCTTGTTTTTTTTTTTTTTTATTGAGCCATACCAACAACATTACCTACTAAGTAATTAGGTAGGTACATGAACATCCTACTAATATTATAAATGCGAAAGTTTGGATGTCTGGACGTCTGGATGTTTGTTACTCTTTCACGCAAAAACTACTGAACGGATTTTGATGAAACTTTACAGTATTATTGTTTATAAGCCAGATTAACGTATAGGCTATAATTTATGACGATCTGTGACAAACTAAACTTCACGCGGGTGAAGCCGCGAGCAAAAGCTAGTCTTACTTAAAGAAGTCTTCTACTTATAGGGTCTTCCTAATATTGTGCCAATTAATGCATTATTACTCAGGTTTATCAATTAAGGGCGGATTTTCCGATCGGTACTTAACTTTTGCGCTTTTGAAGAACAAGTTTAATTGTCGTCTATAGGGTGTTAAACAAGAGCTGTTAAGTATAAATTAAGTTAACTAGCGATCAATTAATAGGATCGAAGTAAGCAATATGATAAAATCGGATAACCCAGTTTGGAAATAGAATCAAAGTATTGAAGAACCGATTTAAGTACCTATTTAAAAAAGAACGCATTAAAATTTAACATTACCAATTTTGAGTCAATAATCTAATAACGTACAAATAAGTAATAAATACTGCTTTGCACCGGAAATAAGAACGTAATAGCAAATCAATCACAAAATGAAATATCGAATGTTACAGTCAAATAATAATCTAGACCAAATACCTTAATAAACCTAGGCAGAGGAAGTTTCAAAAAGCGTACAGGATGTAGGTATCAATGTTCCATATTTGGAGACGTGAATGTCATTGTAAAATGGACAGCTTTTACTGTAAGGTCAAAACTGAAATGATCGAAATCTTGAAATGTGTCTCATTATAGTTGACGTAAGTCGACAATTTCTATTTTTATGACATTAATAGCTACTTACCCTGTTATAGGTAGGTATTACTTAATAATTAAGTTGTTTAAAGTAGGTACCTTATACTCTGGCCAAATGAGTGCAGGCCAAATCCTTCCATTTGCGTCTGGATCTAGAGATAGAGATTCGAGAGTAATGGTGATGATGTCTTTATTATTTTGGCTTTGTAATGAAAGCGTGGGTCACAATCACCCTGTGCAGTCAGCGTCAAATAGTTCGTGACACCCAAAGTGACCAAAAAATTGACAACACAACCTTATTCCAATGTAATAAAGACGTGCTGCGAACTTTTTGGCTACTTTGGGCACAGAATAATAATAAGTACTACGTACAGAAGTTTTACTTCGTGAAGGTATTAAAAAAAAATGCTCAATGTCATTAACAATATGGTGTAATTTAGCCTGTCTCAAGAGTCAAGCACCATTTTGTTGACAAACGTCAGTGATCGGCACTGCGCCGAAGCTATAGGGCTGACTTCGGTAAAATGATGTGACGTGAGGTGCCAAACTGTGGAAAATGGCGGAGGAAAATGATTTAGCATGAATTATCATGAATAATATTAACTACTTACTTACCTCTTAGTGTCTTGAGGCAACTTAAAAAAGTACATTCTGTGTTTTTATTATTATTTAGGCAGTTAAATACTACACAGTATTTAGTACACCAATTTCTTTATTTTCTTCCAACATACACAAGAATACGCGTGCGTGAGTCAATGTTCGCTCGTATGTGAGGCCTTGTCGAATAGTATCCTGTACCTCTAGTACGAAAAACTTTCGAGTTCGTTTCGTTGCGTATTCAAAGTGTCATCGAAAAATTTTGTATGAAAAATTAAACAGCGCCCCCTAGGGCGGCTATAATATAGGGGGCGCTGTTTAATTTTTCATACAAAATTTTTCGATGACACTTTGAATACGCAACGAAACGAACTCGAAAGTTTTTCCTACTAGAGGTACTGTAGGTGGGCCATCGTGCGTGTTTTGTTTTCGATGTAAACTCGCGGAGATGAACAGGCCTGCTTTGGGTGTCCTCAACTATTTGACTCCAACTGTATCTGTATGCAGTGTGGACTAATTGAATTTTTGAAAGAACCAAAATAAACATCTCTAAAAGCTATTAGCTTGGTAGTTGTTCATTATTACTTTTTATATTTGTACGAAGGAGACACTTTTGAAACACAAAGAAATGCAATTTAAAAATATTGGTTCTAAAAAGTTTCTGATTGACAGTAAAAAAGTATTCGAAAATATCCGGTTTGTGTTTTTTTAAATACCTACATACAGTGGAACATAACATAGATCCGGCTCCTTTTTTGAAGTCGGTTAAAAATTGATTGTTTGACAAATTCTATCCTAAAATTGAGAAAGCATGATGTTCGTTTGTTACATTAAGGTCTTAGGCTGAGTTGCACCACCTAACTTTGGCCGTAACTATATCGATAACCGGTGTTTTTTTGTATGGAGTTTGACAGATTTTGGTGATGTGTGATGGTGCAACCCAGCTTTAGAAATTAAGTCTGTTTCCTTTTTGAAGAAAAAAATGTGGTATTGATATTTTTCAGTAATTATTATGTAAAACGAAAGCCAGACTGGAGCTTATCACAGATACAAGAACGTAAATCATTCTGAATAATTAAATTGCTTACCGATTCAATAATAGATAAATCTAGGGCATTTAGGATTCATTACAAAGCTATGAATACTATATTTTGCTTAATTTGGTCTGCTTTAAATATTGTAATTATTGTTTTGTATGTTTTGAATTAATTTTATATTAGCCCACTCCGCCTTCTAGGGCAGATTCACACGACAGTATAATAATTGTTTTTTCACAAAGTGCACTTACATACTTACTCAAAGTGCTTATAAATAATCTATACGTAACCTTAGAAAAGATTTCGATCTTTTCTCCTTTTACCTTTTTTAAGGACCGCAAAAAAGATGAGCATCAGAATAACAAAAGAACAACAATATCAAATTAATAGAGTGTTTTAAAGCTTTGACCACGGGTACTGAACTCTCCAAAAGACCTTTTTTAACCGACTTCAAAAAAGGAGGTCTCATATTATGATGATTGTATGTGCTGAAACAGATAAGTCACTTACCTACTATGTCATTTATACACTTGAAAAAATTTGAAAGCAAGTGTTACATGACACTATAACTCGTAATACCATAGACTAGTGGCCGTCGCATAGTATTTAGTGGTGTCATACTTAAAGAGCCGCCATAGGCGTGATACAGCGATAGCAGAGATGGCTTAATGTGCCGATGACAGATATTTAGCTTGCCCCCGCAGCGCGGAATTATTGCCTTATCGGATCATCAGATTGATACAAACCTATAATGATCTTACCAACCACATATATTTTTGCTACTTTAATTTATTTTTGGAGTTTTCGTTATTTTTGATGTTAAAATTAATCAAAAAGTTCTTACAATCACACGACTAGAATACGTGTAGAATTTAAGAAATACTTGTAATTACAAATAAATCAAATCATTTATTTACATACTTACAGACAAAAGATAAGGATATCAAATAAATATACCGAAACAGCTGCATACCTCCGAATCATCATTGTCATCATTTCAGCCGCAGGGTATCCACTGCGGCATATCCCTCCCTAAATGATTTTCAAAGTAGCCGGTTGAAAACAGCCAGCAAAGCGCCTTTCTGCAGCCTTAATTCTACCCACAAATATACAAAAATAACACGAGCACATAATTTAGGGGTCAACGGGACTATAATAAACTACTAACTTTTCTCAGAGGAATTTAAATCACTTATTGCAGCTGACATTGCAGTTTGGTACGGAACGGAACCCTGGCCTTTGAGGCTGTCAAATAACTAAAATATACATCACCTGAAATGTTACTTTTAGACCGACTTAAAAAATATGCTATAAGTAGTATATTGTAGAGATGCAAACCTAGAGCACGTTAGCCGATGTCCCCGATATATTAGAGCATTTGTAAACAAAGTCAGCTGATGTAATGCGGTAATCACATCGTCAATCATTGTATCATAAAATATCCACTATAATCCGATACTAATCATATTATTTCTCACAGCAAATACAAAGACGTTTCTATATGCATCAACTCTCTTTCAGTCACCAAAGTTGAACGATTTTTTAACAGGATATTGCAAAATTTCAACGGGAACGGGAGTTAGCGGGAAAAAACATTTGTATGAAAATATCTAAACCACGTAAGATAGATGAAGGGGGTAAAACGGGATCCACGCGTAACGGGATCGTCGCGGGCGGCCGCTAGTTAACTATAAAGTTGGCCTTTAATGATTGGGAATTTTATTCAGCGGTCAAGAACAAGTCCTGGGTACACAGGAGATGCAGTGGTGGGAACGAGAAGTGGGAATAGTCCTGATTTAAAAGCGCATCATTCAGTTATTCCAGATAAAAAATATACACAAGTTTGGTTGCGAAAGAAATACCTTACAACTGAAAAACCTTGACAACGCCTAAGCCAATGGTGGCCTCAGACAATTGATTTCCTAGTCTATAAACATGCATGTGCAAGTATAACTAATGTGCTAACTTATCCCATCCCACTGCTGGGATGAGCCCTGTTAACATCTCAAACGACCCCAGTCTAAATAAAAAAAATATAAAAAAAACAATCTGAATCATTTACCGAATTAGAAATTACTTAATACAAATTGTAAGTTCCCTAAATTAGACTGCAAAACAAAAAACGTATCAATAATTAATTAGGTATTATCAAAAATTTACGCAAGCAAACAGGTACACAACCAACTTGTAATTAGATCATTATCACAATTAACCACAAAATATTACCACACATAGTAACAAAACCTAAAATTGATACAACCACAAATTCTACATGATACATCAAAAGTATTGTTTTTTTATTTTAGGTATATACCTATTTACATCCATACTTAATTAAAACAAATTTTCAATACACTGGCCACATATTTGTAGGCCATATCGAAAAAAAATAACAAAACGTCAAAGTCATCAACGCATTCTTCTTAAAAACAAACGAACGCAAACCTCCTTTCGAACTTTTTAAATATATTCCAAATCACGTGACATCCGCCCATCGGATCATCCCTATTCGCGTTCCGCANTGACATTAGTAGCTACTTACCCTGTTATAGGTATTAGGTACTTAATAATTAAGTTGTTTAAAGTAGGTAAGTACCTTATACTCTGGCCAAATGAGTGCAGGCCAAATCCTTCCATTTGCGTCTGGATATAGAGATAGAGATTCGAGAGTAATGGTGATGATGTCTTTATTATTTTGGCTTTGTAATGAAGGCGTGGGTTACAATCATCCTGTACAGCCAGCGTCAAATAGTTCGTGTCACCCAAAGTGACCAAAAAATTGGGGGTTAGTAGTAGTTTCGCACGATTTTCCTTCGCACGAATGGGTCGATTCGCACCCGTTTTTAATACTTTTGATAAATCCGGGCGAAACACCTACTAAAAAAAAATATTATTGAAAGGGGACGTTTCACACATTCGTGCGAAGGAAAATCGTGCGAAACTTTGGGTGTCATCAACTATTTGACGCTAACTGTATCTGTATGCAGTGTAGACTAATTGAATTTTTGAAAGAACCAAAATAAACATCTCTAAAAGCTATTAGCTTGGTAGTTGTTCTTTATTACTTTTTATATTTGTACGAAGGAGACACTTTTGAAACACAAAGGAATGCAATTTAAAAATATTGGATCTAAAAAGTTTCTGATTGACAGTAAAAAAGTATTCGAAAATATCCGGTTTGTGTTTTTTTAAATACCTACATACAGTGGAACATAACATAGTTAGATCCGGCTTCTTTTTTGAAGTCGGTTAAAAATTGATTGTTTGACAAATTCTATTCTAAAATTGAGGAAGCACAATGTTCGTTTGTTACATTAAGGTCTTAGGCTGAGTTGCACCACCTAACTTTGGCCGTAACTATATCGATAATATAATCGGTGTTTTTTTGTATGGAGTTTGACAGATATTTGACGTTTGTCAAAGTTAAAGTATGATGGTGCAACCCAGCCATAGAATTAAGTCTGTTTCCGTTTTAAAAAAAAAATTGTGGTAATTAAACTTTTGACTAGTGAACTTTTTCAGTAATTTATTATTATGTAAAACGAAAGCCAGACTGGAGCTTATCACAGAAACAAGAACGTAAATCATTCGGAATAATTAAATTGCTTACCGATTCAATAATAGATAAATCTAGGGCATTTAGGATTCATTACAAAGCTATGAATACGATATTTTGCTTAATTTGGTCCGCTTTAAATATTGTAATTAATTATTGTTTTGTATGTTTTGAATTAATTTTATCTTAGCCCACATTCTTAGGGCAGATTCACACGAAAGTAAAACAGTTGTTTTTTCATTTATCGATCCACAAAAAGCATAATCTCCTATCTTTTTAGGACCGCAGCCTAAAAAGATAGGAGATTATGCTTTTTGTGGATCGATAAATGAAAAAACGAACACACAACAGACACCCAAACTCCTATCTTTTTAGGCTGCGGTCCTAAAAAGATAGGAGATTATGCTTTTTGTGCATCAAAATAATAAAAAGAACAACAATATTGTCAAATAAATAGTGTTTTAAAGAGTACTGAACTCGCCAAAAGACCTTTTTTAACCGACTCAAAAAGGAGGTGAAAAAATATCTAAGCAAGTGTTACATGACACTATTACTCGTAATACCATAGACTAGTGGCCGTCGCATAGTATTTACCTAGTGGTGTCATACTTAATGAGCCGCCATAGGCGTGATACAGCGATAGCAGAGATGGCTTAATGTGCCGATGACAGATATTTAGCTTGTCCCCGCAGCGCGGAATTATTGCCTTATCGGATCATCAGATTGATACAAACCTATAATGATCTTACCAACTATTTTTTTTTTGCTGTTTTAATTTATTTTTGGAGTTTTCGATAATATTGATGTAAAAATAAATCAAAAAGTTTTTACAATTACACGACTAGAATACGTATAGAATTTAAGAAATACTTGTAATTATAAGTCAAATCAAATCAAATCATTTATTTACATATTTATTATTTACACAAGATAAGGATATCAAATAAATATACCGAAACAGCTGCATACCTGCGAATCATCATTGTCATCATTTTAGCCGCAGGGTATGCACTGCGGAACATAGGCCTCCCTCAATGATTTTCAGAGTAGCCGGTTGGAAACGCCTGCATTCAAAGCGCCTTTCTGCAGCCTTAATTCTACCCACGAATAAATATAAAATAACACGAGCACATATTTTATGGGTCAACGGGACTATAATAAACTACTAACTTGCCCCGAGGAATTTAAATCTCCTATTGCAGCTGACATTGCAGTTTGGTACGGAACGGAACCCTTGCCTTTGAGGCTGTCAAATAACTAAATATTACATCACCTGAAATGTTACTTTTAGACCGACTTAAAAACATATGCTATAAGTAGTGTAATGTAAAGATGCAAACCTAGAGCACGTTAGCCGATGTCCCCGATATAGAGCATTTGTAAACAAAGTCAGCTGATGTAATGCGGTAATCACATCGTCAATCATTGTATCATAAAATATCCACTATAATCCGATACTAATCATATTATTTCTCACAGCAAATACAAAGACGTCTCTTTATGCATCCACTCTCTTCAACAAAGTTGAACGATTTTTTAAAATATAAACTTGGCCTTCAATTGTTGGGAATTTTATTCGGCGGTGAAGCTGTAGATCCTGACTACACAGGAGATGCAGTGATGGGAACGAGAGGTGGGAATAGTCCCGTTTTAAATGCGCTTTATTCAGTTATCCCAGAAAATTAAACACAAGTTTGGTTGCGAAAGAAATACTTACAACTGAAAAACCTTGACAACGCCCGAGCCTATGGTGGCCTCAGACAATTGATTTCCTAGTCTATAAACATACATGTACAAGTATAACTTATTTGCTTACTTATCCCATCCCACTGCTGGGATGAGCCCTGTTAACATCTCAAACTACCCCAGTGTAAATAAAAAAAAATATGAAAGAACAATTTGAATCATTTACGGAATATTATTTCTTAATGCAAATCGTAAGTTCCCTAAATTATACTGCAAAACAAAAAACGTATCAATAATATTAATTAGGTATTATCAAAAATTTGCGCAAGCAAACTGGTACACAACCAACTTGTAATTAGATCATTATCACAATTAACCACAAAATATTACCACACATAGTAACAAAACCTAAAATTGTAACAACCACAAAATCTACATGATTGATACATCAAAGTATTGCTTTTTATTTTAGGTAAATACCTATTTACATCCATACTTAATTAAAACAAATTTTCAATACACTGGCCACATACGAGTTTTGTAAGCCATATCGAAAAAAAAAACATAACAAAACGTCAAAGTCATTAACGCATTTTTTCTTAAAAACAAACGAACGCAAACCTTCTTTCAATCTTTTTAATATAATATTCTAAATCACGTGACATCCGCCTATCCGATCATCCCTATTCGCGTTCCGCCGGAAGCCTGTACATCTCCCAATTAAAAATTACAGCACTGCACTTGCTGACCAGTTAATTGTTTCCAATTACTGCTCCAAGCGGGGTGCGACATATAAAAGGGGGCAGTCTATGACCAATCGGCATTCCGACTTCGAAGGTAGTAGTGTACACACGTCGTCACTTAGGCGAAAATTTCTAGGCGAGTACTGGATCTAACCAACCAGCAGCGCCTACGTTAGTTCGTTTGAGATCTCCATAAACATAGAAAATAAAACAGTAATCATGCAGTCTATGGTAAGTGTGACTTTACTATTTTTCACCATAATTTTGGTTCTGTTTAGAATTTAGATTTTATTTACGGCTATTTTTAATTTGGTTAATGATTTCACACAACTAAAAATACTGAAATATTTGGATTATTAAAATTAAATAATTTCGCTAAAAATATTAAAAATAAATTATATACAAATTTCGATGTGTCATATATATAAATATATATGACACATCGAAATTTGTGCAATTGCAAATCCAAAAAATCATGCTCATTTTGCTCATGAATGTTATGTACTTACTCTAAAATTTTAATCAGATGCTAAGTACTGTGTCAAGGCCTTTTCTAACAATGTAAATGATGATTAATACATGCATCCGGTTGGATATCGCCTACGATCCTCCCTCTCTCTGTAATCTACAAAACATAAATCATAGACAAAACAATAAAAACTTTTTAGAGGAGATGTAGCTTTCGCGCCAAAATCGCTGTCACAGCCGCAGTGCATTGGGCGGGCGCGAAGTGCGCATCTCTACATTCCAGTCACATCAGTGGGCGGGAAAGTTTAATCGTCTCTAGTGGCCAGTTTTGCAATTCCAAATTCAAACTACAGAATCGTTTTAATTTATACAGCTAAAAGAACTCGTTAATTTAAATAAACGCGTTATGAAATGCCGATAAATTACTTTAAATAATAAATTAAAAAGTGTGAGTTTAACAAAAAAAATATTTGTAAAATAGTAATTGAGACACTTAGGTTTAATGATCGTAATATAACTTGGTTTTTATTAATAGTTAGCTAATTGTATATATTATTCGCTTCTTTGAATCTAGTTTGATTTTGCAGCGTGTAAGCATACAAAATTACAGTCCCGGAATTGATAATTCTGGGTAAAAAACTCAATCAATTTTTTGCTCGATAAAAATGAATTAAAAGCAGCAGGTGTAAAAGTGGTGCTGAGCAATCGTAGCGTAAAAAATTTGGCGCGGGCCAATTAGGCCCCTGTTCAGGCGTGACGCGGCCGATTTCCATTTTTCGATGATGCAGAATTTTCTGTGACCTTCGTACAACCATAACACTTCCTCACGCCCACCGCTTCCTTTCTTGGGCAACGGCTAAATTGCAATACTGGTTGTGCACCAGTTGGCCAAATGATAATTCCGATCTCTTGCAAAATGGCTTTTGCAACGGAACGCTAAGCCAGCCCGATATGAGGTCCACGCCTACAAATTATGGAGCAGTCGCTTTGTCTGAAGTCCCTATTTTCCTTGATTGAAAATTGACAACATTGACGCTAATAGCGTGCGCTCGGTGTAATTTGCCTCCCATTCTGTCATTAGCTGGTCGCAAAATTGATTAGCTGTGCCGGTAAACGATTACCCTTAATACCCTGAGAACATAGACCACTTCCGTAGTAAAAAGTATAACTAACTTTACATATCCATAGAAGTATTTCTAGATAGCAACATCATCACCCAAAAACTGTAATGAGAAAATATAAGTGCCATTTCTTGTCTGCATTGCTACCGGCACTCGGCGCACGCAATTTTGTACGGCAATAAACAAAATTATAGTTGTAACATAAACAACAAATTTAGAACAAACCTTTCTACAATATACAGGCCTATGGCGATTTATTATTGCACAACTGTCGATTGTTTATAAAATGGCCTAGCTATTTACACTTTGATCGATTGTCGGAGAATTGGGTTGCGCTCACGCGGGCAAGTGCGCGTTCACAGAATTGGATTTAGCTGGTGTTCTACGTTCGAATAAATGGACTTGTCTTGTTTGTATTTTATAGTAGCCAGTTACACATTTGAATTGTTAAAGTTTACATAGCAAACGACTTTTGTTCCTTGTTTAATGCTTCAATGAAGAAATTGTAAGAGGAATTTGACTTAAATCACAAGATCTCTACAGAAGCTAAAAATAGCACGATCATTTTAAGGCATTGTCATTTCGTTCAAATCATAGATGTTTTTGTGTCGTGATAAATCCATGAAAAATTACTTGATGTTAAATTAAAAATATACCAGTCATGCCAATTGTTAGTGACATGAATAAAAAACTGTAACTGAGCTTATAATTTCCATTTAATTTTAGGAGTTACAGCAAGTTATTGACTTAAATCTAAACCACGACCTTTAGGGTACAATAAAATATCCTATGTTTTGTCAATTTAGAGTAGTATATATTTATTTATTTATAATAATATATTTAGTTCCTTGATAATGTCTGCAAAAGTTCATTAACTGTGACAGAAAGTTATATTCATTGTTAAACATTATTTGATATGTAACAGTTATACGCTATTAGTAGGTAGGTACTTTATGCAAGAACTTACATAAATATTTATATAGATTAAAACAAGTTCAGTTATCTACGTAGAATAAATTAGACACGCGTAATACCTTGCTTTAATTATAAAAATATTATAACAAGAATTAAGCAATGATTAATTTAATGTACAATTAATTTAACTGGTGCTTATCAGACGCAATTAGATAGACAACATTATTTATTAAATTTTCCGCATTGGTGTGTCAAAATAAATCTTTTGGGTGAATATGTAGAGCGGTTTATAAATATTTTAATGTTTTAGTCACACCCTTTAACTCATACTTAGTAAAGTTGCGACAAAATTCCTTGAAGCGTTAAAATCCGCAATATCTTAATGATACAACAACAACTACACTTAGGTTAATCAGTGTAGAGCATCATAGATACATATCACGTTTCCCCATTGTTTAAATTTGCTTAGAAAATAGAATGAGTTTCGCGTTGTAAGTCAAATCCTGTGGTTTCGTATTGGGTGTCAATAATTTGGGGGCCGTGTCGAATCGCAGATGGGTGCGTGGGCCTATTTTGTAATACAATTGACAATGCAATGATGTTTCGCGCATAGCTTCTGAGAGAGTCACCGTTTATGATTCGATCTGAGAAAGATGCAAGCTAATTGAGGTCAATGTTTCAAATTATACAGTTCTATAACAAGGATAGGTACAATGACTCAAAGTCTGCCTATTTATAGAAGAAATCATAACAACTTTACTACACTCATAAAGGGACATGGAAACTTGATACGTCTTCTAACAATAGCCGAGACTTCCCGAGACGACACAGGATATGAACAATGATCGGAAACGAGAAGGACGTTTCCTAATAGCCTTCGTTATCGAAACTAAATACGACAGGAAAATACACGAAAATCTTTCTAATTAGCGATTCAAAGCATTCTTTCATTTCCGTTTTTTCTTGAATAAACGATCAATGGCAAAAAATAGGAGAAAAACCTATCTTGGAACGTTTATTTTTTGTCCTAATTAAGTATCTTTTGCGTGTTACTAATAAATTCTTGTCTCAGCAGTCGTTAAGATAAACGGTGTTTTGTATTCGAATTTATGGTCGGTCTAGCCGATTTCCTAGTGTTCTATGTTTATCTGTCATCTGCATGGCCGGTGCGTGCAGCTATGCCACGCCCAGGCGCTTGCACTAACTCGCGGTGCTAATTTTAACTCCTTGCAGGGCTACTTCGAGACCATTAGTGACTGGATAAACGCGACCACTTTCGTTTTTTAATTGTTTTTTCTATGGTCTCAACTTTTTGGTGTTCTGAATTTGAATGAGCTTTGAAACTGGCCACTTACACAGATTCTGTCAAAAGTTTGTAAAGTTCTAATTTTAAATTTTCGTATTCACATTGTTATTCAAAGAGGTTGAATTTTTAAAATATAATTTCACAGTTCAAAAAGTTCGCGTAACTAGATCTTGTTTGTCACGTTTCACTAAAATTATTTTTTGTGTTTCGACTGCGCCCGCTTTATAATGGTCGCATAAAACATAGTGTAACAACACGGAAACCTAAAAATTTTCTATTATACTATTACAGCCATATTGCATCAGCTCACTTACTTCTTACTTACCATTTTCGTTTTGAGGGCTAACGTCATGCCGTGAGCAATGCATTGTTTTGTTTTGATATAAAACTATAAATTAAAATTTGAATAACACTCCTAAAAGATGACGAAGTCGCGAATTCGCACGCATTGTATAGTTGACGAAAGAAGCAAGTTAAAGAGTGCAGTGACTTATACAAATTAATATGATGACACGGATACCGTGGGATTAAGATCAACGTACTAGAAGATTATGTAGTGTAATTGTGGGTGACGCGAAATAACTGCCTTTTGTCATTGAATAGCGCGGTCTTGTTTCTCTTCAACTAGCGTTTGGCAATCCCGCTCGAAGGACCATAATGGTTCTCATATTAGGATAGAATTTAAAAAGGCTTATGTAGTGTGATTGTCGCTATTTAAAATTAATTGTGTACCTACCTCAACATTGTAGAGGAATGCTGCAAGTAATTCGAGCATGTAATAGAATAATAGACTACGTGATCAACACTACTTCCACAAGTAAGAAAGTGCAATTACTGAACGGAAATCGTCACTGAAAGTAGATCGTCTTGCACACGGTAGAAAATTAGAAATGTTTACAAAAACATTTTATATAATTCACGTCTCTGGTTTGATTCTAGCATACCTAGTCCTGTATTACAAAACGAAATTGATCTTAACAGTTTTAGTTTCCAAACTTTGCGTGTTTCATTTACTTTTTATGTTATTGATATTTGTATGGTGTACGTTGCGGTTATGAAAAGCGTGACACCATGTAACCGCGGTTGCGCTCTGATAGCTCGCTCGCGGCCAATGTCAGCAAAAGTTGTCGTTTTCGTCGACATTGCCTCAGTTACATCATAATTAGCTACAGCTGACATTGATGGCTTAAGTAATGGAGCTAAGTGAAAACTTTACGGATATGACACGACAAGTTTCCTTAAGGGTTTAGTTGATCTACTTTCAATATGCTCTATTTCATTAGTACCTACACTTAAATGGTCCAAGATGCTTTGGAAAAAGATGGCTTTGACTTTAGATCCGTAACATTGACATAGGTAACACAGACAACATATTTCTAGTAATCAAACACTAGTACTGTCATCGAGTTAAACCACAGACCTACCCTACCAGACAGGGCCTACCCACTAAAAACCTGACGTTGCCCTCGATAGCCATATGAGTCGGGAACGCGGGACATGACTATCGGCGTTTTGCCTCAAGCATTCGTCTGCGTTCCCTGCTTGGCATTCGGCTCGCTTAGTGCGCAGCCCCAAACCTTAATCCACAGACCAAAAATACCTACTCTAACCTATTTTTTCTTCTCCCACAGATTATCTTCGCGGCTACCCTCTGCCTAGCCAAGGCCTCCTTCTACGCGCACGCGCCCGCGCCCATCCAGCTCAGTCCCGACGGCAAATACGTCCTAGACACCCCTGAGGTGGCCCACGCGAAGGCTGCGCACTTAGCGGCGCACGCGCAGGCCGCCACCGCGCCCCACGGCGCGTGGGCCCCCGCCGGCCCTGCTTACGGCGCTGGATATGACGGACACTACGGCGCCCCTGCTGCTGGTAAGATTTTGGCATTAAATAAATAGCTATACGCGTTTGATCCGCTAGTGTAGATTTGCTGATTTAACGGTGTTACATACACAGTATGTCGTGAGCACCCACTGAGAATGTGAACAATAAACGGACTTGGATTTGCTAGAGTAGCTTAATTTAGCAGTACAGGCTCTCACCACGAGATCTCATGGAAAGTTGGCCGTGACCATAAGCAATAGCTGCAGGGCCAGTAGGAGCAGTAACAAGAGTATACCAGGACTAGGGTACAGCAGGTTAATCACCCACTTGCCCGAAAACATTAGATTAACGAAACTTACACAACAAGAAGAGTATACCACTAGGTATACCAAAAATAGATGCTACTTCCAGCCCACCCTATCTATCTGCTGGAAGACTCAATGTACCTACTTCAAACTTCTTCTATTGACAACTGGAAGTTTCCTGTTTTTTGTCAGCTGACATAGCATTGCTCTAGCAGTCTCCTTTCTTAGTCAACTCAACCATAACCACAAGCATACGAGTACATTGCAAGGTGATGGCCCATAAGTTCGAATACTGGTGCAGTCTCCTCGCTGGACCAAGCAATACAAGAGATGAATCTTAAGTCTATCTCATTTTACTCCATAATATCTTCATGTATCTTAAGTCTACCTCTTCTACTACATAGTTTCTTTATGCATACCAAGTCAGGTATTTGACCGCAATAGCACCTGGTGTTAAGTGAAATGCAGTCTAGGACGGTACATTATCTGAAAATTATAAATAATTTGAAAAAATCGAACTGCCTAAGGCGGAAATTTAACCTACGACCTTCCGCTTGCCGGGCGACTGCTCTTCTATCTGCCCTGTAAGTGCCTATATTGACTCTCGTCTTGACTTTTCAAGGGCCTTTTTTGGGGCCTTTGCCCTAAAGAAGTTCTGGTGTTTTAAGCATACCTTTTCCACCAGGTCTCATCAAATACGGCCCGGCTCCTCTCGCCCACGACGGCCGCGTGGTCGACACGCCTGAGGTCGCGCACCTGAAGGCCGCCCACATCGCCGCCCACGCCGCCGCCCACGCCGCCGCGCCGCACGGCCACGGCGCCCTAGCGCCCCTCGCCTACGCCGCGCCCCTCGCCCACGGCGCCGGTTACGCTGCTGGTTACGGCGCCGGTTACGGCAAATGGTCTGGCCCTCAGGTAAATGTCAAGGAATCTTTCTTTAAACCACCAGTCAGGCAGGCAGGCACGCCGCCGCGCCGCACGGCCACGGCGCCCTGGCGCCCCTCGCCTACGCCACGCCCCTCGCCCACGGCGCCGGTTACGCTGCTGGTTACGGCAAATGGTCTGGCCCCCAGGTAAATATCAAGGAATACTTTCTTTAAACCACTCGGGCTAGGATGCGCGCCGTGATAAAATCTTACCACGCCGCCGCGCCGCACGGCCACGGCGCCCTAGGGCCCTTTGCCTACGCCGCAACCCTCGCCCACGGTGCGGGATACGCTGCTGGTTACGGCAAATGGTCTGGCCCTTAGGTAAATATCAAGGAATACTTTCTTTAAACCACCTAGGCTAGGCTAGGATGCGCCCCGTGATAAAATCTTAACACGCCGCCGCCCACGCCGCCGCGCCGCACGGCCACGGCGCCCTGGCGCCCCTCGCCTACGCCGCGCCCCTTGCCCACGGCGCCGGATACGCTGCTGGTTACGGCGCCGGTTACGGCAAATGGTCTGGCCCCCAGGTAAATATCAAGGAATACTTTCTTTAAACCACTCGGGCTAGGATGCGCACCGTGATAAAATCTTATCACGCCGCCGCGCCGCACGGCCACGGCGCCCTGGCGCCCCTAGCCTACGCCGCGCCCCTTGCCCACGGCGCCGGTTACGCTGCTGGTTACGGCGCCGGTTACGGCAAATGGTCTGGCCCCCAGGTAAATATCAAGGAATACTTTCTTTAAACCACTCGGGCTAGGATGCGCACCGTGATAAAATCTTATCACGCCGCCGCGCCGCACGGCCACGGCGCCCTGGCGCCCCTAGCCTACGCCGCGCCCCTTGCCCACGGCGCCGGTTACGCTGCTGGTTACGGCGCCGGTTACGGCAAATGGTCTGGCCCCCAGGTAAATATCAAGGAATACTTTCTTTAAACCACTCGGGCTAGGATGCGCACCGTGATAAAATCTTATCACGCCGCCGCGCCGCACGGCCACGGCGCCCTGGCGCCCCTAGCCTACGCCGCGCCCCTTGCCCACGGCGCCGGTTACGCTGCTGGTTACGGCGCCGGTTACGGCAAATGGTCTGGCCCCCAGGTAAATATCAAGGAATACTTTCTTTAAACCACTCGGGCTAGGATGCGCACCGTGATAAAATCTTATCACGCCGCCGCGCCGCACGGCCACGGCGCCCTGGCGCCCCTAGCCTACGCCGCGCCCCTTGCCCACGGCGCCGGTTACGCTGCTGGTTACGGCGCCGGTTACGGCAAATGGTCTGGCCCCCAGGTAAATATCAAGGAAGACTTTGTTTAAACCACCAGTAGGATGCGCGACGTGATAAAATCTTACCACGCCGCCGCGCCGCACGGCCACGCGCCCTAGCGCCCCTCGCCTACGCGGCGCCCCTCGCCAACGGTGCTGGTTACGCTGCTGGTTACGGCGCCGGTTACGGCAAATGGTCTGGTCCCTAGGTAAATACCAAGGAATCTTTCTTTAAACCACCGTTCGAGCTAGGATACGCGACGTGATAAAATCTTAACACACCGCTGCCCCCGCCGCCGCGCCGCACGGCCTCGGCGCCCTGGCGCCCCTCGCCCACGGCGCCGGTTACGCTGCTGTTTACGGCAAATGGTCTGGCCCCCAGGTAAATATCAAGGAATCATCTTCATCATCTCAGCTATAGGACGTCCACTGCTGAACATAGGCCTCCCCCAATGCTTTCCATGTTACCCGGTTGGTAGCGGCCTGCGTATATCAAGGAATACTTTCTTTAAACCACCAGCCGGGCTAGGATGCGCGTGATAAAATCTTATCGATGATTTTAGACGACAAACGTATGGGCTTATCACGTATAATTTATAAAATGGCGCGATAAAAGCTTATCGCGGCGCGCATCCTACGCATAATATCTTAGGTCCTCATCTTCTGCATTTTTCCATGTAAATGACTTGGAATAGTAGGTCTTCTGAATACCGATGATGGTGACTGAAATCTGTAAAATTACAAATTCGTAATAAAATTGTGTAGGGACAAATGCAGCCTCTCAAAATATATTCTTGTTTGGTTGACTCTACATAGTTGCTTACTCTTAGATTGTGCATAGAAGATCCACATTTTAGGAGAATCAACCACATGAGAGACTAGTGCAAACTAAGAAAGTTGCATTGCATCGATTGCATCCATTCGTCAAGATTTATAATTACGTCATATTGACCTTAGACTTGGCATTGGCAAGAAACTATTACTGAAAGATTGTTAACATCATAAAGCAATTAATACATATGTACCTTTATCCATGTGAAAGAGTCCTAGTTCTCGCCCAAGTATCAACAGACTATAGTCTCAGTTCTTGCCCAAGGAACAGACTGCAAATCTCAATTCTCGCCCTAATTCTCTTCTTAATAAGTCCTCTTTTTCCAGGCCCACATCCAGCTGACCCACGACGGCCAATACGTAGTAGACACCCCTGAAGTCCAGCACGCGCGCGCCGCTCACCTCCACCAATACGCCGCCGCCGCGCACGCCGCTGCTGCCGCGCCTGAGGAGCCCTGGGGCGCCCACGGAGCCCACGGTTGGCACTGAACCCTACCTCGACCGCACGCCCGACTGCCTTTTATACAAAATGTACATAAAACCCAAAAAAATACTGTAAAGAATGACTGTGTTTATGCAACTGCAACTCTGTAGAGCGAACTTGAAAATATAAAATAAAAATCTAATAATTTATCTTTTTGATTTCAATCAATGTATCCTCAACACAATATCTAATACACCCAACGACCCAATGAACAAAGAAGTACCTACTTTGAGAACATTTTTGAAAACATACTATACTTACTTCCTTGATTGTTTTTCTGAAAATAATAGTCACAGATAGACACGTTATTAACCAGATCCCATATAGTGCCGTAAGTCAGCCTTAAGTCCGATGTTACTACTTAAACTGCTATTATAATGCTACTATACTGCTAATGTACAACCATAGTGAACTTAAGGCTGTCTAATTTGTGCCCAAACTGGTTCTATAAAAGCATTATAGCAAGCTATACAGCTCGTATGCAGCTGACATACACAGCTTGTGGAGTACATGTGAACGACTAGACATACTATATGTATAGAACCCCGAATGCTACTTGGGACATATCGCACATTAGATTACAATAATGGCCTTAGTTCTTTCTTGTTTGTTAGCAATAGAAAGAAAATCAAACGAATTTTGACGTCAATTCATACCATCTAGAATAGAAAATTGTACCTACATAAAAACTCTCCAACACGCCTGAAAATCAAAACCTATAAGAGAGTAGGTATCGTACTCGTATCGTAGAGCTTATTTGTATTTCCGAAATATCTATTGTAGTATATAAAATTAGTGCCAATAAAGCTAGATCTTAGTAGTCATAAAATTTGAAATGCCCTCTGATGCTCGAAATTATACATCTTTTCGAATACCCAACTTGATTAAAAATCACATTTTGCATGCAGCATGACCTTGAGATAAAAAACGTCAATTAACTGCACTTTCATTTCGTTAGTTAAGCATGAATAATTGCTCACGAAAGTAGTTAAAAATTGCAGTCATTTGCAGCACACAAACGATAAATGCAACACGAAAATGTAGAGCATATTCGTTCGTTTTAGCCAAATGACGTCCACTGCTGGTCAAAGGCCTCCCCCGAGGTTTTCCGCAATGAAGCACATTACAATTTTATATTTTATGTCAACTTAAATTCTACAATCTCTCTAATCTCATTTTTTTTGTGAATATTGTCATGCTGTGAATATGTGAAAAGCTCCTACATTATAAATATGCGAATATCAGTCCTCACAAACCCGTCTGGGCAGCGTGGAGTGTATAGGCCATATCCTCTATATTATCATCATCATCATCATTTCAGCCACAGGACGTCCACAGCTGAACATAGGCCTCCCCCTATGACTTCCACATCGCACGGTTGGTAGCGGCCTGCATCCAAGGCCTTCCTGCTACCTTTGTAAGGTAGTCGGTCTCTATATTATGCATCTAATCAATTAGAAATGATGATGATGATGTGAAATTCTTCACAGGTGAGAAATTATGATAAATTCTATGCTGGTGAACTTTGTAAGATTTTATTTTGGATGGCGTTGAAGCAAAAGTTTTAAGCGCCTGGAATCTCTGGTTCGAATTATGACCTTCTGAATCTTTTAGAAAACTATGTAAAGATAGCTCTAAGCTGTCTCTGTCATACCTTCAAGCTTTGAAATCGTGGATAAATGATACAATTTTATGATTGATCTTATATTTCGCATTGCAAACACTTTTTCTTTATAATAATTATTGTGATGCTAAAATCTTTAGTGTGCAACTTGTGGTTACGATGTTTTCTTCAGGCGCAAGTTTCCTGCATTATGTATGTATGTAAGGTATACATGAAGAGATTAATTTACTTATTTAGAAATAAAGCGAGTCCTTGTTTCAGTCGACTATAATTTCCATGAACCTGGATTGTAGTCATAGTGTCAACAACCATAAATTAACAAAGCCCTTATTTTTATCGCATTATCTTTGATTTAAAAACTAAACAAGTACATATTTGTCGTCGGAATTTTATCGAACAAGCCTCAACTATTCGCGGTAAAACAATATCTCTTTATAAGGACAGCTCTATCAAAGGAATAAGACAGGCTTACAAATTAATTATCGTTTTTGTTAGAAATTCCAACCTAGATATTAATATTGATACTTACAAGTTTTAATTGCTGTTTTATTCTATAAGGAGGTACACATCATATTATTTCTTTTTTTGTTGCAAAGTAACACCTATTACAAACAAAATAAGATGTCACAGCTAGTGTTACCTTGCCATGATGTGCTTCCGTACAAGCGATCATAAAAACCCTTTTGTAGATATCATAAGTAATAACTGCTGACAAATCTATTTATGAACTAACACTTTACTTCTTGTTAGATTTGAAGAGCGATAACTTATGTAGTAAGTTGCATTCATGTGCAAGTAACTTTTTTACGCTGCTCTCCTTGTTGCGGGAATGTCAAATTGGAAGGAAATGTTATTACAAGTTTTTAGTTATTTCTTTGTAAAGTTAAGTGGCATTCTACAAAAGTTGTAAGTTTTGTTTGAATAAAGGATTTTAAAAATTGTATTACGTAGGTACTTATTGTTTGTGGCCGCACACGGCCCCGGCCTCCTCCTTGACACTGGCCACTATCAAAAACCTCATTCTTTTTTTATGACCAATTTCGCTTCTCTTTTGTTTTTTCTCACGCTTGACCCACGAAATTCTACGTTACATGAATTTTCACGACTCGAATTTGTAATTGTACATAATAGTAATAGATCCCATATTGGAATATTCACTAAACGATACCTACCCCGAAGCACACAATGCAACATTAAACCAAAAAAACCGGCCNAACCAATAAAAAAAAAAGAAAAAAAAGGCCGTATGTATAAATCTAAAGGAAAGGACAATAAAAGCTGGTATTGTCATGCCTGTCTCGAAGACAAAGTAGCAGATATGTGACCATAAAGGACTGCTTTAGGTGGTATCACAAAGATTGTGTAGGAGTTCGTAAAGATGATTCAGAAGCCTTTTTATGCCCTGGTTCTAACAAAAAATTATGTCTTTTTTTGTTTACAAAAATTCAAGACTAAATGATGTTCCTAAACTGATTTATTTGAAAGGTTTTATGTGTAGGCCTTATTCGAACACGGTGTTTTAATAAGCCCTATGCAAAAAAATAATAATGTTTGTTTTTGATATTTTTTTTGATAATATATGCAAGGAATCATTAGTTTGTTACTATGAATATTTAATTTTATCTATAAGTTATGTAGGTAATTCTTAATAAGTGGAATTTAAGATTATCTAGAGATGAAGAGTATATTTCTGTTTACTTGGTATGTAAAATTTTGATAACGGAAAGAAATCTACGTGTTTAATGTTATGAGACCGCATTTTGTTTAATACAATCACAATTTTAAGGTCTAGAGGCATTTGAATCATATAGGCCTTATTCCGTGTAGGTGATTTAATAAAGCCAAAATCAGTGGTTTCGTAATTTGCTTATTTTGAATAGATTTAGTTAAAAATTGTGTTATTTTTTGTAATATTGCTAAAATTAAAGGATGGAAGAAGTTAATTAACCTTGATTTTGTTGATTAGCGTTATTATTTATTGAAATATAAGCATTTAAAGTTAGGTAGGCCTTATTTGTATCAAGTACCTTAGATATTTTTGTATGCGTCTTAGATTTGGTATTTTGATTGTTTTTTTAAAGTATTTTGCATAATAAAGATTGTAGGTATATTTATTAGTTTAGTGGTGTTTCTCACCACATAGGAGTCTACCTCAAAAACAACCACTGATGATGATGATGATGGTATTCCGTT
Source organism: Ostrinia furnacalis (assembly GCF_004193835.3). Classification (NCBI taxonomy): domain Eukaryota; kingdom Metazoa; phylum Arthropoda; class Insecta; order Lepidoptera; family Crambidae; genus Ostrinia; species Ostrinia furnacalis. Next base: position 492,276 of record NW_021131492.1, on the reverse strand, counting down.
AAAGTAAATAAGTACAGGTTAGTTAGTGCAATATTTAATCAATACATTTAGATAGAGCCATGCCGTTAACATTAAATTAACGAATCATGATTTTAGATCTAAACTTAAGCTTGAACTGATTTTCAGGGTCGTTTCAGAATTAACCTTGCCTTCCTACTCCCAACGAAAACCTTCTAACATACACCAGAATAAACCATAATATTTAAGAGTCACCAGCATAAAGAAACGTGGGAATACCTCGCAGAGGACATACAATAAGGGGTATCAGTTTCATTGACACAAATACCTTCGAAGTGGGTTGGCTAGCCCGCATCGACTCGGTTAGACTGTACTTGGTCATTTTACATGACACATGGTAAGACTGGGACTTCAATGTCATGGTGGTAATTTATCATCAACTAGCTGACCCGGCGAACTTCGTACCGCCTTAGCGTAGAGATTTTCTTAATATTTTTTTCCGTAAGAACCATCCTTGGACTTCCACAAACATTAAAAAAAAAGAATTATCGAAATCGGTTTAGCCGTTCACACGTGATGCCGTGACAACGCGAAACGGGTTTCATTTTTATATATATAGATTAAACGATTCTTCAGCTACGTTACGTATCATTATAGTAGAAAAATTCCTAGTTGCTATGAATAACCAAGTAACACTATGCAGTAGAATCTTTAAAAAAAAATGAAATTGTATTTAAAGATNATTTAAACTTTAAAATGCATTGAATTTGGTATATCAGCCAGGTGCCAACAACGGGCAAACTTTATATGCACTGTGATCTATTAGTTTTTCATATTTTTTGTTAGACTTTTCTTTAGATGTACGAGACATAGTCACTTTACGAAAACGTCGACTCCTTACGTTAAAAGTAAAGCAATGTTGTTCAGCGATTGAAGTTGCTCCAAGTGACAACCAAATTGAGAGAGTCGTTTAATTAGGTACTTATAATAAGTATTAGGTACTACAAGCCTTTTCAGCTAGCTATGTACCAGAGTTTTAAACATGAAAGGTGTATAGAAATGTATAGTTTTCGTATTTAAGTATTTTATTTCAACAGAGCCTGATTCTCGTATTTTAAAAAGTGACATTTTTAAAATCTCCGGTTGAAATTGCCGGAGTTCGGTTTTTGAAGACAAACAATTTCTGGAATATTCCATCAATAATGTATTTTTTATAGCAAGTGCTAGTAGTTTCTCGCTAATGTCTACGAGCAAGGGAATCTCTTTCCGTACGACTGTGTAACAATCTCTAACAATCGACTACGCTTAGAAGTGACATAGTAGGTATTAGGTATACCTACTTCCATATATGTAATAACTTTAATGTATTTTAGGTACTTACTCAATTACTCATACCTACTAACCGATCAAAAGCGTATAATCTACATTCACAAATCTGACCGCAAAGATAAACGTTTGTTTAGTCGTGACGAACGCTAATGGTTCCGTGAAAAGCCCTATGTCATATCGAAATCTCAATACAATTTGTATAAGCTTTATATGAGACGAGATATCTTCATCTAACTGGGAAGATGACAATAATGACGTAAGGTGATGACGCAGCATGTATTGGGGTTTTCCAGTTTTAATTTCAACGTTGACTAGGTACTACAATTGTTATGGATGACTAATATACTAGGTCATGATATTAGGTCATGTAATTTACAAATATGCTGTAGCTTAGGTATCCAAAATATCGCATAGTAGTATGATAGTAATAGGTTGTGTACTATCTCAGATCATAGATGTACTATAGTTGTAGTTGTAGTAGATACAATAGACTATTGCTCTTGAAGTACCTACCTAGGTGAATATTTGATACAACAATACTACCAAAATTTTACTGCCAATTTATGTGAAACACAACATTCATAACTGTATACGAAAATACGAGTAAATTATGTGTGCTGTTATTTGGAGAAAACAGCAAACGGTCATATTGATAACACAGATAATGTAGAGTCAGCATAAGAAGTACGTTTTCAATCAACCGGTAGGTCTGTCTTTTCTGAGCAAAATAAATTCAATTTTATATTAATGTAGCAATTAGACACCATTGAAGAAATCAACAAGGATAAAAAAATACTATCAATTCTTTTTCTAGAAGAACCTAATTTGCTCGTTCGTTAGTTTCAGCCAAATGAAGGCCTCCCCCGAGGCTTTTTTAGCGACCGGTCCTGCGCTGCCCGCATCCAAGTTCTTCCAACGACCTTTACCAGATCGTCGGTCCACCTAAGTAGGAAGCCTGCTCACGCTATGCTACTTTTCTGGCCCAACGAACCTAGTAGGAACGAGCACCTGGTACTTTGGCTTCCGAAAAAGATAGTAAGTTTATCCTTATTAGAACAAGAACAGGCTGATCCGGAAAGTCTTTCCTGTCTATATTAGGTACAAATATTCGCAAAATATAAGCGTTTAACTTTAAACATTACAAAACGTGTTATGAATGAGTCACAAGTCACAACACAATAGTACATTAATCATATTATTGCTATACAAAAATGATACTAATTACCCGTGTCCAAAAATTACATTTAAACGTCAATTACTGTAACCGCATCGGTTACGGCCATAAAACTCATAAAACATACGATTAAGCATCCAAATCGTTAGCTGTTTGCTATAAATTCACGTGTTTTGTATAGCAATGTAAGGTTTAATTGTGAGAACGTACATTAAGGGTGTTTTTAATATCGTGAGGATTTAATCTCGACGCGGGTCCGCGTATTCTGCGCATTTCAATAAATACTTGTATGAAAAGGACAGCAAGGTTCTGGAGTGGAGGCCATGTACCGGACATCCACCCACAAGGTGGACCGACGTCCTCATGATGGTAGCAGGAAGGCGCTGGATGCAGGCCGCTACCAACTGGGCGATATGGAAATCATTTTGGGAGGCCTATGTTCAGCAGTGGAAGTCCTGTGGCTGAAATGACGATGAAAAGGACACTTGCGTGTGTCACGCATGCGGGCAATCCCACGTCCGTGATAAATCCGCACGATATTAAAAGCACCCTAATTTTGTATGATTCAAGATAAAAACTGTAATCCAAGCCATCCATTTAAATTGTTTTTGTTAGAGCCTACTTCAATGTCGGTTTAATTGAAAGACGTGATATGATCAATGTAACTAGAGTTTTTAAATGTTAGTACAATTTTGCACGTAAATAACTACTTATTTACGTACATTGTACCTACTTGATTGATTTCTCCTGAGTGACATATTGCGAAGAATGATTGTTTCAATTTTGAACAATTACGAGTATATGTAAGAAATACTCGTAAATAAACCACAAACCACCATATTGTGGGTCAGCAGCAGCCTTATGATGTGAATGTGATGTGTCCTATATTCAACAAAGTAAGTAATCTAAAGAAAGTAACAATGTTCTCTGGCAAAATTGTTATGGTATCAGTATCATTTTTAAGACATGATTCCGCACTCGACCAGACAATGCTTACAATCATATTTTTGTTCAAAAATAGCACTTATTACCACTAAATAAAATACCTTGATGTGGTACCGTTTGTACAATGTTATCGTATATTTAAAAGGAGAAGTTGGTCATAAATGTGGTGTTAAACTGGGCAAACAACAATCCGCGGAATAAACACGTGATCCCGTTACAAATGCTGTGGTTCGGAAATATGCGACTGAGGCGTTGACCTGCGCCCTGCTGCGTAGAATTTGTAAATAAATACTTATTTTACTTATTTAAATCCTAGAAACAGTTGTGCTGCTGCGTGCTACGCTTAGGCACTCTACCATGACCTATTTGTGATAATAAACACTTATTTCACTTAAATCCTAGACACAGTTGCGATATGATATTGCTGTGATACGATACTGTTGCTGCTAGTGCAGGCTTGGGAACTCTACCACGGGCGATATTTGTGAGAATAAACACTTATTTCACTTATGTCTTTAAATTCTAGAAACAGTTGTGCTGTTCGATGCTGCTGCTCGCTACGCTTTGGGCACTCTACCACGGGCGATATTTGTGAGAATTAACACCTAAGTCACTTATTTAAATCCTAGAAACAGTTGCGCTGTGATTCGATGCTACTGCTTGCTACGCTATGGGAACACTACCACGAGCGATATTTGTGAGAATAAACACTTATTTTACTTAAATCCTAGACACAGTTGTACTGTGATACAATGCTGCTGCTACTAAGTGCAGGCTTGGGAACTCTACCACGGGCGATATTTGCGAGAATCAATCAATGGTTTGGTTAGCCGTTATAGCCGTCTTGTTCCAGAAGAGCAGAATAGTACCACCCCTAAGTGCTCTTCTTGTATCCAGAAGATAAATGGCGATAAATGGACAAATATGAGAACATTGACTAGCGCATCAACAATTCGTCTAGCCAGCGTGGGAATCAAAGGCTAAACCTATTTACTATACGCAAATCACCCTTCACATTAGAGCATGAAAGTGCGTTTTTGAGTTAGGCTACCTGGGCAGGGTTCCCGAGGGTGGGTGCGTAAATATCTACTGATATCATATCATATCATAACATTTAAGCATATTAAAGCTTTCTCTTTAGTAAAGTTCTCGAGTGGCAACCACGGACTGGAAGAATTAGCGTGGGCAGGCCTCCTACTGGGTAGACCGACGATTAGGTAAAGGTCGCGGGAAGAGCCTGAATGCGGGCAGGGCAGGACCGTTCATTATGAAAAACCTTGGGGGAGGCCTTTTTCCAGCAGTGGATGTCATTTGACTGAAACGAACGAACGATATTAAAGCTTAGTTAAGGGATTAACGGGAATTAATAATTAGCACTTGTGCAAAAACATTAACTTAAAATCTGAATGATCGTTTTGCAAGCCTCTACTTTAGCCAGCTAATCCAACATCATCTTTACCAAACATTCCAATGATCTAACAATAAACGCACAAAACTGGTATCATCATGCTCACAAAAAGCTGGTAAAAATAATTGATAGTCGTCATATTTTGTAACTGATGGTTCGGAAAGGACCGTTTTTTGTCATTGATCGTTGGCCACGATCGACGATGACGCTGGATTCCAGTCGGTCGGAGGTGGCCAAAACCGGAAAACTAAATTGGTTATGGCTGTGTATTGTACCAATGGTACTGAATTTTCCGGACTGGTGTGAATAGAACAGACAATAAATACATTTGAATCCTAAAAATCGGCATTGCCTAGCAATTATTTGGGAACTGCAAATGTATTTTTTTGTTCGTTATGGCTTCAAGCCTTGGCTTGGTGTGGTATGACAGCCAGTTTTTAATAGAAAAATAAAGACATTTCAGTGATTATAAAAAATGCTTAGGTCAGCTATTAATCTATTATTTTTATCGCAGAAAAACAAATTAGTACTTTAAAATTAATAAATATGTTGAACATTCCCATTATTACTTCGTCGTCTTTTTTGTGTTAAAAGTATATATAAGGTACCTGGTTATGTATATTTTTTATTTAGAAACAGCAAATTGATATAAATTATCATCAATAAGTAATAACGTAAAATAGGCACGATGAAGAGAGTAAATTGTATGATCTGTCAAAATACATTTTTTCCATTTTATTCATTTAATAACTAGCTGACCCAGCAAACGTTGTTTTGCACCTAGGGGTACGAAAAATAGTTCTATTCTTAGACCTACTGAATATATTCACAAAATTTCATAAGAATCGGTCAAGCCGTATCGGAGAAGTTTTGTTACAAACACTGACATGATAATTTTATATTATTAGATTTATAGATTAAAATAATTAATGTCGAAAAGATGGAAAACACGCACAGCATAGTAGGTAATTCCCCTATTTGAAGTCGTTTTTTTAATCATTTTCAAGTTACTTCTTCTAAATATAGGGTGTTTTTTTTAGAGATATACAACTTTAAAATGAAATAAAATATGTAAAAATATGTTTGATTCACATGGTATTGGTTTTGTATAAAAGATGTTCTTATGCCATTTATGCTTCAAAATGATTTCGGGCCAAAGGGCGCCACGGTTGGCTCAAATATAGCGTAATCGAGATGTCCAATTTTCAATTTCTTTTTCGAGCAACTGGGGCCATACATCGGCAATAACGCGACGAATGTTGGCATTGAATTCCGTAGTTTATCTGCGCAGTAGTGGACTTCAGATATCCCCAGAGAATATAATCCATATGTGTGAGATCACCCGATTGTGGAGGCAAATTCAAAGATCCATCGAGTGAAATTATGCGCTCATCGAATGTTTCCCGAAATAAATTGAATGTGTCGCGTGCTGGTTGGATGGTAACACCATCTTGTTGAAACCATAGCTCTGCCACATTGATATCATTCATCTGAGGAATGAAAAGTTACGAAAATTACGTCGACCGTAATATGGACGTTTGTATGGAAAACTGAACCATGATTTTCAAAATACATTTTTGCACAATTTGCCAACGTTGTTCTGAAGTAATTATATTTAATTATAAAATGGCAAAACCTACTGTCCACAAATGTACCATCAACTATCAAATTAACTATCACTAGAAACAGTGTAACCAATTTAAAGTTGTAGGTATACCTCTAAAAAAACACCCGATACATATTTATTTATTTATTTTATGTATAAGTAGTCAGTGTACTCTGAACTGAATAAGAGGGCAAAAACTGCATCGCCTTAATTGACTTTCTCTCATATCTTACACATGGCAATCGACGTGGTCATACAATCAAAAGCACGGTTCAAGGTCAAGTTGTAGATGAGTTAGTTCACAAACAAACCGGTTTTCATTGCAAAAAATTTCTACGATATTTTACATGATTTTTCATGATTTATTTTTAAACGTAGGCGTCTGTTTCGACGTATATTTTTCAGGTTGTTGGGTCATGCAGGACTTATGTCCTACATTACGCTTACGAGATAAACTTTTTATTAATCTCATTAATTTATTACCTCAAGCAGAACCAGAAATACCTCTTTGTAAAGATAAAAACAAGACAGCTTACTCTCAAATAAGAATTTATGCAATACTGACAACAGCAATATCAACGACTCACCTTGGCCGTGGCAGTGAGCAAGAAATTGCGCCCTGCGTCGAGCACATTTGCGACTGGTAAGCACGACAAATCGCAGTCGAAAATGTTAAATGAAGAAGATGTCTTAGATACTTGTAGACAGTACTTGTGCAAAGTTATTGAAACGATTCTATCGTTTCATACGAAGTGTTATAATGTTTAATGTAGACTTTATTTGGTGTGATATTCTTACATAAACTTATATTTTCTGTAGACAGAAATATAAAACAGACAGAACATGATACGCTCTAGTTACTTTTATCAATTACTTTGTTATTTTATTGAATAGTACTAAATTGGCTGATTGATTGGCACTCTAAGATAAATGGGTACTAAATAATACGTACGTATTATGTGGGTAGGTACTATTTAATAAATATTTATGTATGAAGCTTTTTAAATTATTTACAGGAATTTAATCATCACATGTTATTGAATATGGGTAATAAATATTATAATTACGTATATTATAGTTTGAATAGTTATTTTGTGGAAAATAACTTGCAATCAGTTTTAATTATAAACACACTGTGGTAGGACATCAGTAATTATATTCTTTAATATCCTGAAACTTTTTGTAAAAATGTGAAATTGGTCTTTAATAATCGTTTTGAAAATGGAGAATCATGGATTATTTTTATCAGTAAGTCGGTAATAAATTATAATATTTACTATGAAATTGTAAAGTCAATAACTACTACGTACCTACCCTTGATACCCCCGTATAAATAATATACATATTGCTACAAGCGATGGGTATTATACATCCATATTTGCATTTTTTATGTTCATGTAGCTGACAATAAGCTTTTCTTGAGAAATAGATTTCTAAATCTAAAGTGTGCGGCCTTCTGCTTGGAACGGTGAATGTTTCGAAGCACGAACTTACCGCAACGGAGTGTGAATTTCATTTTAAACAGAAAAATAACTATTTTGGATGCTGTCCACAAGTAAAGTACGCCACCTGAATAAAAACTTACAGAAAAACATCAATTTGCTGTGTGATTGTTTTGATAATTAACTCTATGTGCCTATAGTTAATGACTCATATATACTACCTACAAATAATCTTCAATGAATACTATAATTTCAAAGGTTCGAGGTATTTTCCTAGTTATTATTTCCATAATCTAGGAATTGCTTCCGTCATAGAATACTCAATAATAATTCTTTAATTATGTAGAGTCATCCTGCGGTATGCGTATAAAAATAAAATCGGAAATAGATTTGCAAGTATGAGGGTAGTTGATGCCACCTTTCAATTATCATGCTCTTGTGAACTGTCAAGACGCGATTCACATCTTTTATGACAAAAAGTTATGACGTCACCTTTTTTGTTAATGTATAGCTACTCACTATTTTAGATTTCAGAGCAACTAAACTCTTTAATTATACAGTATTCTAAAAGTAACTAAGGATTAGGTACTTTTTAATGTGTAGGTATGATGTTGTACCTAAAATAGGTAGTTAACACTAGTATAGAAAGTAGAGAGGATTTGTAAAATACCAAAAACTACCGACATAGTATGGTCACAGTATAGCTTAGATTGTAGCTACAATGTCAGATTTTAACATTGACGTGTCATTGTAATGTGGGTGTATGATTTTGACAGGAACTACTACAAAAACCATACTAATAAGACCAAAAAACCAGATTGCGTATCACTGTGGTATTACTATCTTCATACATTTAATCTTTCTGATCTTTTGAGAGAGCTTTTTACGAAGTCGAGTTTTTTGATTTAAATAATTACGAAGTTGTAGAGGTGATTTATCATGATATGACCTTGGCCAGAAAGATTCATTCTGTTTAATTTTTATTCTTAATCCCATAAACAGTTGAGGGAAAATTTTTTTCAAGGCCAACTATTTAAACACATCATAATGCTATACATTTATACATTGTTGTAGTAAAATCTACCCTATTAAAAACTTATAAAACTCATTTGTTCATGCAAGTAGGCTTTTAAAAACTTTTACACGTCCCAATATTAACCCTACCACTGCTTCAGTACAATAAATGGGCCAGAGCTGAGAAGAAGCACTCAGTCACTGTTGTCAGCCTCTTTTTCAAGGGTTTACAGACTTTAAAATAAACAAATAGATGTTGTAGCGTTCAGCTAGATGTGATATTCTGGTACATCTATTTCATAAGACTTGCTTCTATGTACGTGAAGTTACAATGTCAAGCTACGGTGACGCATTGATGAAAGTTTATGAATGGGAATCCCAAGATCTAGTTGGTTAGCCCAGCGGTGATTGAAGTAAGAGCTAACTATTGATAAACAAATGATTTTCTAGCTTTCTAATCTTTAGTGTTTGTATCGCAGGCATTTGACGATAGACAGACTAAGTGATTTTAGAAGGATTTAACAGCAAGCAATTAGCATAAACGAAACATTATCAGTATCATCATCAGGTCATTTTGTCTCCACTGCAGAGGCAAATGGAGTATTATAGGAAATAAAACCTTTTTGAGTATGATAAGGGCAGGTACCTGCTAATTAACTTAGAAGATACGTAAAAGCCTTCCATTAATCAAATCTGTAACAAATCTTTAAGTACGTAATTTCGATATAATTTGGCACTTTGGTTGGAGGTCAACAAATATACCTTTAAATATATGTATTTCCAGGAACTCTCATTCTTCTTTACTTACATTCTCCTAATTTTCTACCTAATAAAGGTGGACATTAAAACCCCTAGGCAATTTGAGCGAACAGTTTACAGTCGCTCATAAACTTTTTAATGATAACTTACAGGCGGGAATAGTCACAATAACTACTTATGCGGACAGGGAACACTGACCAGCTACGGAAAATTGAAAAATCACGGAATATTACATCAACGTTTATCACACTGCCAAAACCGTCACAAAAATCAGCATTAGGCAGCGTTTTTTGCCTCCAAAGGTGGACCTGTAAAATCTTAGGCCAACAAATCGAGAGTCATGCGTAGCTGCGACGAGTAAAACCGTCCGGCGCATCTTCATTTATAAACAAAACGTGCGCGAACGCCGCCTGTGTCGACGCCCGCTGCGCGCGACCGTGCCGTGATTTTTCGTGTATCGTGATTTTTTGTGATGCAAGTTTAGTTTTTTTTGAGGTTGGTAACGAACTTTTTGTTATAATTAGATTAAGCTCGGACTGATTAGCATATTTCGTTAATATTAATGTGTTATTTTAGATAAAATTACACGAAAAAGTCAATAGAAATGATAGGATTGTTTGTAAGGTAAACATGGGAAAACCTAATATTTAAAAAAATATAAAACTCTTCAACTTCAGCTTCTCTGTCTCTTTTAAAAGATGCTAAATGCGTTTTATATGTTATATGTCGATGACCAGTATTGTCCATAGCTCATCTGGTTACTCGTAAATATCTCTTCATGTTACTCTAGAACCGCAATTATTAACTTTTCAAATGGTAGTTATATGAAAATGATATAGATGTAACGAAAAGCCACATAGAGCAAGAGAGAGGTTTTTAAAGATTTTCTTTAAGGCTCTATCTAGTAATATAAGGATACCTATGTACGGAATTGTAATCAGATATTTGAAATTTCATTATTCTGTAAATCTTATTTTGTTTGGTAGGAATAATATATTAACAATAAGTAGATTAATACAAAAAATTGTATAGAAACTAAGTTAGCTACCTACTACAGGGCATGCATTTTGCGTTTATAGATTCATTAATTCAAGTTAACTAATAATACTGTTCACATAAGTGTTATTATTTCTAAGTAGCCAATTTGCATACTATAACATAAACTTCATAGCCCTTCAACCCAATGCCAGAAATAATAAATAGTACCTACTTTATCAAAAAACCTTGAAGCTTTTAAAATTATAATAGCCTGTTCCGGTCACCTTCCTGATTATGCTAGTTAATCATTTCATTATACTAGTTCACATATTTAAAAATCATGCATTTTTAATTTTTATAGTTATTATTATAACCCTCCTTCTGCCAAAGTCGGGCAAAAAGAGTAAAGCGTAGGCCACAATACATCACGATTGTAAGACTTAAGTATTTACTAATTTTCGGCTTCTTGAATAAATGTAAAGAAGCAGCTTGCATATTTTAGCTTATTACACTAGTTTCTGTTTACAATTTCGTCTGCATGGATTTTAATTCGACACAGAAAAAAATCATTTCGCGAATCTAGGCAGATATTTTAGTATGGTAAATAAAGTCAATTGGCCACGAACTCGATTCGTCACAGAAATAATCAAGTGTAATTGGTCACACTTTATTTATTTAATTATTCACACATACTTTTCCATCATAATGATGAATTTAATCTCAAAATAAGCAATTTATAAAAGCGCGACGAATCTATTTTATGACCACAACGCGTGAAAATACACTCGACAGCAAATAAATCGCACCACCCGCGACAAGCACTTTCAAACGTATGCATCCACACTTCACACCAATATTGGTACCATTCAAAAGCTTAGTTCTAAACTTCATTTCATTATAGGAAAGGTTTTTACCCCAAAAATGTTTCTTTAGAAGGATCCAGAGTCACTTCTTCAAAAAATAGATAGTTACGCTTGAGCCAACTTTTATGGCTATAAAACTGTTAAGTTGGGATTAATCGCTATCCATCTGTTAAAGAGGACACGTGTGATCATTATTTGGTTTTATAACCATAAAAGTGGTGCAATTGATCCCAGAGGTGAGCCCAAAGTGAGGTCTTTTTTCAAGTCATATTTATGGTATATGTTAATCATTTATTAAGAAATTAAATGTGTTTTTCTTTAAGGATATTTATTGGGCTTTCAAATAACACCAATATTGTTGGGGCACCATTATTGTGTCAAAAGAAAATCTTTAAAGTTCGCGTCGCGGGTGGAGCGATTTATTTGCTGTCGAGTGTAGTTTGAATATTTTTTCCCATAATATTCGCAACATTTTTCATTGATGCTCGGCTCCTATTGGCCGTAGCAAGATGGTATTAGCCTAAGTATAGCTTTCCTCGATAAATGGGCTATCTCACACTACCTTATTTTTTAAATCTGACCTTCCTTATCTGTTCCTGAGAATAGCGCGTTCAACCAAACATAACAACTCTACAGTTTTATACAAATACTAGCTGACCCGGCGAACTTTGTTCCGCCTTAATGGCAATAAATAAGCAGACTTTTTTTTAATTTCGAACGGGATAAAAAGTATCCTATGTCCTTCTCCTGGCTCTAAACTACCTCCCGGACAATTTTCAGCTAAATCGGTTCAGCCGTTCTTGAGTTATAAGTGGAGTAACTAACACGACTTTCTTTTATATATATAGATTAGAAGGTAGGCATGTAGATTGGCTAATTGGCTAAAGCCCTGGGGATCATGAATAAGTATTTAATAAATAAATAAATATCCTTGGACATTTTACACTACGCTTCTAGTCCCAAACTAAGCAAAGCTTGTACTATGGGTACTAGACTAGTATTTCCGGGACTTATCTTCACACGTCTGACAGGTATCACAGGTACAGTCAGCTTCAAATAGTTCGTGACACCAAAAGTGGCCAAAAAGTTGACACAACCTTATTAAAATTGTGACAAAGACGTTGCGAACTTTTTGGCTACTTTGGGCGTCACGAACTATTGGCGCTGATTGTATTTTTACGCTCAGTGTGTTAGCAGCCTTAGGCTACTCTCAGGCTTTCTAGGCGATTTTCTCTTGATGGCATACAATCGTTGTCGACCGTTGTAGTAAACACAGGTGCGAATCCCGCTATTACTAAACCACCATTCGTATAAGTATAAGCACAGATAACATAATACTAGTGTATAAGTATAACGTGTGGCACGGATCTTGAGGGAACGAGAGTTGGGATCGATATGACCATCGTTTACTAATGTAAAATTAAGATTTTTTTTTACTACACAAAAATGTTTGTACGAATTCTAACACCTATAGGTGAAGCTAGAAGAAAGCAAGCAAATACTAATTGATTTAGGTTAAAATTCTACAGTTATCGGAATTTCGCATGAACTGTAATTGTCGAATTTTAGCTAAATATTCATAAGTATCAAAACTAACGAAAACTCAAAGCATTTTTAATTAAGTTAACGGTTTTTTAATGTTGCTACGCTATTCTAAAGCCTTATGGCAAGACACGCCTGTTATCCGATCAGAGACTCGAAATAATGTCTCAAACAACTCTACAAACAAGAAGAGAATTTATAGTGTTGATTATTAATTGTAATTTTTATGTTAATCACGATTTAGTCGTCACATAGCAGTAAAGAAAAATGTTGCAAAAACGGGAAATAATTACCTATATACAAACTAATTTCACGCGTACGAAGTCGCGCGCATAATATAGCTAGTAATACATAAGAACTTTGAATACTTTTGTAATTTATGTATTTTTATTTGTTTCAGATAGTGGTAGTAAATATTCTAGAAAATGATCCGGTCACCAGATGTAAGTATTTATTTAAGTACATTTCTTATTTTTCACACTTCAAAAACCATGCCTGCGTATCTCTACAAACCGATAAATCACCTTTCAAGCTTAGTTTTATAATACAAGCTATAAATACATACTAAACATGTGTTATACTTATATTATTTACTTATCAGGTAGTAGGTACTATTTAATATACCAGTATACACTTATAAGTGATATACATAATTAAGTTATTTTCCTTAATGATGTCCGAAAACACTAATAATAATTAAATGACGATGGCGATATCACGATCAAATCGGTAATCGGTATTCTGAGAGTGTTGACAAAAAACACGTTCAATTAATTCAATTGCATTCACCGTGGTTACTTATTACTCATCATTACTTTTACCAACAGATATAATAAGATTAACTTAAATCAAGAAAATGTCATAAGTATAACGACTTTTATGTAGATTTATATTTAACTTATGTTTCATGATCTAAGTTCAAAATGTAGAGTCCACACAGGACAACGTCACTAAACTAACGTATTCTTCTTGTTATGGTGTTAAAAATTATGATGGCGGAAACAAGAGGTCTACAATTTGCAAATAAACATAATAATTGTTTACGTAGTCAATCACCATTTGCACTGGGTGTCGTGATTTGATTCACGCCATGAATACGTCACGGTAGATCGCAATCACGGATTCACTGTTGGATGTGAGAATGACATGGGTACTACCTACCTAATTATAATTATAACATCCTTAATCAAGACTATGTACTACAATCTACTTATACAATCTATAAAATTGAAAGGTCACTGAGTAACTGACTCAATCATCACGAAATCTCAGAAACTACAAGTGCTATTAGTCTCAAATTTTGCAAGGGGGTTCCTTTCAGAACGTAGGTGCTCACTAAAACGGATTTTATGAAACTCCACCCTAAGGGGGTAAAACGGGATCCGCGTACGAAGTCGTGAGCGGCCGCTAGTATATAAAATCCATAGACTGTATCAATAATATCCATCTTTTAAACCATTTCGCCCTACATCTTTTCCTTCAAAAATTCTTTTGCTATATAAAAAGTCGTTTTCGTACAGAATATCTAAAAAAGTACTAAAGGAATCCTAGAATTCGCTGTTCCTTAGAATTTAAGGTTTCGTTACTAGGTACTTTGTGTATAAGTAAGTAAAGTCTGAACTTCTAAAGGGATATTATTATTACTTGAGAACCTAAAATATTTCTTTGTTTACCCTTGTCACACATCTTATTGCGGTCAGTTTTGCGGTTACGCATAACGTCTATATTAGATTAGATTTGGTAATTTAATTGGTTTCTTTCATCAGTTGGTATTAAGCGTATAAAAACCGGAATGCGTATCGATAACATTATTTAGTTTTATATATTTAGTTATGGTTTAACTAACATAAAAATAGCCACGTTATGTTCCTGGATCCGAGAGATCCTGGATGTTAGAAAAGGGGACATAATGCCTATCTTACTTAGGTATGCATGGAAAAAGACTCAAAAATACTGCATTATCTTTCGATATATACAGGGTGTTAGGTAAATGTTTATTTAAAAATTTATTTTCATACAAAATAAATTTTATAAAATCCGATTTGTATGAAAAATAAAATAATTAAAATGAAGATATCAATTTTCTGACTTCACCATA
Organism: Ostrinia furnacalis; assembly: GCF_004193835.3. Classification (NCBI taxonomy): domain Eukaryota; kingdom Metazoa; phylum Arthropoda; class Insecta; order Lepidoptera; family Crambidae; genus Ostrinia; species Ostrinia furnacalis. Next base: position 477,160 of record NW_021131492.1, on the reverse strand, counting down.
CCACATTTATATGCCCATGTTAACATGGGCTAGTGTCGGCTCATATACCCATTTACCTAACACCCTGTATACATATTTTATACATTGCATGCATTTATGCATTCCTAACGTTATACTGTGATAAGTATCAACTTTGAAAACACAGAGCATGAAAGATGCCACCAATCTGTCATCAGCTCTGAAGTTCATGATATCTTAATGAGCATTAATTGGCTATCTTTGCCGATAATCCTATTACGCCATAAATCGTACTCTTCCTTGTAAAAGAGAATTATTAATTACAAATCGAGGCCGCAAATTAGTTGCAATTACCGTAAGGTACGTTTCATAACAATAGCTCCAGTTTAAATAGTCGCAAAAGACATCGCAAGAACAATGTAGGTAGATGGAGAATTTATACAATTGAATTGATGACGTTTATGATAATGAGAGCAGCATTTTATGGTCAAAGATTGCCTAAACAAACTAGGCAGCTAAAGTAAAGTACAGTCGACATCCCATCAGACTAAACATTTTAATTGCAAAGTCGCCCCTAACGCAACCACGTAAGATGCGTAAGATACCACAGTTTACGTTGACTTGCTGTCGACTGTACATAGTTACATGAAATCACATTTATTTATTTCAGTAAGGTTCTTGAAAGCTCTTTTACAGGTCCTGAACATCATTTCATTATCGTAACCACTGCTTCGAGGAAATTATTTGGGCCAAGTCAGTGCTGAAAAGGAGCGGCTCAAAAAACTCAAATAACTTTTGTCACCATCACCTATTTCACTTTCCATTGAGATAACTTATGAACGTAGTTTCATGTAAAAAACGCAAACTAAGTATGCTATTTAAATTCTAGTAGAGCTTATGCTCTATCATTACCAATTAATTTCCAAGTTGCTAGAGACATTACTTAATTTAAGAAGAAGTACTTGTAGTTGAGTTAGTCTATAATTCTCAATGGTTATTTTTTCTCTCAGGAATGTGCGTGTCCGATTCAAGAGGTGGGTCCGTCGATGGTGGGGTCATGTCCCAGCAACGTGATGCTGTTCATGGCCATTCTGGAGGCCTTTATCAACGGACGATGCGACTTAGCTGACCCTTGCAAAAGGTATGTTTACAAACAAAATATTTTGCTTGAAAAAATTACTAGATCATCTTACTACCGACCGGGACCTACCTACTTACTTAACCTTTGTTGGTTGAGATTCATGGAAGGTCCAACTGTAGATCCTGCCTGTACAGGAGTTCCAGTGGTGGCATTAATCCCGAAAAAACTTTTACATGCCGGGGGAATTTTCTAAGCAACTTATGAAAAACTTTATTGGGATAATTTTCACATTTAACTACAAAAAGGCCAAAACTGACCTAATTAAAAGTAGGTAAACTATTCTTGGTTCTTTATTTCTTTTTTCTTTCAAAAGTTTTTAAAGGTATCTCGCTTCACCTATCAAGATGCTGTTTAAGAATCCCAATGGAATGATACTCGTACCTCATGATAGCTAGCAACATAATTTTAAATAATTGGCCATCTTTCGCATATAAAAACAATCCACGTTCACAAAGTCCGTTGTAGTAAGTTTCTATAACTAACTCAATTTGTTTTTTACCAGAGTCGTCAGTCAAGAGAACTTGGACGAGTCCTACGACTTCGTGATCGCGGGCGGGGGCACCGCGGGGTCGGTTCTGGCGGGGAGACTGTCGGAAAACCCACAGTGGAAGGTAATTGATATGTTTGTTGGTATGCAAACAATTTGTGCAGAGTCATAGTCAAATACTACCAGAGTCATAGTAAAAATACAGATCTTGTAGATGACAACCTCCATGTCCCTTCAATTACTGGAACTAGACTACGATTTTGTTGTTTGTTGAATGAAATGCGACTGCCGGTGAATAAAATATAATAAAAAGATAAAGAAATAAATAAAGATACTTATAAAATTCAAATTCTCTACATTTTTTCTACTATTTTTAACGATCTAATTCACCGGTTTCATTCATGTGTATGATTTGATCTTGATGTTTATGACAAAATGTTACTATACGCTCAAAAATCGATTACAATAACCTACTTATGTAGTACATTACGACGTATTACCTGTGGTATTACTACAGAATACAGATCGACACCCAAAAGTAACTAAAAGTTCTAAGTAGTATCTTACTACATTCCTTTCTTTCTATTTAATAGGAGATTCTGTTTAGGTATGATACTCGTACATTTAATTGAATCTCACATTAGCTATTGCCCTATCAATAAACAATTTATTTATTTATTTAAAGACTTTATTGCACACACTTAAGAATGTTCCGTACAAAAAGGCGAGCTTAATGCAATTAAACAATCGATATTAATCGATTTGGAAAACTCAGCATATTCGTCAAGGTAAAACCAGGGAAACCGGACTTACCTCAAGTTTCCATAGATCATAGAGTCGAGGCCTTCGATTCTCCTCGCTTCACCATAGCTCATCTAACTGGGCTGACCAAGCGAGAATCCGCACATTGTTAGCTCGTCTATTGTCAACATTGCATGGCAATGCGTTTGCGCATCTTAACGCTGATCTTTTGATATTGCACTTTATTGCTCACCTCATTAAAGCTAAAATGCGAGTTTCTTTTTCGAAACGTTTATGGATCTGGATCACAGTTACTGATTTAATATTCACGCGATCGTCCTTGCTAACTTGAAGAAAGTAAAGATAGATACTTAGGTAGGTGGATACTCTGCATATAATTAAAGGTCATAAGATCATCTAAAATACATACTACTTATAAACGCAAACGTGCAGTTGGTAACTGGATAATTTATATCTTTCAAGATCATAATTTCCATCTCGCTGATTATGGTAATATGTATTTAAATGGATGAAATATTTTTCAAATTCCTGAGATTAGCGCTTAGCGCGCTCAACCAAGCAAACTCTTCAGCTATTTTATTATTCGTTTATGATGGCTAAAAGGCATGAACGGCTTGACGACTTGATTCTGTTTTTGCAAACTAGATATGCTTCACCTCACCAGAAAAAAAAACTTTGTCGGACTTTAAAACTTAAATACATTCATAAATAGGGGTTTACTATGTTTAATTTGAGCCATTATGGGTAATGTACCAAATCACTTCCAGCCTATATTTCCCTATCCTTTGTTGTGTGCGTCTAAAAAGTGGTACTAAATCGTTATCTCGATTTAACATGGACAATTAGGTTTGGATGCTAAAGAACACAATGTTTAACGTCATTCGGCAGAAGTTTCGGCGATTAACATGTTTTTTACGGAAGTAAAGTTTAATGAGATGTTACATTTTGATGTGGCAGCCAGCTTAACGCACGCGCAATACATTACTTAGTTTAGGAATTTAATTGCACGCGGAAACTATTTTAATCAAGAGTCAAAGAGTTTCAATCCCTAGTTTAGCGAAATGAGGTCGCTTATCATCAACTAGGTATCCTCGTCGGTTGTCTGGAAGAGATCGCTTATAGCGATAAAACCTTCTAAATTATACTCTGTGTCTTCTTCTTTACATTTCTTTCCTTCTCGTTTTATGTGGTGTACATACAATTAACTGTTTTATTGGTCGAGCACGAACGTAAGGTAAAGCATTTGTAAGGGGCTTATTTTTTGCTCCTTGAATTGTTCTGTAGTTAGGTAAACAACAGTCAAATCAAGCTAAACACTGTATGTATAGAGTTAACCCTAATGACGTGACCCTAGTGGCGTGTGATGTCCACACACAAGGTGGACCGACGATCTGATAAAGATTACAGGAAGGCGCTGGATGCAGGTCGCTACCAACCGTGCGATGTGGAAGTCATTGGGGGAGGCCTATGTTCAGTAGTGGACGTCTTGTGGCTTAAATGATTATAATGATGATGATGATGAACCCTAATGAAGTGGAGAAATCCTAAATTGAGGGTTTTTGATTGACAGGTCTTACTCATAGAAGCAGGAGGTGACGAGCCCACACAGTCGTCAGTTCCATCGTGGGTGACAGCGTACTGGGGCCGAGACGATACGGACTGGAACTACGTCACGGAACCGCAGGAGAAGGCGTGCCTGACTGAGGAAGGGAAATGCTCGTGGACCAGAGCTAAGATGTTGGGTGAGTAAGCACATTTTAAACTACATCAGAAAGGTCTTTACCATTTTTGCTCAAACTAACAACGTGTCTACGGTCTACTGACGAATACCCAAAGGTCCTGGGTTTGATTGTTAGGAAGGCCAAACAGAACACCTGAATAAATGTAGGAAAACATAGTTGTCCCCAGGGTAGTTAAAGGTACATCGACGCAAGTTTGACACACAACACAGTACAAAGAAGAAGACTTGGAATGACATATCGATTGTTCCATAATTTTCAGGAGGCTGCTCTGTCACAAACGGCATGATGTACATGCGAGGACACGCGGCGGATTACGATGGGTGGGCGATAAATGGGGCCAAGGGCTGGTCGTGGTACGAGGTGATGCCGTACTTCTTGCGGAGCGAGGATAACAAGGAGATAGGCAGAGGAGTGTCTGGGCAGTACCACTCGGCTGGCGGGCCTATACCGGTGCAGAAGGTAAGATATCAGATGTAGGTACTCAGTGGCGGCGTAGCATGGGTTGGCACCCGGGGCGATGCGTCAGGAGTACCAATTTGCGCCGGCTGTTGTTACCCCCTGATGCTTGGCACCCGGGGCGGTACCAAGTACATTACCTAACCTAAAGGTGGCGGTTCGCGTCGCGACATAGACAAGCGGCCGGGATAAGAGACAGACAAGAGACCGCGACTGTTTGGTACTAGATACTTACTTGATTTAGGTTTCTGTCTCCTGTCTCTGTATCACTCGGGAACTGACGCTTTTTATGGTTGTAAAGTTTGGATCTAAGCTTAGGAGGGAAATATTCTGTTTAAATGTCCCGTTATTTCTTACCCTGGGTTGCATCATCTGTAACAAACTTTAACAAACATCAAAATTGTGTCAAACTCCATACAAAACCACCGGTTATAGTTACGGTAAAAAAGTTAAGGTGATGCAACTCAGCCTGTCTTACTCATCTGTTTAACCGACCTTTTAGTCACTTGTTCTACACATGGGCTACAAAAGTCGTTAGCGTTGATGACATTTTAATTGTTCGGGTCGGTACAAAAATATATTTTTAACTAATTTATGTTTATCACCACAAAAACTAAACAATGTAAAACATTACATATAATTACATTACCTAACTTACCTTAATTTAACCAAAATAGCGATTCAATAAACAAAAACGCATCTCGAACATGAATAGGTACTAAAACAACTTTGATTTCGCACACATAAAATTATTTGGGATAAAGGTTAGTAGGGCATGCCTAAAATCCTTTCTATTCTCCCCATACGCACGGGATTCAAATTTCCCCATTAAGCCTTGTTCAGATATGCACCATAGCCGAATGGGTTTCTGGGTGGTTTTCATGGCGAGGCACAGGCTAGGCGATAACCGTGTAACTATGGTTTGATGCCAACGCATAAAAGGATTGCCCAGTAACTGAGCGTAACTAATTATAGCTGTACCAGACCTTATATTATATGGATTAAAGAGTTTCTCTTCCGCAGTTCCGTTACGCGCCCAAGTTTGCGCACGACGTGGTGTCCGCCGGCATCGAGCTCGGGTACCCACCCACCAGTGACCTCAATGGAGACACTATCACCGGATTCACTATTGCCCAGACGCAGAACGAGTAAGTGACACCATCATCAACATATCAGCCATAAGATGTCACTTGCTGAACATACTTAAACCTCTCCTAATGATTTCCATAATTATGTTGGTGGCGGTTGCATCCAGCTCCTTGTGACATGCTTTCAGCATTATCATTGAACTCATCTCTCCTTAGCAAGAACCGTAGTCCCCTTGGACCAACCGCATTGCACGACTAGTTGTGCCACCGATAAATGCTTTGAATATGTTGGTTCCGTGACACAACCAATTGCAAAGGGAGATTTCAACCAAGGGGATTGACTCTATTCAGCATTCAGCAGACTCGGTATTTATGTGGGGTAATTTCACAAGGAGTACCTATGTAAGTGTGGTTTGATGGCAACAAAAACTATCGTTCCATGACCCGACATAACTGATACAAAGGATATAAATAAGTAGCTGAAAAAAAAACACTTGTACACAGTTCATATGGTACTGTTTCCCAAACCCAATGCTCAGAATGCTCTATTGCCTATCTCTCTATCAATCGCAACTACTGCTGCCTTTATTTTTGATTGCATGATTCAACAAAGATTTTTGTTATAAATAAACCTTTTTATTTCAGCAACGGATCGCGGTACAGCGCCGCTCGTGCGTTCGTCAGGCCAGCCACCCACCGCGAGAACCTACACGTGCTTTTAAATGCACACGTGGCGAGGATAGTCATCAATCCTGCTACGAAGAAGGTCACTGGAGTGGAGTACATTAAAAATGGCGAGAAGAGAACAGTTGGGGTGAAACGGGAGGTAAGTTTCAACAAAAAAATTTTTTGGAAACTGAAACAACTGTTGTCTATAACTGAAAGCCTCGTTTTAACCTTCCGTCAGCATTCTTGCCCGAAACGAGCCTATGAATTTTAGCTTATTCAGGTTCAAGTTCAAACGTTTATGTGCCAAAAGCGTCAGATGGACACTAAAGATTCAGTCAAACCAACGCGATCACACGAGATCAGCCGGCGCGCGTGCAGTGATCAGACTTAAATGCATTGATCGCCATCGCTGCACGCCGGCTGATCGCGTGTGATCGCGTTGGTTTGGCTGAACTTTAAAAGTGACCGGGACCGATTGCCGATAGGAGTTTGATATTTTTTTTGGCAAAGATATCTTAAAATCTCAGACCAGTAGGCCTAAGACACGGTAATAATATCATACAGTATTGTAACTTCATATAAACAGACGAAACAAGAACTTTCTTTCGAAATTCAAATCTCGGTATGCGCTCGGTATGCAAAAGTCGGGGGTGTCGCGAATGGCCGAATGGACGTCGCGTCGGTGGCCAAGTGTTAAAAATGATAAAACTGATTGAATTTGACTGACCGTCATTTACTCAAAAACTATTCAAATTGTCATTTTCAGTTNCGAGTTTCTTTTACGAAACGTTTAACCTAATCAGAGAGCTTATGGATCTGGATCACAGTTACTGATTTAATATTCACGCGATCGTCCTTGCTAACTTGAAGAAAGTAAAGATAGATACTTAGGTAGGTGGGTACTCTGCATATAATTAAAGGTCATAAGATCATCTAAAACACATACTACTTATAAACGCAAACGTGCAGTTGGTAACTGGATAATTTATATCTTTCAAGATCATAATTTCCATCTCGCTGATTATGGTAATATGTATTTAAATGGATGAAGTATTTTTCAAATTCCTGAGATTAGCGCTTAGCGCGCTCAACCAAGCAAACTTTTCAGCTTTTTATTAATCGTTTATTATGATAGCTAAATAAAAGGCATGGCTTAACGACTTTATTCTGCTTTTGGCAACTAACGCCCGCATTCACAAATATTACTATGAGGTCTCACAGTGCGCGTGGACGCACAGGGTGACACACGACCTAATCACAGAGCTTCTGTTCAACGCTGTGTGTTCGATTTGCTGCTTCACTTAAGCAAGCATCGTTTGTGAATAAGTACGGGCGTAAGTAGCTATGCTTCACTACACCAAAAAAAAAATCTTTGTCAGAAGGTACAGTCATAAATAGAGGTTTACTATGTTTAATTTGAGCCATTAAGGGTAATGTACCAAATCACTTCCAGCCTATATTTCCCTATCCTTTGTTGCGCGTGTCTAAAAAGTGGTACTAAATCGTTATCTTGATTTAACATGGACAATTAGGTTTGGATGCTAAAGAACACAATGTTTAACGTCATTCGGCAGGAGTTTCGGCGATTAACATGTTTTTTACGGAAGTAAAGTTTAATGAGATGTTACATTTTGGTGTGGCAGCCAGCTTAACGCACGTGCAATACAATTAAAGGAATTAAATTGCATGAGGAAACTATTTAATCAAGAGAGTTTCAATCCCTAATTTAGCGAAATGAGGTCGCTCATCGTTTCCTAATATTTTCTTTTTACTTCTTATTAAACAACTGTCGTCAAGATTGTCTGGAAGAGATCGGTTTATAGCAATAAAACCTTTTAAATTATACTTTGTCTCTACTTACTTCTTCTTTATTTTCCCCTGCTTGTTTTGTGTAGTGTAAGTACAAACAGCTGTTTTTATTATTGGTCGAGCGCGAACGTATCGTAGGCATTAGGAAGGGGCTTATTTTTTGCTCCTTGAATTGTTCTGTAGTTGGTAAACAACAGTTAAAATTAGCTAAACTGTAGGTATAGAGTTAACCATAATGAAGTGGGGAAATCCTAAATTGAAGGTTTTTGATTGACAGGTCTTACTCATAGAAGCAGGAGGTGACGAGCCCACCCAGTCCTCAGTTCCATCGTGGGTGACAGCGTACTGGGGCCGAGATGACACTGACTGGAACTACGTCACGGAACCGCAGGAGAAGGCGTGTCTGACTGAGGAAGGGAAATGCTCGTGGACTAGAGCTAAGATGTTGGGTGAGTGAGCACATTTTCAGTCTCTATTGGGTTTAAAAAAAATATAATATTATGAAGGTGCTGGAAGACGTAGCGTGGGCAGGCCTCCTACTAGGTACTAAGTAAAGGTCGCGGGAAGAACCTGGATGCTGGCAGCGCAGGACCGTTCATCATGGAAAGCCCTATGGGGGAGACCTTCGTCCAGCAGTGGATGTCATTTGGCTGAAAAGAACGAACGAACGAAGGTAAAAATTACTACATTATCCCTTTAATTTTTCAGGTAAGTTGTGCTTATGATTGTAGCTAGTTGGTTCGCCACAATACTTTAAGTAATACAAAGTGGTTGGTTGATTAAGTAAGCCTGTAGTGCCCTCAATAAATTTTAAACTACATTAGAAAGGTCTTTACCATTTTTGCTCAACCTAACAACGTGTCTACGGTCTACTGACGAATACCCAAAGATCCTAGGTTTGATTGTTAAGTAGGGCATACGGAACGCCTGAATAAATGTTAAACGTAGTTGTCCCCAGGGTAGTTAAAGGTACATCGACGCAAGTCTGACACTAACACACAGTACAAAGAAGACTTGGAATGACATATCGATTGTTCCATAATTTTCAGGAGGCTGCTCCGTCACTAATGGCATGATGTACATGCGAGGACACGCGGCGGACTACGATGGGTGGGCGATAAATGGTGCCAAGGGCTGGTCGTGGTACGAGGTGATGCCTTACTTCCTGAGGAGCGAGGATAACAAGGAGATCGGCAGAGGAGTGTCCGGGCAGTACCACTCGGCTGGCGGGCCTATACCGGTGCAGAAGGTAAGATATCAGATGTAGGTACCTAAAGGTGGCGGTTCATGTCGCGACAGAGACAAGAGTCTGATGCCCGTTTACACCATCAATCCTTAATTTTTACGTGACTCATATGATAACAAATAACAGGAGTTTTGTTTTCATAGGGGTCACTTAAAATCAGGGATTGATGGTGAAAACGGGCATGAGACAGGAGACCGCGACTGTTACATGTCATATATTTCTGTCTGTCTCTGTCTCACTCGCGAACTGACGCTTTTTATGGTTGTAAAGTTACGTTCTAAGCTTCGGAGTAAATATTCAGTTTAAATGTCCCGTTATTTTTTACCCTGGGTTGCATCATCTGTAACAAACTTTGACAAACATCAAAATTGTGTCAAACTCCATACAAAACCACCGGTTATAGTTACGGTAAAAAAGTTAAGGTGATGCAACTCAGCCTGTCTTACTCATCTGTTTAACCGACCTTTTAGTCACTTGTTCTACACATGGGCTACAAAAGTCATTAGCGTTGATGACATTTTAATTGTTCGGGTCGGTACAAAAATAGATTTTTAACTAATTTATGTTTAACACCACAAAAACTAAACAAAGTAAAACATTACATTTAGGTCTGATTTTTCAATCGTCAGATATTATTTAACTGAAGAACAAGCTTGTCATTTTGACATATTTCCCATACTGAAACTGTCAATGTGTCAAACTTATTCTTCAGTTAAAAGTTATCCGATGATTGAAAAATCAGCCCTTAATTACATTACCTAACTAACCTTCATTTAACCAAAATAGCGATTCAATAAACAAAAACGCATCTCGAACATGAATACTAAAACAACTTTGATTTTGCACACATAAAATTGTACGAAGGCAACCGTCACTACTTAAATAACAGAATATTCTTTGAGATAAAGCTGGGCATGCCTAAAATCCTTTCTTTATGTAGGATTCTATTCTCTCCATACGCACGGGATTCAAATTTCCCCATTAAGCCGGCCTTGTTCAGATATGCGCCATAGCCGAATGGTTTCTGGGTGGTTTTCATGGCGAGGCACAGGCTAGGCGATAACCGTGTAATTATGGTTTGATGCAAATGTAAAAAAGGATTGCCCTGTAACTGAGCTGCGTGATTATAGCTGTACCAGACCTTATATTATATGGTTTAAACTTTAAAGATTTTCTCTTCCGCAGTTCCGTTACGCGCCCAAGTTTGCGCACGACGTGGTGTCCGCCGGCATTGAGCTCGGGTACCCGCCCACCAGTGACCTCAATGGTGACACCATCACCGGCTTCACCATTGCCCAGACGCAGAACGAGTAAGTGACACCATCATCAACATATCAGCCATAAGATGTCACTTGCTGAACATACTTAAACCTCTCCTAATGATTTCCATAATTATGTTGGTAGCGGTTGCATCCAGCTCCTTGTGACATGCTTTCAGCATTATCATTGAACTCATCTCTCCTTAGAAAGAACCGTAGTCCCCTTGGACCAACCGCATTGCACCACTAGTTGTGCCATCGGTAAATGCTTTGAATATGTTGGTTCCGTGACACAACCAATTGCGAAGGGAGATTTCAACCAAGGGGATTGACTCTATTCAGCATTCAGCAGACTCGGTATTTATGTGGGGTAGGTAATTTCACAACGAGTATGTAAGTGTAGTTTGATGACAACAAAAACGACAGTTCCATGATCCGACATAACTGATACAAAGGATATAAATAAGTAGCTGGAAAAAAAAACACTTGTACACAGTTCGTAAGGTACTGATAGTGGCTGATTCCCAAACCCAATGCTCAGAATGCTCTATTGCCTGTCTCTCTTTCAATCGCAACTACTGCTGCCTTTATTTTTGATTGCAAAATTAAACAAAGATTTTTGTTATAAATAAACCTTTTTATTTCAGCAACGGATCGCGGTACAGCGCCGCTCGTGCGTTCGTCAGGCCAGCCACCCACCGCGAGAACCTACACGTGCTTTTAAATGCACACGTGGCGAGGATAGTTATCAATCCTGCTACGAAGAAAGTCACTGGAGTGGAGTACATTAAAAATGGCGAGAAGAGAACAGTTGGAGTGAAACGAGAGGTAAGTTTTAATCAATTTTTTTTTGGAATCTTAATGCATTGTAGAACAGCCCCCCTAGACAAGTTGCACTTTTTGATCGAATCGAAAATTGAATCCGCCATAACTCCCTCCATACAAAAAAGGCCTTTCGACCATTTTTCGACTGGTTTGCGATTATAATGTGCACTTTGTCTTGGCTCACTGAAATAGGCTTTCAGTTGAAGCCTCGCTTTAGCCTTACGTCAGTGTTCTAACCGGAAGCGAGTCTATGAATTTTAGCCTATTCAGGTGCTCACTCAAAGTGACCGGGATTAGCCCGTTTGCCGATATATTAACGACAAAGATATCTTAAAACCTCAGGCATGTCCCCCCTACCTACCTTTGGTCTGACAAAGTCATTGATCTGAGGGATAAAGAGTAGGTATCTACTTTTTCTAAGACCCTTTTTCAATACGATTAAACCAAATATTGTTTTACAGGCAATAGTCTCAGGTGGTACTATCAACTCCCCTCAAATCCTGATGCTCTCTGGCGTCGGGCCCAAAGAGACTCTAGAGAGGTTCAATATCCCCGTCATCAAGAACCTCCCGGGCGTCGGTCAGAACCTTCATAATCACGTGGGAGTCCACCTGCACTTCACTCTGACCAAGGAGGCAGAGATCCCTGAGCTGAATTGGGAGACCGCTATGGAATACATGCTTCAGAGAGACGGACCGTTGTCGGCTACTGGATTGTCGCAGGTATTTATAACTGTCTTCAGGAAGACGCTGGATGCAGGCCGCTGCCAACCGATTAAGGAAATCATTGGGAGAGGCCTATGTTCAGCAGTGGACATCTGGTCGTGCTATAGTTGAAACGATGATGATAACTGTCTTCAAAAGTGACAATAACAAAATAACGAACATAGTATTTGACCACCATGCTTGGACGAAACGACGCACTCACCTTCACCTCGTCAAATATCACCATATTTTTAACCTAATGTGATCAAAATAATTTACCTTCTACGAGTCTTATCTGTTTTCATCTTCCTATCTTTTTGTCAGACAAGTAGTACTCACAACATCTTTTCTATAATGTTTCATGACTGTCTTTTCAGTTGACTGGTATCGTGAATTCCCGGTACGCCGCAGCTGGTGGCCGCCAACCTGACGTGCAGTTCTTCTTCGGAGGCTACTACGCTGGTTGCAGTTCAGGCGAAATCCCTGATGCCGATAGTGTGGAAGAAAAGAGATTAGTCGAGTAAGTCTTCTTCTCTTCTAGGCCCGTATTTTGAAACGACACTGAATTATGACTCTACTCAAGAACAGATTGAACCCTGCAGTTTGAATCCTCCTCCTTTGAAGAAAAATAATTGCAGAACTTAGTCAAGATGTATTAAGTGTAGTCTTTCAAGCTGTACGAGAGTACCAATACAGGGTGGAAACAATAAGTGATCTCATTCGATTATTTCTAACCTATACAAGATATTAAAAAAACTAGTTACTAATCCTGAGAGTGCTTCGTGAGCTCCATCAAACGATAGGAACAATAATAGGTTACAGAATAAACTGGATCTACCCGAAAATTCAATGTTTCCAGCTTCCCAACCAATACTCATGAGGATTCATAAAGAAACCTCTTTACAGGGTATCAGCCATCTGCCTCACACCGCGCAGCCGAGGTTACGTGACCATCCAGTCCGTGGACCCTGAGCAAAAGCCCATAATGCAGCCCAACTACTTCTTCGAAGAACACGAGCTTAACGTAATAGCCGACGCCGCCAGGATCGCGTACAGGCTTGCTAATACTACGGTAAATGTTTGACTTTTTATCGAATGTTACGCGAATCCAATCAGCGTAATAATATACTACGGTGTCCCAAAATTAGCAGTGTTCGTGTGACGTGCAAATTTTAGGACACCCTGTATAGCAATGCGGATCAAAATGGCGAATGTTATCAAGTATAGGTGTTAGAACTAATAATTATACCATTGTAGATTCGGTTTGGAGAAACTTTGGATAAACTGTTGATTTAATCTGTAACCTATAGAATGTTCCATCAACTGGTAGTGCCTGATAGAAAAATCCATTTTTAGCTTGCTTTTTACTATAAGTTTACACAAGAACCAGTTCTGCACTACCCGTATCTAAATATATTTTTGTAAATAACTTGAAAAAACCGAACTGCCTAAGGTGGGAATCGAACCTACGACCTTACGCTTGCCGGGCTACTGCTCTTCCATCTGAGCTTCTTAGACACTGGATGAACCCGTCGAATTTTTCAAGTGTACGCTGTTACCGTATCTAGATTTTTTCAAAAGGCGCGTAAGTTCCTACTCTAAACCCATTCCATCATTGACAGATAATGCGTGAAAAGTACGGCATGAAGCCTTCAGAAGGGTACGGCGAGAAAGAATGCGGGGAAGGGGGTGACAATCCATCGGACGAGTTCTTCAAATGCCTGGCGATGCACTACACCGCGCCGGAGAATCACCAGGCCGGCACGTGCAAGATGGGACCGGACTCCGATCCGATGGCTGTAGTGGATATGCAGCTTAAGGTTCATGGAATTGAAGGTAAATAAATGTTTATTTGCTTCTGGTAAATTGGAGGTCGTGCTTTTGCATAGGTGACTAAATAAAGTGATGATGAAGTATTTAGTAAGCTCTTCTAGAAGAGGCGTAAAACCAAGACATTAACTAAATTAAGTAGGAAATATGGAGATCTTTACTAATTTCTGTTCGTACAATTGTAGGTACAAATTGAAAGCTTCTAAAGTATTTTATTATTATTTCAGGTCTCAGAGTAGCAGATGCATCAATCATGCCAACTGTTGTGACTTGTAAGTATTTGTGAAGTTCATCATATCATCATAGTAGGAAATGTTTTTGTATAAGTACGTGAGTACGTACACATACACGTGTACGGACGCTCCCGTAGGCATGGGTGCGAATACGCCGTTACCGAACTATAGTTACGAATATATTATACTTATTTATTGGTCCTTTCTTCTCTACATCCTTTTTTAAATCCTAATTATTTTCCCAGCGAACACTGCAGCACCAACTGTGATGATAGCAGAGCGCGCGTCCGAGTTCATAACGACTCGGTACCAGCTCGTCAAGAAGCGCCCCATAGATGGGCTNAAACAAATATATTTTTCTCGACAATCCTGCTAGGTGTAAGCGTCTAATAAGTACAATAATTTATGCCACTAATAAGGTTTTAAATGGCATAAGTTTTGTAGCTGTACAAAGAACTTAGTACCTGTACCAACCCTTCATACAAAGTGGTTGTTCAACCATGAAAGTGATTTTTTTATTGTCCTGTGTGCCGGTATGCACAATACTAAATCTCTTCATATCTTATCTTGATCACGTTCACAGTGTCAGCACATTTATCACGTACTAGCTTTCCGCCCGCGGCTTCGCCCGCGTGGATTTTTGTCTGTCACAGAAAAACTTTATCGCGCGCGTCCTAGTTTCAAAAACCGGGATAAAAACTATCCTATGTTCTTTCCCGGGACTCAAACTATCTCTATGCCAAATTTCATCAAAATCGGTTGCGAGGTTTAAGCGGGAAAGCGTAACAGACAGACAGACAGACAGACAGAGTTACTTTCGCATTTATAATATTAGTTGGGATAGTGCTGATGCTGTGACGTCATTTACCTTTAATCTATATCGTATAAATAGTCACGCAGTTCGTGTTCATAAACAGATTAATATCAGAGACTAACTACAACTCTTGTATCATTCATACGGTCTCCCAACATGGCACAAATTGGTGACCCCGACGAAGAAGACGACCCCGACGAAGAAGATGAACCAAACGAAGATGGCACAAATTGGTGACCCCGACGAAGAAGATGAACCTGACGGAGATGGCACAAATTGCTGACACCAACGAAGTCGAAGAAGCCGACGGAGCCGACGATGAACCCAACAACGAAGTCGACGAACGACGACGAAGATAAACGTACTAAACCAACGTAATGTGAGACGTAACCTCCATCACCACCATCTTCGGCATCAGCCTTCGCCATCCACATCATCTCTGACATGGCATCAAATTGGTTACCCGATTGAGCAGAGAAAATCCGTGACGTCATCAACATACATCACCGTCAACATGTCAACTCCGTGCAAGTCGTGCAACACAACACCACGAGAAGTCGCTGCCAGTACCCCTGTCACATCCGTATTCCCGATTTCTGAAAGGAATTCCCGTCTGTACAGCTGGAATCAGTCTTGGAACTTCAAAAGAATCAAATCGCTAATAAAATATTAGAGAATGCAAAAATAATGAAGTCTCAGCAGTTCAACAGTCAACTACAACATCAGCAAAATTCAAGACCAAACAATGGAAAATGTGCTAACACAGCTATAACATGTGCAATTGAAATAATAATTGTGCCATGACCGTGAAAATTTGCGACGCAGCAGTTACAGGCCAAGGTCGCCTAGTCAAGTAAGAAGATTTTGTTATTATAATATGTATCAACGTACACAGAAAAATGAGAAAAATCATGTGATTGGAAACAAACGAACCAAGGAAACTAAAAATCGCACAGCCAGCACGGCTTCTGTGCTATCTACCCGTCTAACCGCCTTATTTTTACCGACTGAAAAAGTGGTATGAGGTTTTTTAATCGTTACGGGAACAATGTAAAAGTGATAAGCAACAATGCTAAATGAGCAATATGTTATATACCACGAATGGTTTAAAGATAAACACTTACGATGAGAAAACGCTGACTCTTAACTTGGGAATTCAATCATTTAGAAAAATGTGAGTCCCTCCAGAGCGAATATTTCTTAGGTTATCCGATAACGAGCCAAGGAATCGCCCCGAACTATAGTTACGAATATATTATACTTATTTATTGGTCCTTTCTTCTCTACATCCTTTTTTAAATCCTAATTATTTTCGCAGCGAACACTGCAGCACCAACTGTGATGATAGCCGAGCGCGCATCCGAGTTCATAACGACTCGGTACCAGCTCGTCAAGAAGCGCCCCATAGATGGGCTGAATAATCGCTTCGGAGATTCCGACGGTAGCGGGACGACCAGCAACGAAGGGTAAGAATAATTCTAATTCAAATATCTGCCTATAACAAGCATTTGGCCAACAGATAGATCCCTTGCAAAAACTTTTAAGACCTTTTTTAATCGACTGCAAAAAAGGAGGAGGCTCTCAATTCAAGTGTATGTTTTTGTTATGCTCAATCGCCTCTTTAAGAGCTAAAGCACAAATTGGCGTCTGGGAGTTCTTGTAAGTTTGTCTATTGAGAGGCCGTTATCAAGCATTTATAAAACTTATTAGGTAGTTTTTAGTCGCTGTAAAATATATTGAAATAACCATACATATCAAGTAGTTAGTTCAATGTTTGATGTTTAACTATCTTACTAAAATTATTAACAATGACATATTTATCCATAGATTGACCTTCTAACAACCTAAATACTAACTTTCTTTCTTGAACACACGTACTTTCCAGAAAGCAGCATTATTCTGTGACCATCGAAAAAATCCAACTCCGTACACTAACACCCGCCGAGATACAAAAGGTTTAAATTACAGTACAATCGGCTTCCAACGCTACTCAATATTTAATGGCAAAACTGACATCTTATTCAACACAACAAAACTGTAAAACGTCACAACACAAATCTTTTAACAAAATTGAGATGCTATCGCGGTCGAAATTCGCACTCGCAACATAATAATATGCGTTCGTTCACCATACATAAATGCACACCATTGCACACATACCGAATCAGTTTATGAAGTATGAAAAAAAAAAACTGATTTTAAAGGACGTTTTATGTACCAATCTTAGCAATTCAATATACATATCATGATTACCTACTGTGTCAGCAACAAACACCGAACTCCACAGCTTGCTCACACATCTACATATTTTTGAGCACAAATTATAGCACCCTATGTATATGACTAAAATATGTGCACTATCAATACTATCACACTAAATTATATTTGATTATTTTATGATTATGTTCTCAAGTTATTAAAGACTTCCTAATCTTGTATGATTATGGTTAAATATCATATTTAACTTATTTAAACCAACAGGTTTGGCAGCGGTAACTACGCCAGCAACGAAGCCAAAGATGACAGAATCACCGACAACCAAACGAAAGGCCAGGACAGATGGGACCACCGATGGAAGCCCTGGGACAGAGACTGGACGCAGTGGGACAAGCCCGTCTCACACAACGTAGATTGGAACAAAAAACGCGGGGACTACCCTCACATAGGTTATAATTCTAGGTAGAAAGATTTAAGTGATGCATTTAGGTTAAGAAATAAATTGTTCAAGTATATTACTTGTTGGAATTGCGTTTTTGGACTTTATTACTTACCCATAAATAATACTGTCATTTGATTTCCCAATTCACTAATGACCATTTTACCAATCTAATATGCATAAGTAAAAGTGAGTAAGGAATATAATTATGATACTAGCGACCCGCTCCGGCTTCGCATGGGTGCTAAGTATACTTAAATAGAGCGATGCTCTATTGATTAAAAAAAACCGCATCAAATTCCGTTGCGTTGTTTTAGGAACAGTCAGCAGAAGGCGACTTTGTTACTATTTAGTGAAGAAAAGGACAAAATTCTACTTAAATCAAATGTATTATCGTTTAACTTAAATATAATATGGGCACTTTATCCAATTGGCACTAAATGTTACAATCCCTTCACTATTTCTTTTTACCATTGCGTTTGTTCTTTGGTTTTTCTATAACGGGCTCGGGTTCCGATTCGGATCTGTAAAGATGTGTTGTTTTTGTAAGTGATATTATGTATGTATAATTGACCTATTGACGAAAAAAGGTGAATTGAAGAGTGATACAAAACAAAATACAATCGATATGCTAAAGTTTTCATGACAACTTTTTCTTCTATGAGAAAAGGAGATGTCAATAAAATATATCCGTCTCTCCTACTCGAAAAAGTATCGCTCCTCTGACGTAATTGAATAGATTGGTGACGTCGTGAAAGTGAAGGAACTAATAATACGACTAAAGAAGGGTTTTGTTTCTTATCGACATAAATAATGACAATCAATATCTCACGAACAGCTGAAGTACTTACTCGTCGCTGGCGTCCGGTGTTTCAGGAATGGTGACGTTGCCTTTCGACACTTGCTTGCTGTCCATGAGTTCACTTGAGTCGTTCAGGACGGATTGTTCCTGTAAAAACAAAACTTAAAGTAAACCCTTTGTTACTGGCACTATAGCTTTAGATTTATTATGATCGCCTTTAATATTTATAGCTCGCCTTCAAGTCGTAGATCTGTTGAATTATAGACATAAATATCTGACATAGCCCGACGGATTAGCAAGCTGAAGTGGCAATGGGCAGGGCACATAGTACGCAGAACTGACGGCCGATGTGACAGCAAGGTTCTAGAATGGAGGACTCGTACCGGGAAACGCAACGTGGGACGTCCACAAGGTGTACCGACGATATCGTAAAGGTAGCAGGGAAGCGCTGGACGCAGGCCGCTATACCAATCGATCAACATGGAAAGCATTGGGAGAGGCCTATGGCTGAAATGATGATGATGGATATATCATATCATGCGCTATTAAAAAGATGACCAAATATGAGCTATGTTTAGAGGCTCATACGTATACTATGATTTGTAGTCAGTGAGGACATTTAGTGGTATTTTTTTCAACTTTTGTGATTATCAACACAGGACTCTGTGTAAAATTACTTACGATTTCCTTCTCGTAGACGATAGTGTGTAGTTCGGTCTCGTTCGCAGAATCCTCGAACACAGAATTCTGGGAGCTGTCCATACTGCTGCGAGCGGATTCCGTAGACGCGCGGGTTACTGGTCTCGTTGGTTGTGGCGCTTTCGCTTCTGCCGCTTTACCTGAAATTATTGACAAATAAATAAAACATAACTATATATTTTTCGCACACTCACTGCGGGCGCGCGTCGCACAGTCGCGACAGCAACATAATTACGCGCGAGCGATAGGGATGGGTAGCTTGGGGTCATTGGACGGGAGTCTACGTGCTCACGGACCAGGCTTTAACATGACTCATCGTCAGCAACTGAACATGAACAAATATCAGCTGGGCTCGTCCCCAAAGTCCTGCCACGATATCCATTGACCGATCTATGCATCCCTGTCACTCACACCTAAAGTATGGGAGTTAGAGTAGTCCAGCGATTAGGCGCACTTAAAATAGATGAAAAGGTGTCCTAAGCTTGTTCATACTTTCAGGAAGTGTAAATAGCTTACTTCGAAAACTACTGACCAAGTCTGAGTCTATGGTTATTAGAAACGCTGTCTATAGCAAAATTGCACAAACGATCAGTATCTAACTAAACCAAGTAAAAATCCTATGAACTAAGATATACAGGGTGTTAGGTAAATGGGTATATGAGCCGACATCTTCTTTTTAATTATTTTAATTTTCATACAAATCGGATTTTATTAGATTTATTTTGTATGAAAATAAAAAAAAAAGATGATATCAAATTTCTGACTTCACCATACCATTTATATGACCATGTTAACATGGGCTAGTGTCGGCTCATATACCCATTTACCTAACACCCTGTATAGCTAGACTCTAGTCCTACCTTTAACTTTTCGCTTCGGTTCTTCCTTCTTCGTTCGGCTCTTGGTGGATCCATTAGACTCCGTGCTCGAGGCAGACTGTAGGCCCCTCGTGGATTTCCGTATGGTCACGTTTGAGACATCTAGGTCGAGTGGCGGAGATTGCAATGACTCGTTTGGCGAACTGTCTTTTTTGTCCTTTGCTGCGTCAGCTTTTGCTTTTAGGGCTGGAGAGTAGAAAAAATGTTTATGAGATGTGACTCATATAAATATAAAGTAGAGACATCTTCTGGACAAGCTCACTCTACCATAGATCGCAACTACACGCTTTGCAAGAGATTTTTATCCAGAGTATTTAAAAAAATAGATAAATTATATGATACAGTGCGCGAAAAATCAGCATTTCTACAGCAATGACGTAGTTTTTGGCTTTTTTGTAAATTCACAATAAGACTCGAGTAACTGTTTATACATACTCGTGTTAGGCCAACCAAAAACATGAAATAATCAACCTATATACGACAGTGTTGTGTGCTACATACCTCTATCAATATCCACCAAAGACCGTTGCGATCGGCTTCTCTTGACGCCGCCCTTTTCATT
The DNA here is from genome assembly GCF_004193835.3 of Ostrinia furnacalis. NCBI lineage: Eukaryota > Metazoa > Arthropoda > Insecta > Lepidoptera > Crambidae > Ostrinia > Ostrinia furnacalis. The sequence continues at coordinate 456,540 of NW_021131492.1, read as the reverse complement.
GTCCGGTTGGGCCTTCGCTTTGCCTTTAGGCTCTTTGCCCTTTTTAGTACCCTTCGTGCTGTCTGTGCTAGCTTGTTTATTGATTGACAGTTTCTTTTTCTTGCCTGTAACAAACACAAATGGAGTCACTCAGTTGCTATACTCACATACTTTATTAATGAATAAATCTCTGGTTCTATCAGAGCCTATTTGTATTAAACAAACTTTAGGACATTGAATGCTTGAATCAAATTGACTATCCGAAAAGAAATACTATTTCGTGCTTCTGAAGGCACATTCGGTCATTGAGACATGTCAGACACTTATGATAGCTTACAATTTCAGGCAAGGGTTTAGGTGCTATTATATTTTACCCATACGACAGAAGATCAATGAAGAACAAGAACTTTATTCCAAACTCTGTACTAAAACGGAAAGCTAGGATAACAATTTTCTTTATTTTCTTGTTTAGTGTACAATAAAGTGTTTATCTATAAACCTATTTACATTTTGCCTCAATAGATTGTGTAGAAAGAACTTACTTTTAGTAACTTTAGGCTTCTTTAAAGGCGACACTCCGCTGCTGCTGGAATCTGAAGGAGCGTCGTCTACTTTGTCGCTCGTCTCAATTTCCGAGGACGGTCGGTTTGATTTAGGGCTGCTTGTCTCTACTGGTGGTTGCTCTGTCAACGGAGACATTAATAATAATAAATGTTTATTTCAGAAATAACTTTCCATACTGGGTTAGTAGTTACATTAATTAATTTTCACACAAACTGCCAACCTACGTCAGGTTTGCGTCATCGTACCTACAAAGTAAGTGCTACATCTCAAAGTGAAAATGGTGTTTAAGATCCACTAACAAAACACTTCATAAAGTAACCAATTAATTAATTTTGACAAATTATTTCCTATTTTGAGCTCCAAGCTGAGCTCTGAATGTGTATGGACTAATGTTTGCAAGATACGTTACCTTCTTTCTTAACCTGTCTACACATCGTGAGGAATTTAGGGCAATTATTCCTTTTTGTGGACATATGGATGTCCTATGGCTGAAATGATGATGATGATGATTCCTTTTTGTCTCTGGTAAATTAATGTCCTCCACCTGAAGTGGACACTGAATGACCTGATGATTATGATAATGATTAATATAATTATATTACCTTCAATCCTGGACACAGTTTCTGGAGGCGTGGTCTCGTCAATCTCTACTTCTTCTTCGACGGTTTCGTTGATGACGACGTGGGTGCTACGCGCGAGTGGTTGCGCTATAAAATGATCATTTGTTAATCGTAATGTTATTTTGATTAAATAAAATAAAAGTTACACTAACAACAGCTAAACGACTATACATAATAATAAGTAAGCAATAGATATAGGAACAGAACTGAGCAAAGTGATGATGTAGATGTATTTTACAATCTAGTAATAACTACGTTAAATACGACACACTGAATGAACCATTTGAGATTATATTAACCGAACATACTTGCACACAGCTTGAAAAATAAGCTAGACGGTCGACTAAATCGGAGACTTGATAATCTTTCTCCTAAACAAAAATAGGAAATATAAGTATTTCAATATGCTTCTTTATTTGGCTGACCTGTTAAAAAAAACTATAATACGGTGTTAATAATATAAGTTTTTTAACTTACGCAAGGAAGTCGTTGCTCGTCCTATGGGACCTATGGTGTCTTCGCCTTGCATTGTTCCTTCAGTAATACCTGGTAAAGAAGCAACATAATATAATGTTAATATTTTTATATCGATTTTAGACACATACATCGGTAGTGTTCGTCAATATACAGGGTGTTGATGTCAATCCTCACCATATTAATTTAGGTGATCTATTATGATTTATATAAACGCATTATCCACAAAAAAAAATACAAACGAAAGTGGAATTTTTAGCGAATATTTTCCGTGCGACATCAACTGTATTGTGGCTCGCAATACTGCAATACGTTTACACTGCGGCACCATCGAGCTAGGCGAATTGCTTGCTTATTATGTCGGATAGCCTACTGAAGTAAGCCACGTAAAGTAGGTAGTTTAAATAGGTATTATTCTTTGACTAAGTAAAGTTAAAGTTCGTTTTAATTTTCGAAGTCATTTTTTTACTGATTCGTGATCAGAATAAGCTACTTATTCAACGCCCTAAATATGAAGAGGATTGAAATCAACATCCTGTATTAAAAAGTACATGTAAATTATGTTCAATTCACCTGTATTCGACATCTTGTTGAGACTTGCCCGCTCCATAGCCTCTAGAGAGCCTAAGTAGCGGGTAAGGTTTCGGCAAGATTGCTTGTCGGGAAGTTTCTGTGAAATTAAACAAGAAATTATAAAAATATATACAAACATTTAACATAACCAGTTATTATGATAGTATCAAACATCACAAACACACTCAAATATCGCAGCATAGTCGCCGGTTTTATCCCAGTTGGTCGTAGCTCTAGCTAGGAAACTCTATAGTCATAAGATTAGTAGGTCATACACATCACTACTCTGACTACCTTACTATGGATATACCGGAAGCCCGCTTCTATGAGCGCGAGCATTGCAGTCACACTTTAGTTAAACACCTAATTTATACAATGTTCTTGTAGTGTAGAGTATCACAGCGCTGTGAGTACCATACTGTACTTATACCGGTAGTAAAGGTCCTACCGGTAAACCGGTAAACTTACCGCACACAAGTCTCTCAGCATAGCTGCCAGTTCGATCGCGAGTTGTCCGTCCCTAGGCGGCGACAGAAGAGCGAGCATTCTGCATGCCAATCCCACTTCAGTCGACGAAGGCCTCCGCACTATGTAGTTGCATAGTGTCATTGCCATTACACCTTGGCTGTCGATGACCTAGAAAGAATTCCAGTCTTATTTATACCTGTATTTAAGTAACACACTCAAAACTCTATTTAAACTCACACATACATTGTCTTGTGATTAAGCTACAATACTGAATCATAGCCTTGAATTTGTTCTTGAGTAAGAATCATGTTTTGTGTGTTGTTTTGTTTATGGCTATAACTAGCATTTGCCCGCGGCTTCACCCGCGTGAAATTTAGTTTTTCACAGATCGTCATAAACCATAGCCTATATGTTATTCTGTGTTATAAACAATAATACTGTACAGTTTCATCAAAATCCGTTCAGTAGTTTTTTCGTGAAAGAGTAACAAACATCCAGACATCCAAATCCATACAAACTTTAGCATTTATAAAATTAGTAGGATAAAGTAGGTATAGTTTGTGATCTCAGTCACAAAAGCTCACATGATATAAGAAAATAAAGACTTACTTCGTGATTAACCCTAGTCAGCGACACGATGAAATGAACCACTGCCTTTTGTTGTTACAAAAACCTACACTATAGTAAAGGACTTTCGCCTTAATACCCAGTTACATAAGACTTACTTCGTGGTTGACGCGAGTGAGCGACACGATGAAGCGAACCACTGCCTCTTGGTCGATTTCAGCAAGCGGCGAACTCGAGGGAGCGTTGGCTAAGGCACGCAGTGTGGGCAGTGTTGCTTTCTAGAAATTAATAGATTTAAAATATTTTTTATTTTTGTTAAAACATGGCAGAAAGTGTGACGGTAAAAATAAGATACAAGCACTCTTTCGTCTGGTATGGCATGCAATTTTCAAATAGGACACATGGGACATTCAAATCATCACATGACATGGAGTTTTTTTTGACCCGCGAAGACGCAAACGCATTGTCCTGTACTCCTTCTTACAAACTACGTCACAAGCATAGTCCCAAGTATGTGGCACGCCACCTGACGGTATGAAGGAGGATATCTTTAAGCTAATAAAAGATTTAAGAAAATGTAACTCATACTTACTTGTATCTGCTCCTGTGCACCATCGACTGTAGTAGGGAAAGTTTGGAAGAACACGCCTATAGTTTGCCGCAGCATGTCTTCTTCGACTAAAAAAAATATTTAAAAACTCATGATATATTGGTTAAAGATATGCAAGAGATTTTTCATGGGATACCACTATTTACCCCTAAGGCCCGGTTTCCACCAAGACGGAGCGGAGCAGATGTTTTTTTTTTTAAATAACCAATCCCATTTCACTTCATCTTCTCCGCTCCGCACAGCTCCACTCTGCGTCACGCTGCTGCCGCTGTTAATTTCTATAGAAAAATTCGTCCGCCCGACTCTTCTCCGCTCCGCCTAGCCTTGGTGAAAACCGGGCCTATTAGGCTCATCCCAGAGATAGAGGATAGCACTGGGAGTGATAAGAGGCGTTAACAGCGGAAGAATTTGGAACCTTTCATTAATATTTATTACTTATGCTTTTGGTAAGAAAACAGGTTTTCAGAATAGTGAGTTTACGAAAGTTTAACTGAATAAGCTTCAGCCAAACCAACGCGTGCAGATCGATGGCGATGGCGAAGGAGAGGCGATCACTGCGCGTGCATAGATCGCCGCGACCAATGACAGGACGCGTTGATGTGAACTCATCGCTACAAATTCACACACAACATTTGATCGACATCGCGCACGCAAGTTGCACGCGTTGTTTTGGCCGAATTTTAACACATACCTGTAGCAGGATTGAACCAAAGCAACATAAGGCGGCTGAGTATCGCCGGGGACTCCAGATGGCCAAGGTGTAGCAAACGGCATAGACCTTCCACTATTATCAGCCGGTACGTTGCGCACTGAAATTGCGTACTTATGTAAGTAATCATTAAGGTACACATTACCTTAACATTTGGCATTTATAAAAAAAGGAACGATCAACAACGGTTTTTTGTCTATTAATGCCTCCAGTGGTCAAAATTGAATAAAATATTTATTATACCACCATATTAGGCGCTTGGTAATAAAAGAGACATGAAAACATACTTTAAGAGCGATTTCTTACTGCATCTAGTCTGGAGTAGCACAAGTATAAATTGGTTTAAGATTTGGAAATACTTCCAAGTGTACAGGAAGCAGTAAATAATCACCCTTATTATTTTAAATTGTACTATTTAAAAAGAAGAAAAAGACTTACCGTGCTGTCCATTATTTTCAATAGTAGTTCGATGACGGTACTGTGAGTTGGTGTCAGTGATATCACAGATTCGGATATACTACCTGTAAAAATTTTATATCAATCATCTCACAAATCGCAAAAACGCACTTATTACAACTGCGTAAGATGCCATTACATGATACACCGAGCAGATAAAATTTCGTAGAATGACCTCAAGCTACCCATTCTTATCCACCAGACTTTACTAGATATCACCTACTCACCATCCTCATCGATCGCGTCTATAGAGTGAGAGTACGTGCTTCGCTTGCTCTTCGCTTTCGACTCGTCTGGGCGCTGCGACTCAGACGCGTCGTCTTCGAAAACCTTCGCACCGTGCACGCAAAGGAGATCCACTATGCACTTGAGTACTGTTGTCACGATTGGCTCGTTTGACGTGTCTATTAGCTGTGGAGAAATTATTACTGTAGGTCTAGGTAAGATACGCGCCGTGGTAAGCTTTTATCGATTTCAACGCGATAAGCCCATACATTTGTCGTCTAAAATCATCGATAAGATTTTATCACGGCTCGTATCCTCGCCCGGTTGGTGACTTTTAACCTTTAACTATGGACGTGAAAAAATAATCACACTCCCATGGACGTCGGGTCTCACAGACCCCTATCTAAAATTCTTCTTATTTTCATATCTGAATTAATTTAAATTTATTAAAGAGTTGATATATATCTAATAACTATTAATAAAGGATTTAGTGGTAAATGTAATCAAATTTTAACCATCATTTAATAATTTTTTTGCAAATTTAAAAAACTTTGTCATTTTTCAGTGTTAATTGACTTGCCATCACATATAGGCTCCTCGATTACAGTCAATTATTAAGAAATGAAAGTAATATTTTTTTCCTTGCTAATTAATAATCATGTAACATAAAAACATGAACAAAATTTCTGAAGGACATAAATTAAAAATTTTGACAAGGGTTAAAGTTACTAAAATTATATACAGTGGCCTAGAACACTAAAAACAAATTATCTCTACAGGCATGTGTCATCTTTCTTTGAGAGCTTTGATAGACAAAACGTACACCATTCAGAATCGGAATCTGCAGCAATGGTGAATTCTAAGACATCTAAACTCAAAAGAAGAATCGTCTACAAGTAATACCTTACTCCTAAAATGTTCTTTAGATAGTTGGGCTAATAATATAGCTGATGTACTCAGATACTTTCTGCCATTAAGTATTCTTAAACTAGATCAATTTACATAGCCCTTTCGGACCCGCGCTTAAACTAGAAAGAAATTTGTAATTTTGAAGATGAATTTTAGGTAATTTGGGGCCGCAGATTACGAATCTACTATAATTTTCCAGATTTTCCGCCGCCATCTTGGAAAATTCATATACCAACAATTGTATCAAACTGGGCCCTTCACTTTCCACGTACAATTGTGAGGGTCAAAATTGTAAGGGTTTTGGAAATTTTATCAATGGCATGTATTCCGAAAAAAGTATTTAGAACCAGTAAGGAATAAAGAGGTTTAATTTTTATACCAGTATTTCCCATTTAATCTTGATTTGTGGGCAAACCATCTGTTCCATGAGCTCAACAGTAAATATAGCGCTCGAAATATTCCTATGGAGTTTTAATATCTCCTGGATCAAGAACAGCATCTCCTGGAAGATGTTGACGATTGAAGGGCTTCGTTTGCTATGCCGCTTGCATACTCAGAGGTATGTATCGTCATGAATGTCTGAGCCTTCATCAGAAGAAGAGGAGTAGTTCATCTGAAGTAGCCGAAACTAGCTTTTTTCGTTGTCATCGCTCTCATCCCCAGATGCATTGAGCATCTCTGCGATAGTAGCGTTGTTTAAAATCGGAAACATGGTGCGAAAACCATGAAAAATTAATATTTATGAGAAACTAAAAATACGCATAAGTTATTGTTGGGCCCACGTCAATACAATTGTGTCAGTAAAGTTCGTTAAGCCGTTACGCCAAAGTCTTTGCTTACAAGTAGTCACTGTTATCACAAAAAGATGCTATTTTTATCTATTTGTCTAATCAATAACTTGTATATTACTACAATTACATAATAAAACCATAGTAGGTACTTTTTTTCGCCAAGTCGGGGAGCGCAATCAGTCATGAACTGTACAGGTTGTAACCTGCTCACCAACTGCGCTTCGGACAAAATTTGCACGGGAGGTGAAAGAATGCATCCCGCACAATCGTACGATACTCAGCCCATCCACTTCCGATGTAAAACTAAAGAGATAATCTCGATTTTGTAACCCGCACAATTGTATTGGAGCGGTCCGAAAGGGTTAAGATTATAATAATATAATATAAAAAAAATATAGTTGACAAGTCACATCCATACAAGTATGTTTGTATGGAAATTATAGTCATCGGGTCTCCCAGGCCCGGACAAAATTTTGGATGGTTATTACTCGCGTAATAAGTGCCGGAAGATGCGATTTTATGCTTCCTCGGTCCAAACACAGTTAAAACTGAAGCTACTGAGATGGTCGAGAGCAGCACGTGGCGGGAAGGTGTTTAAACCGAGAAATCGGAAAGGGGGGTGGGCCTCTGAGACCCGACGTCCATAGTTAAAGGTTAAGGTTATTGGAATGTAAATCTTATTACAGCGGAATAAATTACGAAGAGTTTTTAGTGCTCGTGTCTAAAACATTCACATTGGTACTGTGCGTAGTGCAGTTTTTAAGTGTATTTTTGCTACTTTTTTGTAGTAAGAAATAGCGGGAGGCTCGACTTATCGATTAATATCGAACAAAACTAGAAAACTTTGAAAATGGTACTCACATTAGCAAAGAAGAAAGCTTTGTTTTCTTTCGCAAACTCCTTATCGAGCATACCAAATAACGCCACGGTTTCTAGAGCATTATCTAGCACTTCTGGGTTTTGGAATATTTCCACCTGTAAGTATAATAAATATTTTTTATTTGAAAGCATGCAGAGAGACTGCACAGTTCAGAGAAGAGCTCAACTGTTTGATATGCAAAATATAATCGATGTCGTGGACATATGGTGCACTATTCTATTGTTTAAATCAAGTCAATTACTTTTCAAGATATTAGTTACCTCAGGCCAATCAAATATACATCGAATGCCCACTGCATTAGGATCTCTTTTCATTGAATTAATTTAAATGCTTCTAAAGTTACGTCCACTCTCATACGTTTTGTATCTGAAATATCTATACTTGCCTCCAATTCGTTAAATATCATCCTTAACATTGGAGTCACGGTCTTGAGTTGAGGAGTGTCTAACGCACTGTTGAGTATCGTTAGGCATTTGTTTAAGGTTTCTGCGTCAGACACTTTTTCCATTATTGTCTGAAATACATACAAAAATGGTTAGATTGATCATTGAAATCTGAAGTCTTAAATCAAAGGGACTGACGCCACCATAATTATCTTTAGTTATATTTGCAAGATTAAAACAAATGAATTAGCGTAAGAATCATCAACATCAGCCCATGCGTTTGGTGTATAGTGTCACAAAACGTCCACTGCTGGACAAAGGCCTCCCCCAAGGATTTCCATCAAGGTCCTGTGCTGCCCGCATCCAGGCTCTTCCCGCGACCTTCACCAGATCGTCGGTCCACCTAGTGGGAGGCCTGCCCACGCTACGTCTTCCGGCCCGCGGTCGCCACTCGTGTTTTTCATTTATTAAGTTTTTTTTACTTACTGGTATTGGGGCTGGAGGTGGCGGTGTTGGTTGAACGTTCAGATCTTCCAACTTCTTTTGGATGTCTTCCACCTAAAACATTATTATATTCAATGTTATTAAATTCGTGGCAATCAAATATGTAAATAATAATAAAGAAAATAGTTTGTTTGTTACCTTAGCTTTACATTCGGCGGCGAGAGCATAATTTTGGTCTCTGACAGCTTCTTCCTGAGCTTCCATGGCTACGTTTAGGGATACACGAAGCCTGGCGCGCTAAAAACACACAATTATTTATTTATTTATATTGGTATTGACTTTAAAAATACAGGGTTTAGGGAGTCGAGCGCAAATTATTAAATATTGCATTAGTTAAAGCCCGGTCGCCGAACACGTAGAATTTCGTCCAATGACCCCAAGCTACCCATCCTTATCGCTCGCGCGTAATTATATTGCTGTCCCGACTCTGCGACGGGCGGCCACCGTGAGTGTGCGAGCGAGTCATTGGACGAAGTTCTACGTGCTTGGCGACCGGACTACTTCGCTGCATGATTTTGAAATTAAAACTGTCACTAATGTATCTAGGGGCCTTTGATCCTTTCAGACAGTTCTGGCTCTAGCTGGACTGATTCTGAGTGAACAGTTCTCATAGAATTGTATCACTAAAATCGCTTACGATAGTAATATCCACCCAAAAACTTCTGTAGGTTGGTATTAAACTGTGCAACATAAAAGTTTCATCTCAAAAAGAAATTAAGAAAATTAAAAAACATAACTTCTGATGGGTTAATCTTTCGCTTTCTTACCTGGAGTTTAACTTCAGCGCAGTCCACAGGCGGCGGAGGCGCAGCAATCGTTTCTGGTTCGGGCGGGTCTCGCAGGGCCGATATCATGCCGTTGATGATTTCTAATCGGAGCGCCAGGTCTGGCACCACCATTTCGAGGGCTGATACGAACGCGCGTATGACGTCAGAGCTGAGCGGGCCGTAGTCACCTAGCGAAAGAAAGATAGAACCTTTTAGAAGGACATAACAGTATCTGGTTTGGGATGGTCTCTCAGCGCCGATATCATAGATTTTATACTTATAAGCTATTGCGATGAATGTGCAATGTCACAACAAACATTTTTATGTTTAGTGATATAAGAAATGTTAGATTATAAGCCTAACCTTGTAATTAAATTAAATAAATAAATAAATGTCATTGATAATCTCTAATCGGAGCGCCAGGTCTGGCACCACCATCTCGAGGGCTGATACGAACGCGCGTATGACGTCAGAGCTGAGCGGGCCGTAGTCACCTAGCGAAATAGATAGAGGATTCTAGAACCAGCTGGTAAGACACGAACATGCGTATGACGTCAGAGCTGAGCGGGCCGTAGTCACCTAGCGAAAGGTAAAAGAGTATTCTAGAAACTAGTAATGCCAATATACGGGACTATTCCCACCTCTCGTTCCCACCACTGCAACTCCTGTGTAGCCAGGATCTACAGCTTGACCGCCACAAAAACCCAACCAATGAAGGTCAAGTTTGTCCCGGGGGAAAGTTAAACTGTCATTGGACCCGCAACGAAATTAATCAGAAGAACATAGGAGGAGTTCGAAATTAAGGTTCGACTTCCCTCCATTGCAAAGCGGATGACAGGTGACAGTAATGCCAATATGTCATAATATATCTTAACATCCATATTGGTTAAGGCAGGTCTCTCAGAGCCGATATCATGCCGTTGATGATTTCCAGCCGAAGTGCCAGGTCAGGTACAACCATCTCGAGAGCTGATACGAACGCGCGTATGACGTCAGAGCTGAGCGGGCCGTAGTCACCTAGCAAAGGGTAAATTTATTTATTTATTAAAGGGAAAGATAGACTTCATTGGTGCGCTGGGCCAGTACAGTAATGGGAACACAACACTCTTCTAGAAGATAATGTAAAATGCGACTATGCCAGACAAATATGCCATCAGGCATCCTCAACTCGTCAGGTCACCATAGGGAGTATAGGCCAATTCTTCCTTTTGCCTGCCTCTCTCTGGTATATTAGAGAGAATCGTTTTTCTGGAGTGGAGAGTAATGACCTGTAAGCCTAGTCTGCGCGCCATAATAAACTTTTATCGATTCACGTGATAAGCCCATATATTTGTCGTCTAAGGTCATCGATAAGATTTTATCACGGCGCGCATCCTAGCCCGGCTATTGATGATTCACATAACACTCACCAGTGAGCGCTTGAGTGTCGGCCGCGTCGTACACTCTGAGCATGCTCACGAGCTCGTGCAATATGTGCTGGCGAGTACTGAACCTTACATGGGGTGGACAGGCGGATTACCCTTTGAGTGGCTATTAGTACCTGCTACTGTAAAGCCTTAAGCACCTGTAGCTTCTTGAATTACCCCAATGCTGTTATATAGGAATGACGTAATAAGAACACAGGCTTAAGGTTACCCAAAGGGGCGATGGAGCGTGCTAGGCTCGGAGTTTCCCTGCGTGATCAAATCAGAAATGAGGAGATCGACAGGAGAACCAAAGTGACTGACATAGCCCGCGCAATCAAGTGGCAGTGGGCGAGGCACATAGCTCGTAGAGTTGATGGCCGCTGGGGCAGAAAAGATCCCGAGTGGCGAGCACGAGCCGGAAGACGCAGTGTGGGTTGGCCTCCCACTAGGTGGACCGACGATCTGGTGAAGGTCGCGGAAGGTGCTTGGATGCGGGCGGCGCAGGAGCGGTCTTTGTAGATAACCTTGGGGGACGCCTTTGTCCAGCAGTGGATGTCTTTCGGCTGAAACGAACGAAATAGGAACACTTACCAGTGAGCGCTTGAGTGACCAGCGCTTGTAGCTCCTTGCCGCCGGCGGGGTCGGCCGCGTCGTACACTCGGAGCATGCTCACGAGCTCGTGCAACACGTGCTGGCGGGTACTGAATCCTATCGGGTCCGAGCTTTCTGCCGGGCAGGGGGATTCCACTATGCTGTTAGAGGAAAATGAACTCAAAAACTTGGCACTATAAGGCACATATTTGCATAATAGAGGTAAGTAATGTAAAATAAAGCATTTTAGTTCAGCATGTACAAGCGGGTACTAGGCCCTACAGCAGTGGTTCCCAAACTTATTTTGTCTAATGCCCACTTTGAGAATAAATTATTTTTAGCGCCCCCATTTGTAATCGAGTGTCGAGTGCTCAGTCGGTGTCTAAGAGTAAATGACGCCTCCCAAGCCTCTACACAACGTCCCGATTGTTTTTCTGGGTCTCTTACCGCCCCCTTTAAGCCTGCAGCGCCCACAAGGGGGCGTTATCGCCCACTTTGGGAAAGACTGCCCTACAGGGTCCAAGCTCTCCGAAGGACAGGGGGATTCCACTATGCTGTTAGAGGAAAATGAACTCTAAAACTTGGTACTATAAGGCACATATTTGCATAACAGAGGTAGGTAAAACTATTCCACTATGCTGTTAGTGGAAAATGAGCTGTAAAACTTGGTACTATAAGGCACATATTTGTATGATAGAGGTAGGTAAAATTATTCCACTATGCTGTTAGAGGAAAATGAGATCTAAAATTTGCTACCATAAGGCACATATTTGCATAATAGAGGTGGGTAAAATTATTACACTATGCTGTTAGAGGAAAATGAGATCTAAAATTTGCTACCATAAGGCACATATTTGAATAATAGAGGTAGGTAAAACTATTCCACTATGCTGTTAGAAGAAAATGAGCTCTAAAACTTGCTGTCATAGGGCACATATTTGAATAATAGAGGTAGGTAAAACTATTCCACTATGTTGTTAGAGGAAAATAAGCTTTAAAACTAGGTACTATAAGGCACATATTTATATGATAGAGCTAGGCAAAATGATTCCACTATGCTGTTAGAGGAAAATGAGCTGTATAAATTGGTACTATAAAGCACATATTTGTATGATAGAGGTAGGTAAAACTATTCCACTATGTTGTTAGAGGAAAATGAGATCTAAAACCTGCTGTCATAAGGCACATATTTGCACAATAGAGGTAGGTAAAACTATTCCACTATGCTGTTAGAGGAAAATGAGCTGTAAAACTTGGTACTATAAGGCACATATTTGCATAGTAGAGGTATGTAAAAAAGCATTTCGTTCAGCATTTATAAGCGGGTATTAGGCCCTACAGGGTCAGAGCAGGCAATGGAATTCCACTATGCTTTTAGAGGAAAATGAGATCTAAAGTTGTTGCCATAAGATCTAAAATGGTACGCAGCGTGGGGATTCTACTATGCTGATAGATGAAAATGAGATCTATAGTGACTCTTATAAGTTCTACAGTGGTGTGTAGTTTGTAATAAAACTATTCAAAAGTACCCACATAGGTATTCATAATAATAAGACACACTTACGCCTTAATATATCCAGTGAGCACCACCAAGTCTGGCAACACAGTTTCCAGCGTCTCATCATCTTCGATCTTCTGCAAATGCTCCGCCAGGTGGCGCCAGTACCAGGCAGTCTCCTTGTTTAGTTTCTCAGCTGGTATCAGCCGAAGAGTCTTGTCGGTTGGCAGCCATTCCAGCAGTTCGGATATTGGGAGACGTCTAGAAGATATATACACTCAACATCAAATAAACCGCACCTTCCGCGACGCGAACTTTAAAGAATATCTTCTGACACAATCGTGGTACCCCAACAATATTGGTGTTATTTGAAAGCCCAATAAATATCCTTAAAGAAAAATACATTTCATTTCTAAATAAATGATTAACATATACCATAAATGTGACTTGAAAATAGACCTCACTTTGGGCTCACCTCTGGGATCAATTAGACCAATTATTATGGTTATAAAACCAAATAAAGATCTCACGTGTCCTCTTTGCAATTAATCCCAACTTAACAGTTTTAAAGTCATAAAAAATGGCTATAGCGTAACTACCTATTTTTTGAAGATGTGACTCTGGATCCTTGTAAAGACACATTTTTGGGGTAAAAACCTTTCCTTTAATGAAATGAAGTTTAGAACTCGGCTTTCAAATGGTACCAATGTTGGTGGGAAGTGGAGATGCATACGTTTGATAAGTGCTTGTCGCGGGAGGTGCGATTTATTTGATGCCGAGTGTAGAAATCATTTTAGTAATGGTGCGTCCAGACTGGGCGAACGGGCTCGCGCGGCAAACTCGACATCCTACTCACTCAATAGCAGGGTGAGCAGGATGACCAGCGTGCCGCGCGAGCACGTTCGCCCAGTCTGGACGCACCATAATAATCATGGGTTGATCGAACTCAGCATGGCTACTTCTGACAATGTTATCCGGAGTTAGGAATGTTTCCATCCCTCTCACGCGTAGTGAGATGCTAGCATGAGCAACAGTGACATATATACCTGAAATTATGTAAACGACGACGCCCTGCTATTGTCAAGGTGCAATGGCTACTATCATTTCGTTTCCTTTTAACACTGTCTTTAAAATGTTGGTTGAAAAGAATGCACATGATGTCCGAAATAGCATAGGAGGCCTTTAGACTTACGACATCGTGTCAGACAAAAAAAGGAACTCTTCAGGTAGTATTACAAGCAGTTAACCCTTTAACAGTCATAACATAATCGAAATTTTCATTGTTTTTGGACCTTAAGATAAGCGAATAAGGTGGAAAATATGGTGGAAACTATATTCCCAATGTCTTTTAAAACGTCACAACATTGTTTATAGCTTGACTTAATGGTGTCTGCTCGATCTGATGAATAAACTGGCTCCAAAATGTTATCTACTCACTTGAACAATGTCTCCAGAAGCTTCCCAGCGACGTACTGCGAGTCTTTGGCGTCGTGAGCGTTGTCTAAGCGTATGGCTTTCAGCAGGTCTATGATGTTGCCTTGGAAAGTGCTCAGCCAACCGGGTACGAGGATCTCTTCGACCACGCGTCGCACGCGCTGACTGCGTTCGGTAAGTCCGACCTTGAAAAGTTAGATAATTATTTTTATTTTTTGCCCGATCCACTGACAGAGGAGTGAGTGAATGAGTGAGAGCGAGGAGTTAGCCAGGTATCACGTGTAATTCATTTTATACTCATTGCTTGAGATAATACTTAAAAGAGGTATGTATGAACGAAGGATAGTGTGAGATCAGAGAAAACACTAGGAAATATATTAATTAGGCAGTAGCATTGTTGGAACTGATGAGCTAAAGCGACTGCTAAAGTAATTTGTTGAATAACATGACTATGTCTTAAACTATGATGTAAATGCATTTGTATTATGTGCGTAGCAAAAGAAAGTTGCTGAATATAAAGAGTGCCGAACAGTGCACACAAAATAATCTTTATTTACAGAAAGAAAGCCCTACATAAGTGATAGAGGCAAATTTTCTCCAACTCTCTGGCGGACTCTGAACTGCGTGACGTTGACGCCGGCTATGTAAAGGAACGCGGCGCGCCTGACCGCTTCATCTACGTCGCATAGCCGCTCTAGGTACATACGGCACGTTCTGCGTACACTTCGCTAAATAATAAAAGGCATAGTTTCCTGTACCTTAAGGGCCAGAACTCTCTGGCGGACTTTGAGCTGCGTTACGTTGAAGCTATGTAAAGGAACCCAGCGCGCCTGACCGCTTCATCTACGTCGCATAACCGCTCGAGAACATACGGCACGTTCCGCTTACACTTTGCTAAATAATAATGAAAGGCATAATTTCCTCTACCTTAAGGGGCAGAACTCTCTGGCGGACTCTGAGCTGCGTGACGTTGACGCCGGCTATGTAGAGGAACGCAGCGCGTCTGACCGCTTCATCTACATCGCATAGCCGCTCTAGGTACATAAGGCAAGTTCCTAAATAATAATAAAAGACATTGTTTCCTCTACCTTAAGGGTCAGTACTCTCTGGCGGACTCTGAGCTGCGTGACGTTGACGCCAGCTATGTAAAGGAACGCTACACGCTTCATCTATGTCGCATAGCCGCTCTAGGTACATAAGGCAAGTTCCTAAATAATAATAAAAGACATTGTTTCCTCTACCTTAAGGGTCAGAACTCTCTGGCGGANGGGAAGCTACGGAACCCTGCACTGCGCGTGGTGCGACACTGGGTTACTGATTTTTTCATATAAATCTATTAGACTCGAAAAATAGGCATTTTATTAAATATCACGTGAGATTAGGGGGGTGGGGGAGGGGGTCAAGCAAAATCTCACCAAATCTCACCTAGGGGGGCGGGGGGGTTGAAAAATGGCCAAAATTGTCTCACGTAATTTATGGACGCCCCCTTATTGCAATGTTATTAGGCCTGAAATAAATGAATTAAATTTTTTATTTAACTTCAAGTATCATCAGCAAGTTTACTCATATTTTCAGCAACGATAAGTATTACTCGTATTTTTATAAAGTAACAGAAGCACATAATAATTAAATAGTTTACTTACTTGAGATGCAAGCAGTTTATCACATAGATCATCATCAAGAGAGGCATCTTCTCCCAAAGCAGAGAGCACAGCCGCCAGCAGCTGACTTGCCCGGTAACGCACAGATTGGCCGGATACGCACTGACACTATCAAGGAAATAAATTGTTGAAGTTACTTTTCAATAGTTCACTCAGAATTCAGCCTCAATGTGTCATTGTTTCATCCATCATCAATGGCTTCTGAACTGAATTTAAGTCACAAGCATTTCCAGTTATTAAATAATCTCTAATTGACATGACAATGGATGGAAGTGTTTACAAAAGTAAGTTTTATTCATTCAACTAGTAAATTATTTATAATTCAGGTTATCTATTTAACTCAAACAATGAATGTTTTAGCTAAACTTTTGTGGTAAGAACTGAACAACCATCTGCAAAAACTTACATCAAAAATGATGTCACAAATGAACATCAAAAACTCTTCTTCGTCATCCAGAGAGGTGGAAAAAGTGGCCACAAACTGGATAACCCGGTCCACATTGGCACTGGTGTCTCCAAATGTAAACAAATAGTGTAATGCATTCTTGAAGCTTTCACGGAATTCATTTTCGTCCAACTGAAAGATAAAATGAATTTTATTGCTTAATAGTTATTGTAAGCTTTACTAATAAACATAGGAACCTAGAAATTAAAGATAATTACGATTATATTACTATAATATGTTTTCATTTAGGCCTTTAGGCAGTCAATCAAAGCAAAAGTGGATAAAGTCAACATACCTTTTTGTAAAGTTTTATCATTTCCTTGACATACTTTTTGTGCTGTACTACATTATATTGCACATTTTGAAATATTTTAAATATTATCGGGTTATTACGAGGGTTTGGTTTCACAGCAACCGCTGGTTGAACCTCGGAGTCTTTTGGCGGCATTGTGTTTATGAGAAGCGTTCACTTGGAGTTAACTAGAAATAAGTGGATTAACAGATTAATATCCTATTTTTTTCTACACACTGACACAAACAGTTAATTTCATAACTTTAGAAACAATAATGTTTACAATTTTTACAATCGCAACCGTTGAAATTGAAAAGCTCCTTTTCAAATCATCTCGACACAACTGATGACAACTGACAGATGTGTGTGTGACAGTGACAGATTACCTACCTCTGACAAGTATGACAGACAATGACATGATAGTCTCAGAGGATACCATACCCTCAATGTAAATTAGCGCCATCTATTAATTATGCTAATCAACTTAACTAAAATAGATGGATGGACGTAATATTTATTTTTCAAAACTTTTTTCTATTTTAATATTGTACGATATATC
Source organism: Ostrinia furnacalis (assembly GCF_004193835.3). Lineage (NCBI taxonomy): Eukaryota > Metazoa > Arthropoda > Insecta > Lepidoptera > Crambidae > Ostrinia > Ostrinia furnacalis. Next base: position 439,175 of record NW_021131492.1, on the reverse strand, counting down.
AAAAATCCAATTTAAAGTAATAATTATTAGTGTCCGACCGAAACTAGTTTTACGACCGAAACCGAAACCGAAAACGAATTTCGGCAACGGTGTCTATTTCGGCCGAAACCGAAACCGAAACCGAAACTTCCTTACAAGGCTCATATTTTTAGGGAAAAATAAAGAAAACGTTATTATAATCAGTCAGTCTTTATAGTTTTCTCTTTAATTTGCATTAAAATTGAACGTATAAAGCGCCTTTTTACTCTAAAAGGTATCAAATTATGTATTAAAAAAGAAAAAGAAGGATATAGTCTAGATTTTTAGGGTTCCGTAGCCAAATGGCAAAAAACGGAACCCTTATAGATTCGTCATGTCTGTCTGTCCGTATGTCACAGCCATTTTTTTCCGAAACTATAAGAGCTATACTGTTGAAACTTGGTAGGTAGATGTATTCTGTGAACCGCATTAAGATTTTGATGCAAAAATAAAAAAATAATAATAAATCTTGGGGGCTCCCAATACTTAGAACTGAAACTCAAAAATTTTTTTTCATCAAACATACGTGTCTGTGCCATGTTGTGAGACCGTATGAATGAGACACGGGTTGTAGTTAGACTCTGATACTAATCTGTTTATTAACGCGAACTGCATGTATATTTATACGATATAGATTATAGATAAATGACGTCACAGCATCAGCACTATACGTGATAAATGTGCTGACACTGTGAACGTGATCAAGATAAGATATGAAGAGATTTAGTATTGTGCATACCGGCACAGTACTCCCCCCCTTTAAATAAGAAAAAAATTGAATAATGCGCTAACTACAATAACATACATAAATTATCTACGTTAATACTCTACATATTTACATACAAGAAATAAAAATAATGTGCTAATTAAATACAAATTACAATAACTATCTACGTTATACAAATCATGTGGTGAAAAATAGTGAAATGTTTATAAAGATGAGAATGTAACAAAATATAACCACTGGCTTCTTCCTTATCTGGCGTTTTCACAGTCGTGGGTTGCCCTCGCGCAAGCTCGGCTTTACGCGATAGGTGCNTACGTACGGCACGTTCCGCGTACATTTCGCTATGGACATCACTACCGCTCTGAAAAAGATAATTATTATGCTTAAAACAAAGCTGGAAATATAAAAAGGCAAAGACACCAGTGCTATTTGAACAATCAAGTGGTAGTACTTTATGAACCACCACATTTATCTGACATGGTTCAATCAGACCCAAACTTATTCTAACTCTCTAAAGAAATTGCGTACATAATGTTTGGTTGTTTTCAAAGATATTTAGGATTATTAAGTAACTCATCATGGGGCTGGCTAGTATGACGTCTATTGTCTATCTATATTAAGAGAGCAGTTCATTTGTTTCAGCCAAATGACATCCACTGTTGGACAAAGGCCTCCTCCAAGGTTTTCCACAATGAACGAATGGTCCTGCGCTGCCCGAATCCAGGCTCTTTCTTTAAGAGAACAGTGCCTATTTATAATACCTTCTAACAGAAGAACTAGGGTCACAGCTCATGTGGAAGCGGTAGGCACGAGTGACCTCATCATCTGGTTCCATCGGGTTCTGCAGACGCTGCAACGCTAACGCCGCGCGACACCGCGCAGCGCCGCGCTTGTCTTGCAAACGCTGCATCTACTATTGTTAAAGTAAGATAGTGTAGTCCAACTTAACACTAAATTACCTTCTGACTGAAGAACTCGGGTCACAGCTCATGTGGAAGCGATAAGCACGCGTGACCTCATCATCTGGTTCCATCGGGTTCTGCAGACGTTGCAATGCTAACGCCGCGCGACACCGCACCGCGCCGCGCGTGTCTTGCAAACGCTGCATCTGATATTGGCAAAAACAGAAAAGACAATGTAAAGATAATATTTCATTACTAGATAATTATCTTATACAGAGGTCTTATTTATTATTAACTATACTAATCATAACAAATGAAAAAATCAATGTAAAAAATATCAAAACACAATCTCCATGGATTATTTTGATATAAATTTAATTTCATAAAAAAAAAATACTTTGCTTAACTTCTTTGATTAAGAATTAAAATGAAAGTCATTTTAATTCTTATTGCAATTTTATTAGGCCTGAAATAAATGAATTAAATTTTTTATTTAACTTCAACTATCAGCAAGTTTACTCATATTTTCAGCAACGATAAGTATTACTTGTATTTTTATAAAGTAACAGAAGCACATAAAAATTAAATAGATTACTTACTTGTGATGCAAGCAGTTTATCACATAGATCATCATCAAGAGAGGCGTCTTCTCCCAAAGCAGAGAGCACAGCTGCCAGCAGCTGACTTGCTCGGTAACGCACCGATTGGCCAGATACGCACTGACACTGTCAAAGAAATAAATTTTTAACATTACTTTTCAACAGTTCACTCAGAATTCAGCCTCAATGTCATTTCATCCATTTTTCACATTCCATCATTGTTTCATCCACCGCCAATGGTTTCTGAACTGAATTTAAGTCACAAGCATTTCCAGTTTTTAAATAATCTCTAATTGACATGACAATTGAAGTGTTTACAAAAGTAAGTTTTATTCATTCAACTAGTAAATTATTTATAATTCAGGTTATCTATTTAATTCAAACAATAAATGTTTTAGCTAAACTTTTGTGGTAAGAACTGAACAACCATCTGCAAAAACTTACATCAAAAATGATGTCACAAATGAACATCAAAAACTCTTCTTCGTCATCCAGAGAGGTGGAAAAAGTGGCCACAAACTGGATAACCCGGTCCACATTGGCACTGGTGTCTCCAAATGTAAACAAATAGTGTAATGCATTCTTGAAGCTTTCACGGAATTCATTTTCGTCCAACTGAAAGATAAAATGAATTTTATTGCTTAATAGTTATTGTAAGCTTTAGTAATAAACATAGGAACCTAGAAATTAAAGATAATTACGATTATATTACTGTAATATGTTTTCATTTAGGCCTTTAGGCAGTCAATCAAAGCAAAAGTGGATAAAGTCAACATACCTTTTTGTAGAGTTTTATCATTTCCTTGACATACTTTTTGTGCTGTACTACATTATATTGCACATTTTGAAATATTTTAAACATTATCGGGTTATTACGAGGGTTTGGTTTCACAGCAACCGCTGGTTGAACCTCGGAGTCTTTTGGCGGCATTGTGTTTATGAGTAGCGTTCACTTGGAGTTAACTAGAAATAAGTGGATTAACAGATTAATATCCTATTTTTGTCTACACACTGACACAAACAGTTAATTTCATAACTTTAGAAACAATAATGTTTACAATTTTTACAATCGCAACCGTTGAAAAGCTCTTTTTCAAATCATCATCTCAACCAGGGTGAAGAAACTTCCATACAACGGTCATCGAAGTGAAACTTGCTTCCAAACAGCGACATCGGTGAATAAATTCAAATACTTTTTAACTACCCTAAAACGCTCTAGATGTCGCTGCTCCTGTTTCCTTCATATTTTCATTTTTTTCTTATTTAAAATATATTTGAGAATAGTGTTAATTACAATGTGAAAACTTTTTTTAAATGAAATTAATTTGTTTTAATTTAAAANCTTCATTATTTTTGTATTCTCTAATATTTTATTAGCGATTTGATTCTTTTGAAGTTCCAACACTGATTCCAGCTGCACAGACGAGGTTGGTCCTTTCAGAAATCGGGAATACGGATGTGACAGGGGTACTGGCAGCGACTTCTCGTGGTGTTGTGTTGCACGACTTGCACGGAGTTGACATGTTGACGGTGATGTATGTTGCTGACGTCACGGATTTTCTCTGCTCAATCGGGTAACCAATTTGATGCCATGTCAGAGATGATGTGGATGGCGAAGGCTGATGCCGAAGATGGTGGTGATGGAGGTTACGTCTCACATTACGTTGGTTTAGTACGTTTATCTTCGTCGTCGTTCGTCGGCTTCGTCTGCGGGATCGCCGGATTAATCTTCATTTTATGCCATCTTCGTCGGGATCATCTTCCTCGTCGGGTTCGTCGTCGGGGTCACCAATTTGTGCCATGTTGTGAGACCGTATGAATGAGACACGGGTTGTAGTTAGACTCTGATACTAATCTGTTTATTAACGCGAACTGCATGTATATTTATACGATATAGATTATAGATAAATGACGTCACAGCATCAGCACTATACGTGATAAATGTGCTGACACTGTGAACGTGATCAAGATAAGATATGAAGAGATTTAGTATTGTGCATACCGGCACAGTGTCCTATGGATAGGTCTTCCAAAATAAAATCGAGGTTTCGTTAGTATCTACTGTGTACTTGCCACTTGGATAACTTGGTGATAAATACTAAAATGAACTTTGAAACTCTGAATCCATAATATTATCACCAATGCTCTAGTCATTACTAACTACCTAACTAATGTTTGTTTACGTATAGCATTTGCGAACCAAAAATATTTTTTTTGATGTTTACTAACCGCTCTTATTGTTATAACGACATAAAACGAGATAAAACTTACCAAATTCAAAATAAATCACTCGAAAACTCGCCACCACAACAAAACAAAACTAACAGCAAACAAACAAGCGAGCGAATTACGACATCGTCTCTGATCGGATTCATTCACTCTTTCAACGCGCCGAACATGACCGATAACAGCGCGGAAACTCCCGAATGCACATTCGGTTTCGGTCGTAGTTTCGGCAAGTTTGCCGCCGAAAACGAAACTAAACCGAAACTCGTGTTTTTACCGAAACTCAACCGAAAACGAAACCGAAACCGAACATTCGGTCGGACACTAATAATTATATTGTAAAATTTTATTTTATTTTAAAATTTATTTTATTTTAAAATTTATTTTATTTTAAAATTTATTTTATTTTAAAATTTATTTTATTTTAAAATTCTACTCATTAGCTTCAATTTAAAATTTGTTTTTTTTACATCATTTTTTGTTCTAATATAAACAAATTACGATTTCGGACCTTAGAAAGAACGTACATTTCATTTTTAAAATAATCTTGTGAAGAAAGATACTTAGTACTAAATATTAATCATAGATGGCGTTGTTCAACAAGTCTTTCTTATTTTCTTTATTCAAATAAGCTGATCAAAGACATAAAATCTATGAGTACAGTACAGTAAACAGTATTTTAAGAGACGGCTTATCTATGTTACCCTTGAAACATGTATGGTTGGCCATGACCACCATCCATTTTAGTATTTTTATCAAGAAAGTATTAAAGTTTTCTGTAATTACATTTTTTAAAATTTTGTTTATTAGTGTTATTTATTTATTTGGTATGTCAATCTTGTCTTGATATAATACAAAGTACATTATTAAGATTTATATTATTTATGTCTTCGTCACTGTCTTCACTTTTCGAAAAAAAAAAGCATTTCTTTCTTGGCGGGAAAGTTAATAAAGGTATTGTAGGNATTCTTTTTTTTACTATTTAGTGTCATAATTTTGTAGCGGTTCATACAACACATATTCCCATCAAATTTCATCACTGTAGTACTTATAGTTTCCGAGTAAATCGGCTGTGACAGACGGACAGACGGACAGACGGACAGACGGACAGACGGACAGACGGACAGACGGACAGACGGACATGACGAAACTATAAGGGTTCCGTTTTTGCCATTTTGGCTACGGAACCCTAAAAAGTTACGAATTTTTTTCGCGGAGCGACGATCGACCTATCTCACCTCCCCCAATGGTCGAAGCGCGACTGACGTTAACTGAATAGAACGCTGTGCTGTGATTGGTTGTTGGTGTTAGGTTTAACGGCAATCTTGTATTATTACTCAAAATTTTAGGTACCTAAAATCGTGTGACCAACGTATTTCGCTTTCTCAATTCAAAATAATTTTATGAAGATATTTTTTTGACTATTGTGTGGAAAGTATATTTAATTACGATGATTTTAGAATATGCTACACACAAATTGAATGAAAATTGTGAATGCAGTAACCAAATGTTTCATTGCAACCGAAGGTGTGAGACGATGAGAACGCGAAAAATGACCCCGTTTTTTATCGTTTCATGTGATTTTTTCGTATTATTTTTGCTTCTATTACGATAAAATTTATTTTGTATGTAGCTAAATAGATATTTTATCATCTGATTTCAAAGTTATTGTTCTAACTTATACCGTTTATGAACTATTATTGTGTGACCATCAAATTTGAGTGTAAATGAGAAGTACCCTTATATTATTTATGTCTTCGTCACTGTCTTCACTTTTCGAAAAAAAAAAGCATTTCTTTCTTGGCGGGAAAGTTAATCTTGGATGCAATAATAGATCCTACNGTATTGTAGGATCTTAGAATGTATTAAAAATCCATAATATAAAGCAATCAAATGTTCGTGATGATGATGATGATGATGATGATGAACGTGCGTAAGCAAGGCAACAAATTATTTCAAGTCGCACTTCACATGAAGTAGGTACTAAGTATCTTACTGTAATTACAACATTTTTACTCAATGGAAACAGATATTAATATGTTAACGTTTGAAAGGCAAGTCGTAGTTAATATTATTATTACTTAGCCATATTATGAACACACTGTATTTGATACTTAATTTTACTTGAAAAACATAACCCTACTTCTGGCGCAGTCGGGTAAAAAGGTTGAGTACTTTGAGTGAGTACTTAGGCCTACCTAACTACTAAAAAACCGCACAAAGTCTAACTAGGTATACGTTTTTAAGGGGTACCTACTTACGTAGGTAAAATTAAAAAACAAACTCGTGTAAAAAGTTTAATCGTGCTGAATATTTTGATAATATTTTAAATTAAGCTTAAAATAGTAATAATTATGTACAAATCACATGATATTTATGAATTAAAATGGGTTAACAACTAATCAAATGGTGAAAATACAATAAAATAAGATTTTGAAGTTTAGAAAAAAAGATCAAAGGTACATACTAGGTATAAAAAATACAAATTGAAGTAGGAACTTCCGAATTTAATTGTAATCCTTTAGCTGAAATTTATTTATGATTGAGAACTAAAATAATTTAGGTATGAATTTATCTAAAATACTATATCAGAACTGATAAACAATAACTTAAACAATAGATACGCATAGTAACAAGTATTTAGGGAAAATTAATAAAGCATGAATTTAGTTTTGTTATTGATAGAAATTTGTTTATCAGGGACCTATCTAAATCGATCGATGCTCACATAGAGTGAATATTTGGGATTTCTTCGAGACCCTAGATCTAGGTACAAAGTAATAAATAACCCACAAAATGATTCTTTCATTGAAATATAAGTTGTTCTCCTTTTCTTTGTATCTTAAATGGATAAGTTTGTCTTATAACTACGTAGTTTAGAACCGTTCACATATCGATAGAGTCGATAGTTTCGCAAGTTCGAAGCGTTAGCGAAAATACAAACACCTTACACTCTAGACCAATTTTTTGTAGACGATGTTACAGTTTGTTGCTGTTTCGTACTTTATTAATCTGTTCAAACCAGAATTAGTTGGAGTAGGTACCTACTACATCAATCAAACATCACAAATCAATTTCGAATCAAATTCTACAGGCAGGCCAGGATAATTTCGGAAAATCTTTTTTAGATACTATCAGAAACTATGACCTACTGTTTGTGAGTTTTAAAATTAACCGGATTTGCAAAACACTGCTGTGAACTGTGAACACCGAAAAATTGGTCACGTGATTTCCTTTTATCCATCTTGCGTTCAGTTTATTCCAAATCTTCGATCAAGGAGTCCAGCTCCTTCTGCAGGGTCATAGACTCCTCCCTCTGCTTGAGCACGTCATCCTTCATGCGGTCTACGTTGGCCATGAGCAAAGCGTTGCCTTTCTTCAACGCGTGAACCCTGGTCTCGTGCCTTTTCACTCGTTTCGACAAGTTCTCTTTCTTGTTTGGTAACGGCGCGTCCTGAAACATGATTATGAAGTCGTATCAGTAACACGTTTATAACAAAAACTTATCAGCTAAAAATTGAAGTATGGGACATGAGAAAAAATAATCTTACTAAGTAGGTATTAAGGTAGGTAGGTATCTATATCTATCTGTGTCTACCGATCCTATCAATCAAGTATTTAGTAAAATTATTTATTCATGTTATTTTATTTACGTCAGGTACCTACTTAGGTACACAGGTGTTTAACTTCAAAAGTTTATTTTCTCCACTTTGTATGATAATGATAGATAACGATTTCTACTAATCTGATAAGTCGGTAAATTAAGTTATTATTATTACTGTAGTAACTTGCAGTTGCAGCCTTCTAAACTCTAGCTCTAATGCTATCAAAATAACATGTACCTAGTTTGAATCAGATAGGTATATTACGGTATCAATAGTAGGTAAAATAGACACGGGACTATTCCCACCTCTCGTTTCCACCGCTGCAACTTCTGTGTAGCCAGGATTTACAGCTTGACCGCCAATAAAAACAGTAAAAATGGTAAAATAGACAGTAGAATCTCGATTATCCGGATATCCAATTGTCCGGACTCATTTTGACGGCTCTAATTACAAAAGGGCCTGTCTGTACCCATCAAAACGGCATCGCCGCCTGTGGTCGGATCGGCATCGCCACTGCACCGTAACACGGTAGGTACGGACGTTTTTTTGGTTCATTGCTAAAAGAAATGGATGTACCTAATGGTCTAAAATGATGTGTATAAAACCCTTTCTATAGTAAAAAGTTAATTATTGTTTGATTTTACTTTGAAATCGATTATCCGGATTTTCGATTATCCGGAATATCTACCCCGGATAATCTGGATTCTACTGTACTGAAAATTTTCGTTATTTTGATCTTTGTTCATCATGACTGAGTGTAGACAAATTATTGTTCTTACCTCTGGCTCGCTCTCGCTCTCAGTTTCACTCTCCGTGTCCTGCTCTGTTTCTGTTTCAGTTTCCTCTTCTTCTGTCTCACTCTTCTTCTCTTCTTCTTCTTCGGACTCCTCGTCTTCTTCATCTTCGTCATCTGAACCGCACTCTTTCATCATCGCTGCCATCTTGTCTACTTCGCATTTTAACTCTTTGTACTTTCGTTTTTCTTCCCTGAAATTAATATGAACCGTTGAAGTTTAACCACATTCAGGCTTGAATGAATTGAAATAATCGCTTAAATTTTTTTTGGTGTGATCCCGTGCTTTAGAGAAAGGCACGTTAGAAACCATTATTATATTGAGATCGATTGAATAACTCTATCATCACGGGCGATTAAGTAAGTAGGTTAAACATAGGTCGCTATTTTGTTACGTCAAAATCACGCTAAACTTGGGAGAGTCAAGAATTAGAACACTTACTTGAGAGCGTATTGCTGGTTCTTCAGGGCCACCTTGAAAGCCATTCGCTCCCTTTTCATATTGTCTTGCTTCTCCTTCAAGTGTCTGATCTTGTTCCTCATATTCCTTATTTCCTTCTCTATCCTCTTTTGTTTCTTTTCCTCGCTTTCCTCCTGTAATATGAAAAGGATTGTTCTCATTCAATAAAGCACATTCAACAAAGCACATTCAACATTAAAGGCTGTTGATCGTTGATATTGAAAACATATCTTTATTGATTTATAATCTTGTAAGAAGGAGGGTTCTATTAGGTATTTAAATTAGCGTTACGTTACCTAACACGTTTGGTGCAGGGAATTCCCCTATCGTACTTTACAACAACAAACAAGTGCCAATTATTGATTAATCTAGATCATTATCTATTTAAATTAGTATGCAAGTACCTAATTATACTTAACTTAATGAAATTTGACAGTAATGATTACATGGAGATAAAATTAATACTTACAGGTTTATGATTAGATTCATTAAGAACACTTAATTTGAGTGAATATTGATTCCAGTCCATAAATAAGTTTAGGTAGGAACTGTAAGTATAAAATTACCTCCTCTGGTTCAGATTCTTCTTCTTCCTCGAAGCTGTCGTCTTTGGTGACAGACAGTTGCTTGATCGCATGACTTGATCTTCTAGATCCAACGTTCGTCGGCATGATACCCTAAAAATCATCGTAAGCCGTTATCAACTAAGTATCATTAGATAATTGTACTTATTCATTTCGCTGTTCCTTATCTATAATTTCAAAAGCCGTGTCCGAGTATGCATAACGTAGTAATTTCGATTTAAATTCTTTGTTATGGTGTACTCTTTTAGTGCATTTAGATTTCTATACATACCAAATATAGCTTGCTCTAACACCGCTTTGAGACACTACACGTTATATACACCTAGATTCGGTCTAAGCAGTCAAGCAAGAACATTTCATTAGCAATAAAAAGCGTTACCTCATTATCATAGTTATAACTATTAGTATAAGCAGCAGAAGTACCAAAGTTGTTATTAGCGTCAGAAGCGGTTCTCCTCAAATTTTCAGCCTCAGGAGAATTTATGTCTATGTTCAACAACCTACATTGCTTCTCAAACTCTAACTGCCTCTTTTGGTAGAAAGATAAAGGTTCTTCTGATAAATACATCTCTTCGATCTTATTCTGTAAATATGTTAGTAAAAGCATTAGTTAGTGCAATTCAAACGTTGCTCTTGGTTAAGTTTAATTTCAATAATTACCGATAAAGCTTGCTCCAATTTTTTCTCCAATTCTGCGTTCCTTCTTTTCACTTCTTCTAATTCAGTCAATGCAGTATCTCTTTCTTCTGCTGCTTCTAAATACTGTTTTTCTAAATTATCAGCGTTTTCTTTTGTCTTTTCGACCTCCATCTTTAGGTTATTGACCAGTCTTTCGTCGTAGGCATCTGTTACCGATATAACTGTTTTATGCTGTTCTTGTTTGATAATAGCTCGCTCTCTTGCTAATTCTGCTTCGAGATTTTGTATTCTTGTTAACAAACGTTTATTTTCTCTCTCTTGTGCCTCCTTATTTCTGCAAGTTTATTATTTATGTAGGTTCATTACATAGGTACGTTAGTTGTATTATGTAATTAATAAACATAAGTTTATTTCTTGTAACTTACCTAAGTTCGATTGCAAGCAATTGTTTTGTTGATTGCAAATCGTCTCTGACCTTATCAATATCATCCATTTCATCAATTTCTTCTTCTTCTGCACTCGGCACCTAAAAATCAAACAGAATAAAGATTTTATATAGATCGGTTTTGTTCGCGAGGAATTGTCGGTGAAACAGACAGACCAACTATGGTTTTTTTCACATCTTTGTATCTAACGATATTGAATGAGTTTATCGGACATAGATTAGATATCTCGGCTTTGTGCCAATTAGCTTATTTACCTCAGCAACAGAAACTCCTGATGGTGAAGCGGCAATGTTAGCTTGAGACATCGACTTCTGTACTTGTTCCTCGATGGTCATCTGTCTCCTGAACTTCCTCAGACCCTCCAGATTTGGTTTACTCCTATCATTTGTTTTGACCTTCTTCAGTTTGATACCTTTATTGATTTCTTTCAGAAGCTCATTGTGGGAGTTCGGCTTCTCTGACTCGAAAATAAATTGATCCTTATTCTTCACTACCGCTGCTCTGGTGATTATGGGGTTTGATCTGTAAATTTTATGAAAAAGACGTGTGAAAAATTTGACTTTTGTTTTATGGATCTCGAATCTTGGTGATATAAATATAATTTCAAGATTTTTTGTAGTTGTTTAGATTGTTTGTAAAAATATGAAAAATATATAAGATCTAAAAAAAATACAGTTTGTATTGTGCGGGGATCGAACTCACGACCGGACGTAGAGATCGTAGTAGCCGAAATCTTAGCCACTGCATGAAATCTGACGCCGATGTTAACCCACAATATTTTAAGAGATATTAAAATACTCATTCACCTGTCATTACAAACTACATGTTTCAGCTTTCTGCCTTGCTCCACCTCCTTCATCATGTCGCTCCAGTCAGGCCGCTTCCTTGGCCTGCTGCGGAGCTGTTCCAGTCTCTTCAGCTTGGTTGGGTCCACCGGCGCCTTCTTGAAGTCCGGCGGTGGCGGCATCTTCGGCGGGAGCGGCGGCGGCATCGGCGGCGGCGTGGGCTTCAGTAAGCCTGATGGAATAAAGTTTAATGTAACAGAAACGAACACAGGAACAAACAAAGAAAATACGAAATATAAGACAGGAGGAGAAAAAAACAAATGAAAAAAGAAAAGAAGATCGGATATCAGTTATGTAGCACATTATGTTACTAGTGGAGATGGAGATTAATCTGGAATGGGACTTAATCTTCGCTAATCGACTAGAATTTTTAAGGTCATTATGAATGCTTAAAAAGGTAATAATAATTATAATATTGTTATTAGGAATTTACCTTGACTGATAAAAAGTCTAAGTTAGTAGAAATAAGATGACGCTAGTTTCAGTAATCCATGCGATTACGTGTACCTTATCATTATACTTAATCTATAGAATCACCGATTAACGGAATTCTGCTTGAACTTATCATTGAACCTGGTGTTGTATATTTTAATGCAATAGATAAACGCATGTTATTGAAACTTAATTTCGTATACCGTTCACATTTTTACATTTTCTAAATTACCACCTAAAAATAATAGTAACCTTTTCATTACCTTTAAATAACTGTCCCTGAACGTCGTCTTCGGCCATATTGATTACACAATTAATCACAACAACACAAAAATATATCACAAATAGTCAAAATCACAGCATATTCTTAGTAATCCTATTAAATCTTAGTGCACTAGGACTTCAACCACGACATGCCTTCGTCGCACCTGATGCACTTGCGACGCGGAACTGGCCAGCTATTTTAGACCGAGTTTAGGGCATAGCCGCACAAGAGATGAAAAGGTAACGATCTATATCTGTGTTCAGACGAGGACATACCGACAGAATGTGCGGACATTAGCAAGGAATTTGAGGACGAATGTGTGCCTTAAGGATATAGAAATAAAATTCAGTTTGTCCATAATAAGCATCCTCTGGATGGGCAAAGGATTAAGCAGCAGTAAATTTTACCTACCAGCAGTATGTTGTCAAGTGTAGAGAAACTTTGTTGCGTACTCTACAAAGTATGTACCTTACATAAATGACTTAATCGAATTGATTATTATGAGAAATATTGATAATGGTCACTTCAATTCTTGGGAGGCCGATAAAATAATAAATAGCACTCAGAATTTTTTTTGATAAATTTTCATGCAATTGAATTCATACGAAACGATAAAAATAACGCTTGATACGAAAAATTATCTGCCGCATTTTGGAAAGCAATTGCATGGTATTTCATTTTATTGGTCGTGATAAGATCTGTGTGTTAAGCAGAATACCTTACAAGGATTTTGTTTCAAAACTAAATATTTCAGGTGCTTAAAGTTGCCCATACCTACTATTATTGCCTTGTCTTATTTGTGCTTAATTATATTGATCTAACTCCTATTTTTCTATAAAATGTAAAAAAAAATATTTTTTTTTATCTCAAGATCATCCCAAGCCCGCAATCTCATTCGTCTCTTACACCTCTACCTGCCAAAGTCGAATTTGATTGATCCGCGTAACCGCATTGCGCGTGCGTCGATCGGAGACGCAATATGCGCTAATTATAAAGTCGGTGGGAAAGTGCTAGTGTGTCAATGTTGGTGTCACACCAGGCAAATAGACCAACAAAGTGCTGGATCTATTCTCAAGCTTGATTCATCGCACTACTCTATTTTCATCAAATCAACTCATTAGTATAGCAGGAAATAAAATACACGTAGTCGCACATGTTGATCTAAATTAATAAATGACTAATAAGATTTATGTAGAGTAGAGGCATACTCTAAAGGTGTTTTGCCTATTAGTGATATCAGTTGTATTAACACCTTATACTTCTTGATCAAAAAGTAATGAACGGTAGTGTATCTACTCGTATTGCCTATGCTATGATATGCGTTAGAATTGTCTTGAGTTTGAATCGAATAGTATTGTTTAATTAACAACTGTAGTTTCAGAATTTGAGCACACTTTGGGTTTGATCATCACTTTCCATCGGGTGAAATGCAAGAGCTTCCATGTTAGATAAAAAATAGGCTAGTAGCCTAGTTGTTGAATTATATTAGCTGAATGAAGTTGGCATTTATTGTCAGAAATATCTCCAGAAAGAAAAAGGACCATCCAATTGATTAAAAAAACTTACTTCTTAAGCTTTCATTCTTGGTAAGCGTGTGTCCCTTGGGGATCTCGTTGGCAAGGGTCTTGTCAATATTCTCCTTGACTCGCTCATGAAGAGGATCCCTCCATTTCTTGACTGGCTCATCTTTGGACGCCTGCTTCACGAGGGAAGGTTTCCTTGGTGGTAGCTGGAATTCGAAGAAAAGTAAAATAATAATGATCTAGATTAAACAACAAACCAGTCAAGAGTAACTATTAGATATCAATATTTTACTTGCGAAAGAGATTATAAATTGGAAAGATCTTAAAACATTTTCTCTTTTAACTAAATTGTTTGCCAAATGTATCTGTAAAGCCAACTGTTTGCGAATCGATAAATAAATTTAAAGATAGTACCTTAGACGGAGTCTTTTCTAGTGGGGTCGGTGGTTTCGTAGCCATTTTGGGTTTTTCTTCTACTTTTTCCTCTACTTTGGGAGTGGCAGCTGCTTTTGCTGCCGGTTTAGTTTCTTTTTCTTTAACAGAATTTGTAGCAGGTTTGTCATTTGTCTTATCGTTCACCGAATTTGATTTTGCCGTACCATTTTTGTCTGCTGATTTTCTATCTACTATAGTTACGGATTTCTCTTTGGCTTTATCATCTATAGTCCTTACGCTTCTTAGTGTGGGCCTTTCTGGTGCTTTATCGTTTTTGTCTTCAGATTTTAGTTTTTCTGCAGATTTTAGACTGGATTTTGTGAATCTTGGTTTTTCATCTGCTGGTCTTGAGGCTTTGTCTGCTTGTTTAGCCGCCGAAGGTTTGACAAGTTTGTCTTCAACAGGCTCTGATACTCCGTTTTCTGATTTGTCGCGTATAGTTGCTTGCTTCTTCAGTGCAGCTGAAAAATTAAAAAACCATCAATTAGGATTTGTTTCCGGTAGTGGGTAGGTAGGTATTTTCACTTCCTACTTATTGATCTCCTGAAAATAGGTTCATTAAATGTTACGCTTGATGCTCAATTAAGTAAGTTACTAAATTGTTTTAGTCAACAAAGACTTATTTGAAAGTATATTGAAAATTATTGTGAAATGTGAATCTTGTAAAGCTTACCTAATCTTAATGTTTTGGATATCGGATTAATATTCTAAAATAGGCAAGTAATATCTACCTATTACTTAAGTGCTGTTTGATAACAGCTATCGTTATTAGTTCAGTAAGAACTGAAGATTAACTAAAAATCATTGTTACTTAGACCATCAATCATGATATCGGACCGAGTGATTTCTGACCAAATGAATTATCTTTTCGTCTTCGCAAACATATAGGTAGGTCATTATTAATTTATTAATGCAATGGCTCTCACTAATAACGAGACATAAGTCTAATCTATAATATTGTATAAATACCTATTTGTAAGACGAATACATGCAAAGAAGCTAGTTATACTTCTAGAACCATAATCTTCTACTACTACTATGTGAAAAATTTGTGTACATTTGTGCGATAGTGTTAATGATGGAGCAAGCTCACATTGAAGATGACTATTCACGAGTAAAGAACATATTTTGTCATTTATTTAACAGTTCGTAAAAATATTTCGATAGGCAAGAAATTTAAAAAGCATTGATGTGTTTCTCTATGTAACTATACCACACAACACATAGTGTCAGTCTACAAAGGTGTAGGTAGAGTCTAAACCCTAACTGTTACAATATTATTAATATTCATGTGAAAATTCACAAAAATAGTGAAATTGATGGAAGCACGTGTCTCGCGACGTTGCATCGGCATTCGACGTAAATAAACACGTTCGCTGCCAAAATGGCGGCCTTCGCTATTTTAACTCCAGAAACTCCCTATTATATGGCCAAGTGGCCACGGCAAATTAACTGATAGTGGGCGAAATTTACCTTTAGGCTACATATGATTTATTTGCCGAAGTCAAATTATGTTGGTGCTAATTTGGATCTGCCAGAAAATTTTGTGACATCTCTATTTAATTGGTTTTGACATAAAATATCAATACCTAAAGTCGCTTTTAGATTCGAAATCACCATGATAACATTGAATGGAATGATTTTGAAGCACTAGTTGCCATAGATGTTGGAATAGGTGGAAAAATGCCTTTTTTTCAGAAATTATACCTAATTGCTTTATTTGTAGAGTCAACGTAATTAATTAAAATATTAGAACTATAAGCATAAAAGTGATCTTGAAACACTTTGTATTTCAGATGCTATGAACACTATATTATGATAGGTATGGTAGAGTCTTCCATATTTTATTCAAACCCGTTCGACCATACCGATGTTATCATTCAAACCTTTTAAAACTTTTTGTTGTGTTTTAACAGAAATGTTTCTTTTCAAAAGGATGTTCTGGAAGTGACGCTAACCCTCGCATAAATCAAGCCGTAATCTCAACATCACGGTTTATTTTGTAAAACTGTGTCCAGTCTAAAAATACGCGGTTCGCCGGCGTCGGCCGCCGAAAATACACACACTACGGCACGTCATGATACGACTCAACGTTTTTCGAATCACTTTACGTTCGTTTTTGTTTTGATTACTTTTTCTTTTCAGGAATATTTTTACGGCCAGTGTCTTGACTTGCAGCTGTTTTTTTTATATGTCAATGCGTATCTTTGTGAAAATTGCTGGCCAGTTTTCTAAATTACAAACTTGATGGATCTTTAAAGACAGATGTTACACAGGTAATTAACAGTAAATTAACCTAAATTATTTAACTAATCAGTTCGGAATTGTCTATCTATCTAATATAAAGGTTGATTGTTTACTGATTTCAACCTGCTGGGTATTAGATTCCTTATCGAGCAATGAACTTTATAGAGATTATATCAAACCTAGGATCTTTAAATATTTACGAAAATGTTTCAGCTAAAACCTTAACCCCCTTTTAATAAAAAGTTACAACCTAATTAAACACTGTTTTAAATTGACATTTCCATACTAAACGTCACTTTATCTGCGAATGTTTGAAAGTGTGGTATCAATATTGCTGAATATCGTCATAAAATAGCAATTTTTAGCTGATTACATGACTTTACTATCAACGAACCTTGATATTATTGATAATTGATATTACACGCTGGCCTCGTCTCAGAGTAAGGCTTACCCTTGTATTAATCCAAACAATAACACATGTAACATTGGTTATTGGTACTCGTAGCTATGAATCATTACATTATTTATTTCTCTACTCATCGAAAGCCAATGAATAGTGCCAAAGCTTCGAAAAGACCCACCTGATATTATTACAATGCCAGTACGAAAACACTTTTGTTTTTTCAGAGATCACTTGCGATGCGCCTAAAACACTTCACTTGTTTTTGAAATAGTGATGGATTTTTTCACTGATTCAAATAAGAAACACACCAACTTGGTTCGCTTTCGTATTCCAGACTAAAGTTTGAACGCTTTCGGAGAGTCCATTATTCAGAGCCGTGTCTCCTGCCAAAGTTTCAGGTGTTTACGTCACATACACATATATATCAACGCAGATATACAGATATAATAATATGCAGTGAAATATGGCTCTGGGTAACGTCAGCAGAAAGGAAGAAGAAAAATGTCGTCTGGATTGAAAAATAAAAGCGTTATTTTTGGTTAAATTGGTATTACCTATCAAGAATGTCTTTTAGAACTGGTAAAAAGCTCATAAAACTCATTTATTATGCAAGTAGGCTTTTAAAAAGCACTTTTACACCTCCCACTCCCAGTATCAACCCTACCACTGCTTCAGGACAGTGCTGAGAAAAAGCAGCTTAAGAAGAAAAACACATAATTTTCATAAGATAAGAAGTACCTACTAATCTCTCTAAGTTTCCCTTGAACTTGACCTGTAAGTACTTAATATGTAGAGCTAAAATCTCATATTATGAAAATTCTCATGAAAATAGACAACTTCTGTATTGTGTCTTGAATGAGTAGGCCTACATACTTATTTCTGTAAGTTCCATGTGTAGATCTGGACTCAGTGGTCAAAGGCTCGTCAGGCACGATATATGTATTTTGAAAACTTCAGTGAGCTGAGTTTACATTACACTAGTGAGCGCGTTTCAAAAATGTATGAAAATTTTAGTTTTTGAACGTTTCCCGCTTGGGGCGCTGTACAATCCGTCATAGTGAGCGCGTTTGATGAAAACTCACACTCAGCCCTCGGTAGTGTAACTTGCATGAGTCTTACCAACTTATTTCTGTAAATTCCATGTGTATGGACTTTACCCACTTAGCACGTGCTGGTTTATAGTGAAGTGGTCATAGTTGTATAGTTTCCCTAAAAATTCAAATAGTTATATATTTTCCTGTTAAGTTATACAAAACGTATAATTATGACGTACCTATTCTACATTGATGATAATCAATACAACGAGTACAACGACCTTCATTCGATTAGTGATCGATGGTTCAGTGGGCGGAGTGTGAGTTTACATCAAACGCGCTCACTAGTGAGCACGTTTAAAAATAATATGAAAATGTTAGTTTTCGATAGTTTCCCGCTAGGGGCGCTGTACAATCCGTCATACATTTAATGTCATTTTTTGACGCGCTTACTGGTGAGCTCGTTTGAAAAAAACTCACATCAGCCGTCGAATCATCCACAGACTTATTGCTTTCGTTCATCAAAAATGAGAGATCTCTTCACTTGATTTGAGTAACAAATTGTTGGATTGGTTTGCCGGTTATTTATTTAGAATCATCATCAGGTCATTCGTCGAATCGGTCGATGACATTCGTCAGTCGAATACGGTCAAATACGGAGTTTGTTTACACTGGGTGGTTTGCCAAATGCACTCGATTGAAAAGGTTAACACCTAAGTACATGGATTCACGTCATCCACAGTGTTTTCAGTTTATTTGTCTTTTGTTTTGGTGTGTCAATGACACTTGTAGGCGCTGCGAACGCGTAGATATCACTCTTTTAATTCAAAATAACAAAATGTTAAATTAATGGAGGAGTTAACTCTAGGGAGTGATTCTGGTGCTAAACTACAACATTTACTATGGAACTAACATCAAAATCTCAATAAAACATCACTATGTTCTCATCATCAATTTTGGTTAATATGGCCATATTATACTGAAAAGAGTGGTAGCTTTCACTTGCCGATGATATCTTTGATTTACAATAAAGATCAGGACCTATTTTATTAAAATGTCAGTGTAACATAACATGATTTACATTGAAAAATACATCGATATTACATATTCTTGGTTATTTACTACTAGCTTGCTGACGGTACACGCCTACACATTTTCAGCAGGGATAATGACGTTTTACGTGACGCTAAAATGATAAGTGCCTAGTTTTTTCTTGATATTATTGCGATTATATGATTTTGATGACATTTAAGAATATACTGATCTACTATCTTTCAGACCAGAAAATTGTTGAAAGTGTAAACATTTTCTTTTGAACGTGGAACAGCTTTCGTTGCAAGTCGTACCTGTTTCCCTGGCTAGCACCAGGGCAGGATGAACTTACAATTCTTAAACTAATTAAATAAAAAAACAATTGTTAAAAAAGGTAGGTTTCAGGTATTGCAATTAATATTTTGTTCTTAATGCATTTCTATATTTAGAACTTCTTACATAGAAGAAATAATAGGTTAAAGCACATAAATTGGTAAAGCACTTTAAATTCCAGGTCACAAAACACACTTTGATTCGCAAAGTTTACATAGCCCGGTTTATTTCCTGTAGCAACAAAATTGGTAGGCATCTGGTTAATAAGAATAAGTTTAAGTAGGTACCACACCCAAATTTAACTATGTTAATTGAATCTCGGTGAACTGACCTATCTTCATCTAAAGCGCATTGACCAAATTCTACAACTTTTAAACTAAAAAGCTTTGCTTAGTAAAACGTGATTCAATCTTGAGTTATAGAGATAAACGCCCGTATTCACAAACATTACTATGAGGTCTGTGCGCGTGGACGCACATGGTGACACACGAACCAATCACAGAGCTCTATTCAATGCTGTGCATTCGATTTGCTGCTTCACTTAAGCAAGCATCGTTTGTGAATACGGGTGTAAGAGTCGTTAACTGCCGAGACATTATCCACTACTGTGTCCATTGTTCGAGGCTCACCGGTGAGCCGCATGGTGTCCAACGCGTTATTATTAAAATTCAAAAGACCAAAAACCTCAATCTATGCTTGAAAAGCGAATCGCTTGTAAGCTGGAAACATTGAATTTTCGGATAGAACCAGTTTATTTTGTAACCTGTAATTGGTACCGTTTGAAAGAGCTCGTGAAGCACTTTCAGGATCAGTAACCGGTTTATCGATATCTTGTATAGTTTAGAAATAATCGAGTGTGATCACTTATCGTTTCCACCCTGTATGGGTTAGGTCGTTAGGTTTCATTTCTTATCAGGAAATGATCAAAAAGTTTCTGAAAAATACCTACATAATTATTAATTATGTCTAGTTTGGAAAATAAACTAGGCGCCATCTTTAATTTTACATAAAATAATTCCGTACGGAGTCTGCATTTAAATGTATGCTTTATATTCTGGCAACACATTAGTAATATTTCGCGTGCGTAGGCGCATATCCTTGGCCGCGTAAAGTGCGTGATACGAAGCCCATCATCCTGCGTCAAGACTTTGGATGTCATAAAAAATAGATATTAACTGCCATTTTACATTGAAAATTACGAGGTGTTTAATAATAAGTTAATAAAAGATTAGAGACGTTTCAATTATATGCTCACACACTACTACTATCCAACGATTTGTGCACCGCCTACACAATAATAAAGTTAGCTTTTACCTTACGTTACATGCAATAAAGTTTAAAATAAATAGGTATCACTTACGTTTCAAAGGCTTCGGTGCTTTAATGGCCGGTTCCTCAGCCTCAACGGTCTTCTCCGCTTCAACGGTCTTCGCCACTTCAACCGGCTTCAACTTCTTCTGGGTCCACGGAGGGGGCGCCTCTGAGTCCTTGTCCTTCACCCACGGAGGCCTGTAGTTCTCCCTCTTAGGCCCTGTCTCCTTGCTGACGTTGCCGATCGGCATCGTGGTGTTCTGTTGGATTGTGACGTCACTGTATTTTTGTTGTGTTGTTAAAGTGTATTGTGTATGTGTGATGTAAGACTGATTCTTTTTTAATCAAAAAGTATATAACATTAGACTAAAGCGCTAGAGATACTGTGGATGTACGAGTATTCATATTGTTTAATGAGAAAAGCTTTCAAGCACAGTCAAGTTGCCTTAATTTGTTTTGAACTGTATCTACTACCTATTGCATGTTTTGGTGTTTCTTTTAAGTTTTATTTCAATAATTAAAATCGAAAAAACTTGGCGCATTTTTAATTGCTTTTTAAAATTTTCAGGTCCAACTTTAAACAATAAACCTAACGACGTCGAACGTGGGTATTTCCACTCAAGCTTTGTGAAGAACTGTGTAAGTGTTTCGTAGCAAGTGAAGTTTCTTGTAAGATCAATGAAAATCGGCAATCTCTTTCAAGCTATGAAAACGGAAGACTGAACCGAATGTAAAGCAAGCATGAAGGTTTTAAAAAGAAAACTTTTCAGGGTAAAATCTGTAGGACTACACACGTTGAAACAATAAGAAACTAAGTAAAAAGCTTCCGGATTCAACTGAAAAAAACTGTACAGTACCTGCGACAGTATTCTTTTTAGTTTATCCATCTAACACTGAAATAGAATTTCAAGGCTTTCCGCCTATTTTCACTTCAAAGTTTTCCTTGGAGCAAAGTTTCTTAGCTGTACTACTTTATCACATCACTTCATTTTGTTTATAATAACTTTACACGAATGTTCGAGCAGATGATTCTAAAGATTCAAAACGTGACTTCTAATCGGATGAAAAAATTATACTATCGTGTGATTTTGAAGAAAATTTGGCAAAACAATCGGCGGGCGGGAATTCATTCAACATTAGAAGATATTTATAGAGGTGCCGCACGCTGGACGTTTGATACGAATCGCATGAGCTACGCGAATCTTTCAGGACTATCTACCGGGCGACTTGAAGATAGTTTTTACGTAAATAAATAAATTAAACTTACAGTTTTATTTGAAAATGCTATACTGAGGTCTATTCATGTTCAATTTAAAACAATTTAATAGTTGTTCGCTCTCTTCAAACTGAACATGGAAGCAAAATAACCTGCTGAAAAAGTTGTGACTATCTTTCGCCTTACTGGCGATTTCGGTCGCATGAAGTTTTAAATAGTTATCTTTATTCTGATCATAAGCCTATGACTTGTTCTGACATTAAAGCTATAATTTTATTTCTGTTATCTAGTTTCATCAAAATCGTAGAAAATTTGGCCTTAAAGCCCTACAAAGCTCGCAGGCCAATTCAGCAATCAACGCATATTGTCGGTCAACTAAAAAAATAATTTTGCATGGGATAATAAACATTTAATTAAGAAGGTAGGTATAAATAGTTTGAAACTGATAATACACCTAATTTATGAAGGATTTTAGGTAGGTATATTCATCCAACAACCTACTTCATTAGATGCATTAGAGTTAATTAAGCACACGCGTGATACTCAATCATTGCGCGTCATTAAACAATAACTGATTTTATCTATTTGTGAGAAACTGTTTTTCCCCTCTAAATAATAAACACAATGACAAATCATTGTACAAATAAACAACATTGACGAATTGTCACTGATATTGGTGAAGACCCTTTAATTGCCTATTCTAAGTAGAACTCTTACCCCTATAGGTACATGACTTACATCATGTAGCTATACCTACTTATTGAATTGACTTCTTAACTATGAATGTAATAAATAACTAATATAAAAAAGATGTGTACCTATTTCTGACGAGTTACTACTCGTTTCAATTAGTTATAGATATTTAATAAGTTCCCTTTTACACAGATCTATGGTTGGAAGACCTTAAAAATGCATTTAACGATAAGTAAGTACTTTTACATAACAGGATTTTCAGCTACACATAAGTACCTTATGTAGTACTTAGTACCTACTTAACAA
Organism: Ostrinia furnacalis; assembly: GCF_004193835.3. Lineage (NCBI taxonomy): Eukaryota > Metazoa > Arthropoda > Insecta > Lepidoptera > Crambidae > Ostrinia > Ostrinia furnacalis. The sequence goes on along the minus strand of NW_021131492.1, from coordinate 416,101 downwards.
TCATTTTACAGGTTTTTCAGCTGGAGGTATCTTTAAAAAGGCAGCAATTAAATCATAGGTAGGGTTTCTGATTTCTCAACCTATTTTTTTTCTCGAGTTTCGAGAATTCTCGAAGCCAAAGTCTCGAGTTTTCTCGGGTCTCGAGTTTTTTAATGAAAACTGCTGAAATCGGTTGAAATTTAATAAAAACACAGGTTTTTTTAATCTAATATACCTACTTTTATGCACAACAATCAATATTAGAATTTAGTACCACTTATTTTGGTAAGGAAATAAACAAAAAATAAAATCTTCTTTCATAATTCATATTTACTAATATAACAAAAGTCATAAAGTCGCGTGCACTTTAAAGATAAATAACAATAAAAATCTGGAGCTACAATTGAATCACTTGTTTTCTAAAGAACACAAGTCCAAATAGCAAAATTACGATACATAAATAAATTTTCAATTTTTTTAGACTAGTCGATACCACGCTTCCACGCAATCTATGCACATGTCGTGGCAGCTTTTAATTAAGGCTACACTATAAACACGTATTGTTTTCAATGTTTTTTCCAGATAATTGTGTTGGTCTTGTTAGCTGTCCTTAAATAAATAAATAGTTTTTGTTATGAACAAAAAAATATTTTTAATAAATTTTTAAATTTCTTACAGATAACGACTTGAATAAACTTTACGAGGAGGCACGAGTACCTAACCTAACGTCTGTTAGGTAAGGTAACTGTCTAGTTAACAAATTCAGTCAGATTAAACATACGAGTACATAATAAATATAGCATACTCGTTGGTGAACATTATTACTTAGTTTTGATTGAGATCATTACTACTTGCAAATCAAATCAGTTAAAAAAGGAAAGACTAGGCCACTCTAAAAGCAACGTTGACCTATTAAATAATAAAAAACTTACTTTTGTCTAAGAAAATCGGCTTTCAAGAATATTAAAGCTTCAAAACCGAAACTCGAGAATTCTCGAGCTCCGGCAATTTTTTTCTCGTCTCGAATGAAGCCAAATTTCTCGAGTTTTCTCGAGTTCGAGAAAGCTCGAGCAGAAACCCTAATCATAGGACAATTTACTATTTATGCTTAGTTTTTTAGCTCCGTGAAGCAATTTCGAAATTCATTCTGTCACAAATGTTACTTTCGTCTTTTCTTTTATTTAATAGCAAACAAACCTCTATACCTATGTTACTTTGTAGGTAGGGGCTGTAATCTTTGTATCATTGCACGAGCCTCATCAACCAATCACTAGTGGTGTGACTTCATACAAATGCGTTGTAAATAGTGTCGCGTTGATTTGATTTATAAAACGCGGTGCGCTGTTCACACGACACTTGGCAACTTGTTTGTTCCATGTTTTGTTGTGTAATAATACATTTGATATTTTATTAATATATTTTTAAATTATTAAAATTCAATAAATATTTTAAAGTTTTAACTTGTTTTTGTCGATCTTCCTCAAATCTTATCTTAGGAGCTATTAAAGTTAACATAAGTTTAAACTCGTTCACATTTAGACACATTATTTTGGACGGACTAAGTATATCATGGCTAGTTTATTTCTTCTACGATTATGATTCCAGTAGAATGCCTTTATCGTCTAACTGAGCTAAATTTTAATAAAATTATCCCCCACTACTAAGTATAAGGACGAGAGGTAGGTGGTAAATAATAAAACTTAAAATCATATAATCAAAAGATAATTATTATGATCTTGTTGAATTGTTTGAATTTGAGTCTTTTGAAATTCATTTTAAAATTAGTGCCCTAGTCAAATTTTATTTCATGAATTAAATATTAATAACAGCACTAACAGAAGGGCATGGCAATATCACATTCTACAAGGTCATTAAATCATTGTGCGCCTTAATTTTATCTTTTATTGGAAATTACTTTCCTTTTAATTCATATTTTCAATTAGATATTGTTGATAACATACCTACTCCAAATATGCTTAATTACATTTTTTCAGTGAAAACCTGAAAGCTTTTTACATAATTTCCCAGCGTTCCAGCGTATCTATGCATAAAACGTAACCGCTCATTTTATCGTCTATTATTATCATCCTTACAACCTATCTCTTACATGTAGTGTAGTGTACGGTGTTCACAAGTTACGCACTTATTAACAACACACCAACTTGCACTGTGAGAGTCAGCTCGTCATATTTTGGGGTACTATTTTTGAGAGCACGCGCGAAAAACAAGCGAGAATATAAGGGCTTAGTTCGGGAAGGACTGGACGCGACGGCGTTCGCGCGTGCCTTGAAACTAGCGACGGAATTTCATCTCTGAACAACTCTGGAACTTATAAATAGTGCGGCAAGATGGCGGGTTTCGTCTCGAATTCGGGAGCAGATCTAAGGATCGCCGCCGTCTCCACCCGGTGCATTCGATGGCGCGCAGAGAATGTGATTAGTCATTTGGTATCGCATCCGACGTGTTAATGGGACTGAAACTGCGAAAACGAAAGATAAATAAATTAAGACATTCAGAGCTTAAAAACAAGACTGTGAATTACTGATTAAATGCCAGGTCGTTTGTTTAATGGCATATAAAAATACCTAATTATATTGTATGATTATGCTCTCAAGCAAGTACCTACTAGGACGCTGTATTTGATTTGTTATTTTCATTAATAAGTCAATCAGTTTGATTATCCACAGACAGACTGTAGAATAAACTCTAGTACTTTTATTTTACAGATGAAATCAAAATATTTGAACCTTTGTGCTTTCACTTCGGCCTGATTATTCCATCGTGAGATCTAGACCAAAAGCTTTCAAGAGGGTAAAAAATCTGAGTAAATTTTAACTCATCATCAATACATAGTCAAAAGCTTAGGTAGCTTTGATTTTGAATTGCTGAAATTGTTATAGGTAGAGTTCCCACTTTTCGTATCTAAACGCATAAGTACCTAATAACGTAAACACGCATCGACCAACATCCATCGACGCATAATCTTCTGCATAGCATTTAGCGCCTTATACGAACTGCATAGCATCATAGCATGCCACTGCGTAGCGCCAAGTGAATAAAGCTCGTGAAATGGCTTTTTCACTTACCCACACTTTTGTATTTTGGTGCTTTGTAAAAGACTTATTATATTCTGTATCTGCTTTAATGTAGAGTTTTAATAAAAACTATACACGTAAATAAATAAAGACTTTAATAAGATGTAAAGAAGAAGAAGGAAGCTTGTTTAGCTCTTCTATAATTAAAAAAAGCGTTAATTTTGCGTTTTAGTATTTATTCGACATTCTTCTGTCTGCAGTAGGAATAATATGAAATCGTAAACTGTGACACTAAAGAAAAGTCGAAAATTAATTTTTTTCGTATATGTACAAAAAAAGCTCTGCTAATTAGAGCTACAGCACCGCAGATTTAGAACAATATACATATATCTTCACTAGTGACCCGCCTTGGCTTAGCACGGGTGCTAAGCATACATATAATCTTCCTCTTGAATCGCTCTATCTATTAAAAAAAGCATCAAAATCCATTGCGTAGTTTTAAAGAAGCATACTTAAGGACAGACAGCGGGAAGCGACTTTGTTTTATACTATGTAGTGATGAAAAATATGTCCTAGATCACGCAACGTTATGATGCAAGCAATTATCCAAACAATGCATCAGGTACCAAGCATCTTGATCGATCACAATGCGCACCAATAACTCTGTAATGGGCTATCATGTGATTTACTGGCGCCCGTCTTCCGGCCTCGCCTGCTTACGTCAGCGAGCTTTCGGCCACTCCTGCGCATAGTGTTGGCGGAACATCGACGGAACAAAAAACGTAGACACAGACACTTATCCCTTTTTATATAGATTTTTCAAACATGATTCTGGAGTAGACATGTAAGAAAAATATAGGTTTTTCCCTGTAATGGCGATTTACTGGCGCCCGTCTTACGGCCTCGCCTGCTTACGTCAGCGAGCTTTTGGCCACTCCTGCGCATAATGTTGGCAGAACATCGACGGAACAAAAAACATAGAGACAGACAATAAATTATCCCCTTTTTTTTAAGCCGCAGATGGAATTTTATTTTCAGATTTTCTTTTATACGTAGGTAGGGCATTTAAGGAAAGATGTAGGTTTGAATGCAATTTTAAATACAGCTATATTTTTTTACTATTATACATTAGAAAACTAGTTGATACATAAAGGTACTTACACAAAATAATAACAAACTTGTTAATATCATCTACACAAGGTGGTAGGCAGGAGGCAGTTAAATACTTATTATCTAAAATTACAATTGGCACATTTTTAGGTTAAATCGACATTAAGTAAGGTGATGGACAACACTATTTTTACTGAATCACTGAAGTGTGAACAGACATAAGATCAATCTAAATTGATTATGTATTAGTCCCAAATTGAAGGTCACTGCATATGTTATTTTTGATTGTTTCCTCTGGCTGGAGGTTAGACTACCTTAATTAATATACCTACTTAGATTTAAACAGTTCTATACCTACCTACAGTTTATACCCACAGCGTGCTATGGAGAGAGCTATGCTTGGTGTTTCTTTACGAGATCGAATCAGAAATGAGGAGATCCGTAAACGAACTAAAGTTGCTGACATAGCCCGACGGATTAGCAAGCTGAAATGGCAGTGGGTAGGGCACATAGTACGCAGAACTGACAGCCGATGGGGCAGCAAGGTTCTGGAATGGAGGCCGCGTACCGGAAAACGCAGCGTGGGACGTCCACCCCCAAGGTGGACCGACGACCTGATAAAGGTAGCAGGAAGGCGCTGGATGCAGGCCGCTACCAACCGTGCGATGTGGAAGTCATTGGGAGAGGCCTATGTTTAGCAGTGGACGTCCTATGGCTGAAATGATGATGATACCTACAGTTGTAGTAAGCTGTGTAAGTACAGACGACGGCACGTCAACGTAACCACTGTGGGTTCTTGTGCAGTTGTAGTAGGAGAAAGTTTGCAACAAAAATGGGTAGCCTGATGTGCTGTCGTGTGTACATTAAATTAGCTTACAGCTTAGCGTTAACATAGCGCCTATTTGTTCCTTCGTTTCAGTCAATTGACCCAAAGATTTCCATAAGTTGATAATTAACCAAGATAGCAGGACAATAGCAGCTCATTGTAGATCCAAAGCTTTGAATGCAGTTCTCTTTCTTCTCAAAAATTAAAGAATGTTTTCTTTGAGTAAAATTACAGTACTAAGAGTAGGTACATACCTTTCAGGTGGCATTACAATATTCCACCCTGTATAGTAGCTGAACTATCGTTATTTAACACAGATCAACAGAAGGGGATTTACAATTAATTATGACTCATCACTACTATCATTGATAAATTGAATTATATTCCGACCAATTCTTTATGGGGTTAATAGGTTATATAATTTATAACTGCTATAATAATATAATTTCTTCTTCAAAACACCCCCTGAGGCTCGGTACTTTTTATTAAGTATGCTATATTGTTATCTTAATTGACTGATAAAAAGTTTGTTGATTTGTACAAAAAAGTTGATTCAAAGTCGTTTTATTTTTATTTTTAAGAACAAATGAAAAAAAAGGTGAACGATTGATAGTTAATTGTAATAATTGTGACTGATTTAAAAATAAACATTCAGTAAATGATAAAAAAAACACTTTAAAACAGTTAATCGTCTGAAAACAGATTTTCAGGATAGGATTTCAGTAAATTTAGTACTCACTGAATAAAATCTGTGTTCCTTGGTAAGATACAAGCTCACTACATGCCCACTTGAGAAGGGCTCGCGAAAGAGGTTTCCTGAAAAATTGCTAATTGGGGAAAAACTAACCTTTTCCTATGGGACTTTTGTAAAAAATCAAAAGATTAAAACGATGGTATGATTAGTTTTTGTTTGTTTTCATTTAATTATAATATAAAAGGTATGGAAACAAATGAGATACGAAATAAAGCAGTAGGTAAGCGAGCTTGTTGATGACCTTAGATTTCATTTATTAACGCCTAAAATATTGCAAAAAAATTAGCCATTGATAGATCACATAACGTAATATTAATGCAACTTCCTATTCGTATCAATAGTCATAAAAGATGATTCAAACAGATAAACAAACACGTGAGTTGATGAACTGTAAAAACTATGTCACGGTCCGCGACTGGCCGAAAGCCCCCGATTCTGCGAATGGTCATTGAGAGAAATGTTGAATGTAACTCCCCTTATTTTTGTCCCTTTTTCCTCTTGGCTGTTGTTATTACTCATTTAAAATGACAATTAGGAAGCTGGACAAATGACAATTAGGAAGCAAGATTCTAATGACACGCATAAATGCCACGAGTATCAAAAAGGACACTGACTGACTATTTGAGCTTTTTGTACTCAAGATAATAAACCTATAGGGATAGTGGTGTACCCTGACATTCCCCATTTTGTAATTATTTTCATGTAGACACATCTTACAGTCAAGGAAGAAATGCACTAAAATTATTTAGCTGAAAAATTAGGGACCACACACGCAGGCAAGTGCTAAGGCAGCTAGTGGCGTAACTAAAGGATGGCAGGGCTGGCAAAATGCCACAGGCCCACGAGCCGAGGGGGCTCCGGGCCCAAGAAAAAAGTAAATATCTCCACCAAAAGCCTCCTCTAGTGGGATAATGACATCCCCTTTCCTTCTACCGAGTCCCAAACCTCATTCCGCCCTACCACAATTCCGCCCTTCATACGAAATGGAGTTTGGGCATTGGTTTGGTTTGGTCTAGTATTAGCTTAGCTAAAAAAACTTTATTCTATAGCTCGCAGAATTGCACCACATTTCATGAAAATGGGAACAAATTAAACCAAACAATAAGGAAACAAGGCATCATTCATCTTTTGAACCCAAAAAGTACCGAAACTATGACTAATTAAATTGACAAACTTTTCCCGGAGTTTCTGTAAAATATAAAATAACGTTTCTACCAAAAGATGTCCACTGCTGGACAAAGTCTAAAAATAATATTATAATTTATTTTTAGTTTAAGTACCTCTATTATTTATTAGTAACAGTTAATTATAGAGACCGAAAGGGTCTTTTTTGAACTAGAAAGTTTAGGTTACTTTGAACCCTGTTCTATTTTTCTATAGATAGGTAATACGCAGTTATAAAAAGACTGGTTTTTGAATAAGGCTAGTAGGTTTTTAAAACTCTGATATTAAGTTCAATTTCACTTGCAGTGGGATTAGCACTAAGTGCGGTGTCTTTTCTTGGTGAAGCCTTAATCAAGTGTGCAGGTAGGCATTGTTAAAAAAATACAAACAGAAATCGATTCAGTAATATCGTAACAATCTTTAATTATAAGTTATCACATACTTTGTACTACAGATAACCGCCCAAACTCCCTGAGAAAGCTTATTAAAAATCGATCCATTTTCCCGAAACAAGATCTTGATCATCAAGATACGGTTATTTCCCTCGCGTCAAGTGACGATCGAACCGTAAATCACAGTTCGATAGTATCTGCGCCAAATTATCGTGTTAAGAGCTCATTTACTTATCTGTCACATAGTAGGCATAAAACACAATATATACCATTCACAAATAGAACCGTCCATCAATCGCTCTCCATCCCGGTACGAAAGACGGGCGCTGTGGAACTTGTTTTTAAAAAACTTAAAAAAATAGAATAGGTAAGTTTGAAATTCGTTTTTTTTTGCTTTGCTTGAGTACACTTAAGAGCACTGAACTCGCGTCATTTGTTTTTTTGAAACAAAAATAGCTGATTAATGCAAGCGTTAAAATGTCAATTACCTACAAGTTACTTTTTGGTTTGTAATGGTCTTCGAATTAGCATAAATTAGTCATTTTGTAATTTTTATTGCTATCAAGTGTAATATTTTTGGGTGGGTAATATTTTTTTTTATCCTACTAATATTATAAATGCGAAAGTATGTATGGATATCGGGATGTTTGTTACTCTTTCACGCAAAAACTACTGTACGGATTTTGATGAACCTTAAAGAATTATTATATTATAACCCAGAATAACATACATATAGGCTGTAATTTATGACGATTTGTGACAAACTAAATTTCACGCGGGTGAAGCCGCGGGCAAAAGCTAGTAATGTAATAAAATACTCGGTAAACATATTTTAATTTGTAAGATTTAACAAGCTAGTGTTTATCTATCAAATAATTTTACTTAGTTTAGTTTGAGTTGATAGAAATGTCAGAAGGGTATCAATTTAGCGATATAATTAATAATAGGTAGGTGCTTGAATATTTTTTTTTATTATTGCTATTCTTTACTGTAATTGCTATTCTAATACATACTTTTGTTCCTAAAGTAACAACCAGTACCTAACGCTGAATACAGTAGTTGGGTACTTTAGCAAATCATTGTAATAACAAAGAAATAACTACGTACTAAACATGTCATTGTACCACTTGAATATCAGACTCTTATCATTGATAACGTATCAATTATCAATTTATCTTCATCTTGACATTTGAATCAGTAGTAGATAATCTAAGTGATAGTGCTTAACTTCAGTGTTTCCCGTACTACAGTTAAAGTACGTCATATACGAGTAAGATTATAAAAAAGTTTTTATGAAAAAGTGAAAAAATAACGCCCAAAACCCTTTCTCTACTTTAAATATTTGATATAGTTAACTAGGATTTTCCCGTGGCTTCACTCGCGTTAAACAACACCCCAGCATTATCCTCGATTTCATAATAAAAATAATAAAATTGCGGACTGAAAAGGCGCAATCATTCGGAACAGCGCTGTATTAGTTACCTAAGTACAGTCGACAGCACCTCGCTTTATATGTTTTTGTTGCTAAATAAATAGTACCTATTACAACACCGTAAGATACATCATTATTCAGCATGATAATGCCGTTGTCTATCTGTACAACTCATGTTTAATAACATATGGTGACTCTCCATAATGCGTCGTGTTCGCATTTTTGATGTGAATCTATGAACCCAAATGTCATATTTTTAGCTGCCTGAAAAGCCATTGGGGGTCTATAAGTACTAGGAAACACTGATATTGACAAAGATAGATAAGATTATAAACAAATACGTAGCATTTATGAGTGAATGTTGAGAGAAATAACAGATAAATGTACTTTAGAATAAATAAAATAAATACTTAGTCGCTTAGATAGGTAATAAATAAGTTATTCAGTACTAACCTAATGTATTTTTTCAGGAAAAATGGCCCGTCTTACATTAGCTGTTGTTATCATTAGTTTCATCTTCAGCTGCTCGACACACCCTACAAACAAATTGGCGAAGACCAGCCGTGAGTACCATTTATATATTTTTAAAGCAAATTAAAGCAATCAGTGTCAATGTAAGTCGGCCTTTTTGTTTCCAAGACTTTCTAAAGTTTATTAACTCCACCTAATTATTTATTAATTGGCTGTAATATGTTAAGCACCTACGCAGAAAAAACAGCGCCTGCGAAAAATGCTCATAAATGGAAAAGACTTAGCTTGAGTTTCACCACCAAACTTTAACCGTAGCTATAATGGTAACCGGTGTATTTTGTATGGAGTTTGACAGATCTTTGACGTTTGTTAAAGTCAAAGTAAAATGGTGCAACCCAGCCTTATTCAGGGCTTACAGTAGTACCCTGTTGTAGACATTCACTAGTTAGCGCCACTAGCGAGTAACAGAGACTTTAGACTGGGTTAGACGATTATCACACTGCACCGCGCTCCGCCGCGGTCCGCGTGGCGACATATAACGAATCCCGCGCGCAAACGCATTGTCAGTGTGTTGTACCGCGCGTGTTTTCTAAACAAACTGAGGTACTTGTATATAATGATTAAATCTGTCGTCCCGCGTACCGCGGCGGAGCGCGGTGCAGTGTGATAATTGCCTTACACTATCACTAATAAAACTGTCTATAAACATCAAAAGTTTGACAAACTCTATACAAAAGACACCGGTTATGGTTATTTACGGTTAAGGTAAACTGGTAGCAATTCAGCCTTACTTGTTGGTAGCGCCTCATCATATCACATTCAAACATCATCTCTACATATTTAATTGTTTACAGCCTATAACTTCCCGTTCGTGACGAAAGAAGAATGGGAAGGCAGGCCCCCCACAGATGTATTCCCCATGGAAACTCCAGTACCATACGTGGTGATTCACCATACGTACATACCTGACGTGTGCTATACGTCAGATGAGTGCAAATCCGCTATGCGGGGCATGCAGAACTTCCACCAGTTGACAAACGGATGGGCGGATATTGGATACAGGTAAGATACCATAGAATACGTCACAAAATTTTCCCGAATCTTTTGTAATCTCTGGGGCGTAAGTAACGAGAGACCGTCTGCTCGTTTGCCTCCTGTCACATAAAAAAAAGAGAAATGACAAGTCCTGGAAAAGCTCTGAGAACTGAGAGAGATAAGAAAGTTACTTTTATCTTATTTTAACCCAGTCTTATCTTTAAAATCCTACCTAAAAGTTATATACACAAGTACAAACTATATATGTATAAAGCTAAATGACGTAGTATTTAAAGCCAGCTCTATATAAGAGCCAAACAAAAAGCAAAGCCATATCAATGATACGAGTATGTACGCCTATCGCCTTACGTACTATTCACAGCAAAAGCTTTTTTAGCATACCCTGTACGTACCACCAACGACTAGTAACGTCTGCTAACATCATGTGCCTTTACTCCTCTTACAATCAGTATTATTTTAACAAGTGTAAGTAAGTCCCTTGTCTTTATGCGGACTCTTGTTTAGATATATTCCCAACTCTAATTTCCACTTCTGTAATTCCCGTATAGCCAGGATCTACACTTAAAAAACAAACAACCGTAACTTTTCTGTCTTTGTAATAAGAATTTTCTTTCAGTTTTGCGGTGGGCGGAGATGGCAAGGTATACGAAGGTCGCGGATGGGAAGCAGTTGGCGCCCACGCTGTAGGTGTGAATACCAGGAGTATCGGGATCGCTCTCATTGGAGACTTTGTTTGTGAGTGTACAGAGTATTTTTATTGTGATTTTTAAACTGACTGACTCACTCATCACGAAATCTCAGAAACTACAAGTGCTAGGAGTCTGTTTTCCTTTTAGAATGTAGGTGCACACTAAGACAGGATTTTGCAAAATCAACCCCTAAGGTCGTAAAACGGGATCTACGTCTACGCGTACGAAGTTATGTTACAAAGACCAAAAACGCAAAACTCTGCAAGGATATTAATTTATTACTCTTTCACGCAAAAGCTACTACACGAATTTTGATTTCGCTTTAAAATGTTGTAGGTCTTCGGAAATAAAGCCGCGGACAGTTAAGCTAGAAATAGATTCAAGAACACGAAGGTTTCCAATACCAACACAAGTCTTAACATTTATAAAGCAAATAGACTTTGGGTACTCAACCTGTAACAACCCATTTTTTCTTTGCAGCAAAATTGCCGTCGGAAACTCAACTAGCCCCAGTACATAAGCTGATCGCTACAGGAGTCGAACTCGGGTACATCAGGCCCGACTACACTCTCATCGGCCACCGCGCGGTGTCCGCTACCGAGTGTCCTGGAGGAGCCCTATTCCAGGAGATCAGCACGTGGCCCCACTTTGACAAAGAAGTATCCGAAAACCAACCGACGACTGAGGCTGTTACACAATTAAATTAAATTAAATCATTACCTTTTTACTATTGTTTTTCATTTGTTTAGGAACATTGAGTGATTCTTGGACTGTCCAAAGTTGGACACTTTATTTTGAGATTAAAGTACACTAGACACAAACCTAATCTAAATCTACATTGTAGCCTTTCAGTTAAAAACAGTAATTTTATAAAATACATCGCTAAACCATCCATTTGAACTTAAAAACCAGCTTAAAGCGATGCGACTAACAAATGAGGGATCCGTTTATTTTCCTACACCTACATGCGTGCTAGGACAACACTTGCCCTCGCTTACATGTCTTTCAAAACATTCTCTTTATTTTCTGAGCCTTAACATTTTTATAACATGCTTTCATTGGGCAAAACACATAATAACAATAATAGCTTTTCGGTCATAGATCAGCATCAGCTACTTACAGCCTAGGTCGTACCTACTTACGTGAACCATTTGCACGGCGTAGAGTTAAGAGGCTGTATAGGTAATTCTACATCTTCATTACATCATTTGTCTTTATCTGAAACGAAACAAAAATAGTCTGTAAATACAAAGTATAATAGGGAAAGTTAATAATAATATAATAATTCGTTCATCAAGGCTTGATAATATCTCAGAAGATATTCTATGTCAAACAATATCATCAAAATGTCTTTAAACAGGAGCAAGTACATGGATGTTATTCCCCTGGTATGATTTATCAAATCAATTTGTTGATTAGCCTAGTCATCCAAATATGCATCAATACAATGATACCTACCTACTTAAAAGAGCGCGATGATACATATCTATCTAAAAAACGATTGTTTGGTCGTAATTTGCGAATACCTACTTAAGATATTATGTTAATAACTACTATTCTTCTTGTCATGTAAGTGTTACAATCCTGGACCTAACCCAAAGAAAAAATCACTGCGTCTCTACATAAGTTTGTTTATTGGAGTTAATCGAATAGAAATTGATAAACTTACTCTGTATGAACTAGAGAGTAGTATACGGCGCCACTTTTGTGCCCAGAATATTTAACCAATTTAGAAGAGTCATACATATAGGTACAGCTACACAGATTAAGTATAGAAATATGTTAAATAAAGAGTTTTTGAAAATCCATTAATCCACGCAGGCCGTAGGCAAAAATTAGCAAAGACACAAAGGATTTGAGGAAAGGAGAGCCATGTCCAGCTGATTTGTAACATTGATTAGGTGTAGGTATAATGATGACCGGATTGTCTGATAAGAAAACATATTTTGAAGGTTCATTAAGTGATCGTTTCAATGTCAGACGTCGTTGGTTTAAGTACACCATTTTTATTTTGGTGTACTAGGTGGTACACTTTAAATAGTGACATAACTTATTTTTCTATCTTGATCTGACTTGTATTTTTTTTTTCAACTTAAGTATCTAACTCTATTGCAAACCTATATGCAAATTCGCTTAAATATGTTATATGTCATTCATCATGGCTATGTAGCTTTAAAGCGACCCATTGCTTAAGTACTTAAAAATCAGATGCACAACTTACAAGTATAATCTTTCTAAAGGTCTATGTTGGTTTGGTTTTTCCTTTTCACCCAATACACTGGGACTAATGAGCCTGAAAAACAGATCTGATTTGCGAAGTACAGTACAGCCTATACCAGTCCGTCTACTGCTAAACACCCCAATACGCGCCATTTTAGCTTAAAATTGTTGCAATTCACGAAGGCGAGTGAGCTTTACATGTGTGATTGCTCGCTACTGATCGTTTTTCAAAAGTTTTGACAGATATTACACTATCGTTATGTGCATGTACAGTGTACATGTACACACACAAGTAAAGCTCACTCGACTTCGTGAGTTGCTAACTATATACCTACATTACATCTTCTGCCAGCACCGTTTGCAAGTCGTCACTCCACCTAGCTGAAGGACATTCTACTCACACCAGAAATAAGCTTTTACATTTTTTAGCCAAGGTTACTACTGCACCAAATCGCGAATACTTACTTAATGATAGATTGCCCGGAGTCCTGCAAGCAGGACTTAAAGTACTTCCGGTAGGACGCAAAATTAAAAGATCACAGTTTCGTAAGTATACATTGTACAAAGTTCAAATTTATACAAAAAAATAGAGTGTTTCTTTCTCTTTCACCCAATAGTGCCCAAGATCTAAAAACGCGACTAACCGTTAGCCAGAGCCCGATGGCGCACGAGTATACACGGGGGCAGCGCGTTCGCGCTCGCGCGACACATTTTGACGCGCCGGGCCTGGAGTCGGCAACATTTTGGCGATAATATTATAATGAATGTGTAGTATTCCAGCCTAATCAAACATTTATAATTTATTTCTTGTTTTTATTTTTAATTTGTAGTGTATTTGTAAGTGATAGGTGTAATTTCTAATACAAAGTGACGTACTAAAGTAATTAATTTAAAGTTCCTTATTATAGTTCCTATTAGTTAAGTTAAAAGAAGATAAACAAGTTTATAATATATTAAGAAAAGTAAAAGACTGATTAAACGAAATGATTCTACGACATGACTTTTTATTTAATAAACACTAACCAAGTGTTTACTACTTCTGGTGAGTATGAGTTCAAATTTGAAGGTCACCGTACTGCTGGAAGGACCAGCAAGCAAAAACGTACAAGTTGCGTACTGCGGGCAGGACTTGCGACAATCTTCTGGCAGGACGTTTAGAACAAAAAACCAGTCCATCCAGAAGAGCTTCCAGCAGGACAAAGCACCGGGCAATCTATCATTAAACGTAATTTACCTATTTAAAGTCATTAAGATCTTATGTAAAGATTTACATTATCTCTAGAATAATCTTGTAGTGTGCACACATCGATTAAAATTATCGCTATGTCACATCAATATCAATTAAATGATAAATAAATAATTACTGTGATTGGCTGGAGTTTTACAGGTCAGCCAATGAAAAGGCTAGTCTTACTTATTAAATATGGCCTCCACGCCTGCTGGAAACATACCCTTTTTCATTTGGCATTAAGTTAATTTTATTTGAAGCGTCAATTCAGTTTCTGTTATTTGTATTTGATACACATGTCGGTATCGTACGCATCGGACGTATCGCACGCAACGGATCGTAGTATTATTTATATAGAAACTCATATAAGTGCGTCCATCTGTCCGCATCGTACGCATCGCACATCCGATACGATGCGTTTTGTACGATGCGTCCGTTGCGTACGATACCGACAAGTGGACGCTTAGAGTAGGCGCACACCGTTGATTTTTAGTTGGCCGATAGTTGTGCCCGATTTTAAATTGTATGAAGAATCGGCCAAATCGAATCGGCGTAGTGTGCGCACTCCCATACATGCCCATACTGTACCTCTAGTAGGAAAAACTTTCGAGTTCGTTTCGTTGCGTATTCAAAGTGTCATCGAAAAATTTTGTATGAAAAATTAAACAGCGCCCCCTAGGGCGGCTATAATATAGGGGGCGCTGTTTAATTTCCGACTAAACTATCGGCCGACGAAAAATCAACGGTGTGCGTCGGAAGACCATACTCTTAGCTTTAAGGAATGTTTGAGTCAAAAATAATAACTCTACAGTTAAAAATACAGATGATCAATTATATGAAGTTTGAAACGATTGTCTTTACATTATAATTGCGGATACCAACTTTAATAAGACATTCACAAGTTACTTTTTTGTGTAAATAATAATTCCAAGTTCCAAAATGTTAAAATATGAAAATAAATGTTACATCAACCTTAGCTACGATCTTAGATTGCATACGAGTGTTATGTACTCGTATGTAGCTTTTATTGACATAAGAATTATCATCAACTATATTTTTTGTTTTTTCATCGATATATTGACCAGTTAGTGATGTCACCTTTCTTAAGACATTACGTCGAAATTATATTTTTTTGCTTAGAAGTTATATCAAGGAACTTTTTAGCGTAAACTAACAATTATAACTTGTGTAAAATATTTATAAAGTCGTCGTTTGGTCTGACTCAAAGATCTAAGGTTAGATTATTATTATTTTTTATCAATTCCAATGATGAGGTCAAACGAGCTTGAACTTCCATACATCCATACTGAGTTTTTTAACAGCTCCTCACAATTATGTGTAACTAACTCTACCTCTGTTTGACACAAAATTTAAAAACATCAGTTACATTTTTCTTCAAAGTTTTATCAGTTTTTCTTACTATGATTTTTAAAAATTAATTTTATTATTTACAAACGACAAGTGAATTGTACATACAACCATGTTACGGAAAATTTATAAATTGGAAACTAATTTTCTTCTGTTTGCGCTATAGCTTCACTTACAGTAAGACTATAGTTTTTCAATTGGAAATAAATGTGCGTATGACCTAGATAGATACTGTTGATTGAATAATCAAGATTATTAATAATAAAATCATAATTTCACAGCTGGTCATCGAACTATAAGAATTCTACTACGCAAAAGCCACGATATTATAATATTGTGATGTTATGTAATGTAGATAATCCATCTGATTGATATAATTAATTGTTATTAAGTATAACTTGTTACATTACATCTCAAAACAAGTTATTGATTATATGTGAATCCCTAAAATCTGAATGGCAAAGCACACCATTATTTTGCTCTGGGAAGAACCGGGGTGCGAACAATTTCGTATAAAACCGGCGCTGCGTTACATTGGCCGTCAATACAAGTTGCACATCTAGAGGAGATTATTATTTATCTTGTCATTATTATTGTGAGATAATTCACGATGATTGGCTACGTTCTGAGCATCGTTGTTGTTTTTGTTAGCAGTGTGGTGAATGGGTTCCCCGAGAGATATGTGGGGGGTAAGTGTGTTAAATATTTTATTATGCGTATTTTGGCTCTAATATTGAGACTTAGGACCATTATAGGCAATATTATTATGCCTTTGAGATCCAATACTTAGTGAGTTGAACTTATTTAGTTCTGAGTATGGTTCCTTTATAAAAATTGTCACAAGTTGCTCTTAAAATTCAGGAAAGTGATGCAGTCTCAAATAAAATTTTCATGAAATATGAAATTGGTAATAAGACCTAGAACATAGAGTTCATAATTCACTAGGAAAAGTCGTCATTTTGTAAGAGTTTTATGACCTTACACTGCCCTTTTCCATAATAAATTAATAAACCATTGCAATATACCTACTGTGGTTATGTATCTACGTGTCGGAAGACCATACACCAACACCAGGTGCGATTGCGGTCAAATACCTGCCTTGTCTAGCATATAAAAAAAATACTCTTTAGTTAATGACTGCAATAACGACTTTTTTCCTGATAAATGAAAGTACTAGAATAAATCAATATCCTTCAGTTAGGGACTTTCCCAACATACAATAACCAACTGCATACCTAATAAGTACCTCTTATAAATAGAGACAATAGGGAAATGCACCACTAGAATCACATATCAGTCACCTAATTGCTTGCTAAGAAGCGGTAGCGTTTGTAAACATAAAAAAAAATGGAAATGGAAATGGAAAGAGTATTTTTTCCAATAAAGTTTTCAGGTAGGTTGTACTTAGGTATATGAAGATTTAGGCTGAATTGTAACACCAAACTTTGGAACTAGTAGGTATAAAGATAACCGGTGTTTTTTTAAACGGAGTTTGATAGATTTTTGACGTCTGTTAAAGTAAAAATTAAAATAATGCAACCCAGCCTTAAAGGTTCGATGTCATTTTCTATAAAAAGTAGAGCTAAATAATAGATAATTGTACATCATGCTAGTTTAGCCGACGGTTTTTCCGCGTGAAATTCAGTGTGTCATAGAAAAACGCGTATTAGAGCGACAGGCAAAAGTGATATAATTTTCATGTTAATAGTTACGAAAAACGTGTTTTTCATAAAGATTAACTTATTATTTACAGAAAAAACATCAGAAAACCACTACCCCTTCAAGCTCTACAAACGTCAAGAATGGGGAGCTGAGCCCGCCACCAAGATCGTGCCTCTGAACACGCCTGTACCATACGTGGTCATCCACCACACCTATATCCCCGCCGCCTGCAATACTACTGAGGACTGCATGGCCGGCATGAGGTCCATGCAGAGGTACCACAACAGCCAGGACTGGGGCGATATTGGATACAAGTAAGTACATTTTTTTATCCACAACGAGGAAGCTCTTGGCCTGTATCTCACCTGATGGTAAGTGACGATCAGGCCGAAGGTGGAAGCGAGCTTCACCCGGAATCCTCAACCACGGAGGAACTGGCTATCATACCTTTAACTGCCGGAACACAATAATGCTGTTAACATTGTTGCTATGGCGACGGACTTAGGTAAGATGGTGGTAGCTAGCCAGGCGGACTTAGAACAAGCCCTACCACCTACCAAACCGAACAGAAAAATCTGCCCCCACTGGGAATCGAACCCGGAACCTCTGCGTCTGAAGCAGGTGGTCTTACCACTAGACCACAGAGGCGGTTAAATTTGGCGGTTGATTTTCTTCTTGTCGTGTCGACAACAAACCTACACAGTGTCAGCCCCAAACTCCGCCACAAGAGTGGCGTTGTCAGTAGCCTTCAGTAAACCTTCCTGCGTGCAGTTGTATGGGCACGCAGGGCACAACATCATGTGGGGAACAAAACCACATTTGCACTCCAAGTTTGAGCCATCCAATGCCCACATGAAAAGATTGTCCTTACCATGTAGTATGTAGATCCTAAGTAATAACTGAGTAAGTTTGACGTGAGATTCTGGCAGAGAATAGTTAATAGGACCACCAGGATGTCGGGATGATGTGGATGTTATAAAAGACGACTATGGGAGAATATACGAATATCAGACCTGCCGAACCCGTCTGGTCAGCGCCAAATCCTATATTTGCCTGTGCTTGTAAAGGATTCTCTTGTAGTGGAAACGAAATAGCCATTATGTCATAATCAGACGATGAGTAGATGTCTGCCTTTAACACTGACGTGGTGACGTTGGAATTGTATTGAACTTGTAGACTCATTATGGGTTCAATGTCCAACACACGTAGTGTAAAATCACTCAATAAATGGTCCTCTACTGCTTATCAAGCAGAAAATCAAAATTTAAAGGAACGGGTTACGAATAAATACAATTTCAGGACATTCGACTCAATTAACTTCAGATTCAATTGTTTTGCGCAGTCGATCCAGTGCCGAAAAGTCATTCATTAGTCATTACCATCTTAGAACCATTCACCTCACGTACAGTCATCTCAATGTAAGTTCCCATTAAGGTGAATTTCGCAAAGCTTACACGAATAGTTTACTTATTTCTGTTCCGGATTGTTCCTTTGAATAATAAGTAAGCACTCGTAATTGAAACCACGTGTAGTGACTCATTCATTGATCGATAGTCAGATGTTTGTGTCGAGAGAGGGTTCAGTAGTAAGTATAGTAGAAAAACGACAGAATCTTTTACAAGAAGGTGAAGTAGACTCAACACTGTACAGAATATGTGGTAGAATCGACAACTAGTTATGTATTTATGTCATGTTCTACTAGTCGAGTGTAATAACTACATAAGTATTATGTGTTCTAACTTGACTAGTAGAAGATGTATTCAGCCTACAAATTAACATAGACCAAACAGGTAGAGTTTATCAGATGGAGAATACGAACGAAAGTATAAAAATAAAGAAAAATGCTCAAAATAGTCTCGGGCAGATATTTATAACGATATTTCATAAGCATAAACTAAGCATTTAGTTTTTTTGTCTTGCATTTGAAATATTTTCCGTTGAAATGAGACTATGACAAACTAAGCAAGTTTTATAATCTTCAATTTGCTCTACCTTCTTACTAAGTATAAAAAAACTTTCAAACATATTAAAAACGACCTTAGGGAGATTGAATCTCCTTGTGTATTTTTCCATATTATCTACTGAATACATTTCTACTACGAATCTCTCGTGATGTCGTCATCCTAGGTCACGAAAACAAAGTGATAACGAATGAATAATACTTATCGAATCATTTTAATAGGTAAATAACATCTTCTACGTCACATAAACAGGTTATAAAAAGTTTATTTCATTGCCTGTTCGCGAATGAGCCAATCGAGTTAAGAACGTAGGCATATAGACTTATTATACTGATACGGGTATATGTATACTAATTTGAATGTTAATTTTTAAGTTTTGATGATGGTAGACTAGTTTTTAGAAATGACAGTCCATAACNTTAAAAATAACAGTCCATACCTCTCAGGTTTATTCTCGATACTTGACTTCTGTTCAGTTTCAGATTTCAGATTATTTAACAACACTGCATAAAACTAAAAAGGGTGGCTATTAAAGAAGTACTGTTAAAGTACATTGTATGGTGGTCGGAACATTATTTATGTCTGGCCGAGTCAGACTTGTCGTTGCCGGTTTTTTAAAGGTAGACTTGAATGGCGACAACCTTTTTTTGACGTGAGTTCGATGAACGTAGGTACGTCTCATCGTACATTACAGAAAAAGCCAGACACTTTTCGGATTACAAAATAATGTATAATTGCTTTTGAACTAGGTAGTTCTTTTAAAATTCATAATTAAAAAAAATACAACTTGTCACTTAACTTTATAGCTGTAACTTAGTAAATAATTATAAACTAAGTAAATGTGACCGGAAAAAGGCAAATAACAATGTAACAACTTAATACTTTTAGTGTAGACGTGATAATGTTTCTGACATCATAACAATCATCTACGATTATAATATGCCGACATGTACAAGCATTCATTTCAATGATGATGACTATTTTTAACGCGGTAAGTTTATTTACCCGTTATGTAAAAGATGGCACCGTGTTTCCGAGGACATGAAAAGTGTATTATGTGGTTCACCTCTGGTGTGTGTGAGTCATGTGTCATGTTAGCTTTCGTTAAAGTTGGATACACACATCCCTAACTTAAATGTTAACTTTTAAGTTAGGGTTGTGTATGTGATTTATGGCTTAGTACGAATTACAAAGTTCTGAGACTTTACTATCCGTTTTGATAATCATGACACGCCTTACTTTCCTGGAAAATGATTGACCAAAGTTCGTTACTAAATTATCTTAGTAAACTATGCACACTAAATTTTTTGCAATTACTTCAAAGTCTCGAGTTAATCAAACTGGTAGGTAGTTAATTACGAATATCTACCATTGTTGTAAGTAAATTAACATTGAACTGCCTAATCGCCACAAAATTAGCACCATGACAGGATGATGAATACTAACTATAAATAATCAAAACCCGAGCATTGTTTAGAGATTCATTTTTTGTTCGACTAAACCCGTTTTGCACGCTCTATTTTTCATGTCATACAATCAACGAGACAGGCAGCAATTTATTTTATTTTTAAATCACGTTCCAAAAATAAACTCTCAAATATATAAAGAGGTTCGGACGGGAAACCCAATATCGCTGAATTTGATATAAAAAGGTTAGACTTCAGATGTAAATAACCTTTGGGGGAACAACCGCGAGGTCGCAGTTTAGTGTGATGTTAACACGTTAAAATGCTATTCAAAGTGCAATGATTTTCAACATCCGGTTTTGGCTAAGGTCGAAACACGGAAACTGACCATAATAGAATAAAGTTGTAGGTAAAATGTCACGACAAAACCCGAATTCGGAGCTCGGTGTAAAAGGTTAACGGCATTTTTTACCTTATTGTTCTGTTGTGTCAAAGTCAATTACCTAACACTGTTTGTTTTTCGAATAAAGTAAAATATAAATAAATAAGGTAATTAATTAATGGACGAAATAGCTAATAAAATCAACAATCTAATGATTTACCAACTTCAAGCTTAGAACAATCAATATGGCTTGGTCAGACTCTATTCGTAGCTAAGTAAGTCACAAAAATTAGAATGAAGAGTTTAAAAACTTGTGGCTTCAAGAGAATTATACTCCTTGTGTATGTGTGAAGATAACGACCGGAATTAACGTAAAGGAAGTAAAACGATTTTATTTATTTACATAAGATCGTCTAAAGAAGCAAGGTCCAATATTTATTGAGGATTTTCCTTTTGCGACTAAGGAAGAGCAAACCTAATTATTTTTATGTGTTCTATAAAGTTCTATTCTTAATCGGAACAAGTCCAAAGTCACGTTTTGTATATCTTCCATGTTATATTATGATCGGAATGATAAAAAAACACGTCATTTTTGCACACGGTTATAAGTTACATAACATAAAATAAAAGTACTAGTTACTCCGTTTAAAAACCTTGACTCGACGTTTTCTATGACGGAAATTGTGCGCTTAATGTGCAGTAAAATATATAGCTGCAACAGTTTTTTTCGGGTGATAGAGACTGTCGTATGTAACTTAGATGAGGTCACGTTAACTAGGTACTGACAAAGTCATACTATCCGTTTTATCCAAATAGCATACTGCAGAAAGATTCAAAGGACCATGTCTTACAAGCTTACAACCATGGTATAATCGGATTCTGCACATCGTTAGCTCAATTAGCATTATGGTCAATGTTCAAACATTTTTTTTCTTCATTCTTCTCACAAAGCTCAGACAGTACATAAATAACAAGTGCCCTGACTAAAGTTTTCTCTATTGCCAACTATTGACTAAGTTCCTAGCATACAAAAACTTAAATGCCCCAAATAATATAATAGAAACAATAATCTACAAGAATATTAACGATAAATATATATTTCAACAATGTAACGTTGTATGGTTATGCTATGATCTTTAAGATAAACCTAATCAGAAATAGCCATAAAAATGATGATCGGCTTAACGAGGTTTTAAGTGGAGACCACGTTTTGTCAAGCTTATCGTGAGCGCCCTACACAAATCTTCCATCAACCAAGTCCAAAAAATGACTGCGTTCTTAGACTGCGTTAAATATATTGTCTTTCCGTTCCAGTACTCACATCACCGTTTGGTTTCAGTTTCTGCATTGGCAGCGAGGCAGGCGTCTACGAGGGCCGCGGCTGGCAGACGAAGGGCATCCACGCTGGTAGAGCCAACGGAGTCAGCGTGGGCATCTGCTTGATCGGCGATTGGAGAAGTAAGGCCATCCTACTGAAAAAGATAATGTTGACGTTAATAATGACAAAGTTATAAGCGATCTAATCTCGATTGAAACTTAAACATAGTCCCGAGCCTGCGATGGGTAAAATTTTAAATAAGTACCATATTAGTTTTTTAAAGTTAATCAATTGTTTTAATCACAGGATTATAATATTGTCATCATAAAATATGATGATTAATTAGAAGATTAAACCAACACTAGAGGCATCAACTACCATATTAGTAAACGATAAATTTTTACAAGAAAAAGAAAAAAAACATAAACATGTACCTGTAGTTTCGGTAATCCATGTACAACACTGGCCTCGGACAACACTGCAGTGTATTGTAACTAGGTCGGAACAAAATGTTATCATAACTGATATTGTTTACTTTTGCAGTTAAAAGATTATTAGGCTAGGTCAAGTGGATATCACTGATGATACATTAGATAATTAGGTTTTGCGTTTTTAATTTCCTACTTTTATTACATTGTGATTATATTGGCCTTGTAAGATTAAGATAAGAACTAGATTGATTCATGTATAAGTAGTTACTATTCATGCAAATTTTTGTAGAATTAAAAACTAATCCATTACTACTTTAAATGGTTTTCCTGAGTCAATGTTACCTAAAATTATTCCACGTTAGTTGAAAACTCCGAATCTACATATATTGAAGTAGGTCAAAGGTAGACCTAGCTAGACCTTCCCAAGAATGCTGGTCGAAGACTTTTTGTCACTCTTTAGCCGTAAATTACCAAAAGCAATATCATTACATAATATGGTCAAGATCATCCAATAAGAATTGGAAATAACTAATTTTGTTTTACCTACTTTTTTGTGATTTAGTACCTACTTTTATTATCTCCACAAAACATAAAATTTATCAGTGACACTCCTGAAAATGGATGTACAATCGATTGGGCTAGGTCAAGACCGATCGAGTCGGCCTCAAGAGGGTTTATTATCGACATTTTGTTTGTACTTACTATCATCACCAAGACCATGAGATAACTTGGATACATTACTCAAGATTAGCGATGTTCGGTAACACCTAGTTTGTTGTTTTANTGACGTACTTTATGGATGACCCCTTATCACACTTAACAACCCGGAAAGGGATCGTAACCGTATCGACTCGAGGCTGTCACTATTCTTTGTATGAAACTCCATACTGCATGCAAATTATGCAATGCACATAGGGGCGTTGTCGCTCGTATTCACAAACATTACTATGAGGTCTCACAGTTCGCGTGGACGCACAGGGTGACACATGAACGTTTGTGAATACGGGCGTATAATCAGCACCGTAATGTAAACGCCTCGCTTTGCGGTTGACAGCACGTNTTGTTTTTACATTCAATAATTTATTGCTTTTCGAGGTAATTTATTTGCGCTAATGAACCGTGAACGCGTACCTACGTAGGAATATATTGTAATTTGTTTATTTTTAACTTTTTTTTATCCACAACAAGGAAGCTCTTGGCTTGTATCTCACCTGAACTACTTCTAGGTTTCTTATGCTTGCGATTATAAAGTAAGAAAAGTTTCAGTATCGAGATTTCTGCGAGTCTAGTTTTCCGGTAAAAATCACAAAGTTACAAAATCGCATCTATTAAAAGTATAACAGTAAATGCGACTTTGACGAATCAAAATCTGTAACGAAAGTAGATAAATTATAAAGGCTGGGTTGCACCATCTTACTTTAACTATAACAAACGTCAAAAGTCTGTCAAACTCCATATACAAACACCGGTTATCATTATAGTTAGGTTAAAGTTAGGTGGTGCAACTCAGCCTTAGGCTATAACTTCTAGAACATAGACTAACCAAGTATATTTTTACAGCTGAACTGCCACCTCAAGAGCAGCTGGAAGCCGCCAAGGAGCTCATCAAGGCTGGCATCAAGGAGGGCTACATCAGCCCGGACTACAAACTGGTGGGGCATAGACAGGTCATGAACACCGAATGCCCCGGCGGGGCGTTGTACCAACACATCTCTACCTGGGACCACTTCGTACCCAAATTTGAAGAGGTTAAGAATTAGGTTTTATTTCGTAGGTTTAGGATTTACATTCCAAAAACTCGTGTAGTTTTTTTGACAACATGTTTTTTTGGAATTTGGAAGGCAAGTCAGACCAATTAACGCAATTTTATAGTGAGAAAAAAACCCTATGAATTATAATTTTAATTATACCTCTACATGTTAAAGCCAAAGAGGAATTAATAATGCGACTCATTTATTTACTTATTTAATTTTATTACCGAATTAATACCGTTTACTTTGCCAATTTAGTTTAAGTATACATACTAGAGTTCGGACGTCACATAGTTCCTGTTGATCGAATCATAATATAACTTTGTATTTTTAGAGTTATATCTAGTTTATCTAGCCTAATATTTGCTGATTATAAAATAAACTAATTTTGTTTAGCAATACATTCTTTTCTTATTCCTTACCTCCCACCTCAAAGTCGTAATTTAATGTGGTTCAGCTGACATACCTACTTAAGAACATAGCACACTTAACAACCCGGAAAGGGATCGTAACCGTATCGACTCGAGGCGGTCACTATTCTTTGTATGAAACTCCATACTGCATGCAAATTATGCAACGCACGGCGTTGTCGCTCGTATTCACAAACATTATTATGAAGTTTCACAGTGCGCGTGGACGCACAGGGTGACACATGAACCAATCACAGAGCTCTATTCAACGCTGTGCGTTCGATTTGCTGCTTCACTTAAGCAAGCATCGTTTGTGAATACGGGCGTAATCCGCACCGTAACGTAAACGCCTCGCCTCGCGGTTGACAGCACGCGAAAGGCGATACGGTGTTGAACCCTTTCCGAGTTGATAAGTCTGCTATGACCTTTATTATGGTTAATCTCGACCTTTACCTACTACACCACGGTAGGTAAATAGGCATACCCAAGTGTACATGACTCATACGACGATGGCGGTACTTACCCTTAAGGTACAATTATTTGCAGCATCTGTAGAAAAAGTAAAGTTGCATCTTTAATTACATAATTATATGAGGCAAGTCATTATAAATTAATTGGTATGCTTAAGCCCTTGAAGGGGTAAAGTGTGTTATGATTTAATGATATTATTTCTGAATTGCCTACTGTTGCATACTATGAATCAACTCTCTACGGGTACATAAATTCTGATTCAGGGGTACTTAAGCAAAGTGCAACCTTAAAAACGCCTGTATTTTGAAAGATGGAAGTCCGACTCACTCAGTAATAGGTAGGTATAGTCTAGTCACTTGGTAATTTTACCTAGAAAATTTACACGTAAATCTTTCCACATTATTTCGAACGAAATTACTGGACTAAGTTCGACCTTTCCCGATTTTAATTTGCTGCTCAAATGTACCGCGAAATGAAAATAAATAAGAATGCCAAGACATGGCTTTATAAAGGTGATTGGATAGTGATCATTAGTTTAATAAATAAGCACTTTGGTCATGAACCTGCTCGCGATGGTTTTTAAAATTTTTGACGTTGCGTTCAGCGCTGAATGTAGCAAACTTGGAATAATCATCGGGCACACCTCCCCGCTCGTACCAGAGCGTCGATGTGATGACGTCACGGCCGCCAGGTACGCAGTTAACTTGACCGGGTTTTACATCTGAAACTAGTCTGCCAAAATCAGAAGTACCAGATTTCCACCACTCCATTCAGGCGACAATAAAAATTTACTGGACTATCGGTGCCGTGGAATACATCACATGAAATTACGATAAAATATTAATACAATTATTGTTACTTTAATTTGTATATTACACTTATTAAACAATACCTACATAATTTAAAAAATATAAATCATAATGCCTTAAGTAAATACAGTGTTACACCAAGCACTGAAAAATTAGCTCTTTTTCCGCAAGTAATATAATAGTAGTTTCAAGGTCTAAATAGAACGCTTGACGTGCTATTTGTGTACTTACTACTGTAATCACTTGAAAATGAGAGACAACAATGTTTGACATACAAACATTTATCTGAAAGGATGCATAATTTCCCGTGCATATTTAAGTAAGTTAATGTTTACAAAACGCAGTACTTTCATTTAAAAATATGTAGTTGTTTTATGCTCCACAGGTTTCCAACACAGGCAATGTCTTGCCTAAAGGGAAGTTCCTACCATTATCTGTATATTATTAGACTAAGTTACGAAAATAAATTTATTATTATTATTAGGTTTCGTTACTTACTCGAACTTGGCTGACACGCTACGGCGTGTCTAGATGTAGGTATGTCATACAGTCATACCTAAGTTGTCTCATAATTTCTGAGTCTATGGTCCCAGGCGACTACAAAAGCTCTGCCAAGACTGTAGCAACGAAGAAGAAAAAACCAAGAGTACCTAAGTAGGTATGTAGTTAAAGTTAAGAAACAATATTGAGAAACCGAGAAATGAACTGACTGACATACTTACCTAAGCCCTTACTTATGTCACCATTATGCATATTACCTACTGTAACCTTTAAGATCTACAAAATAATCTTTCATTGAATTAGCCTAGGCGCATACCACCGATTTTTAGTCGGCCGATACTTGGGCCCGATTCTAAATTGTATGAAAAATCAATCGGTCTAATGTGCGCACTTCCATACATGCCCATACTAATCAACTGCCCGACTAAACTATCGGCCGGCGAAAAATCGATGGTCTGCGTCTCGGCTAGGCTTAAAATAATAAGAAAATACCGCTTTCAGTTTTTTTCAGACATGATTCTAATGAGTTTTACATAATTACACTAAATATAAAATTACCTTATAGGTACGGGTACGGCCACATGTGCAAAAGCGAAAACGATTTTAATAAATGGCGTTATAATCAAGTTTTTTGGATGAGATCCAAAATGAAGGGACTTCCCTCGCGATAGTAGGGTTTCCAGGTCTTTAAAAATAGAAAAGTAGGACTATTTAGCAGTTTTACCTTATTTTACTCTATTAACCATAGATAGTTGATGTAATAAAAGTGTGCATTCTGATAACTATGACTTACTGAAAAGTCATCCAACTCATTAAAATAACTTCTGTAATAAAATTGAGTTTAAAAAAATGTTCCTAGAACTTTATCAACATAAGACAAGTGATCAGTAGTCTGCCACTGTCGTATTCGACCGGATACGAGTAATCATTCGTAAAGCCTTTATGTCCTTTTTTATCCAAACGTCTGACAACCCTAATAGACTCATACTGGATAGTTTACATTTAAGATAATGAGATCTTATGTATATTTTGAAATACGAGTACCTAAGTACAGTCAGCGTAAAAAAGTTTGCAACACATCTTTGTTTATTATTAAAAATAGCGGTCGCCCGCGACTTCGTACGCGTGGACCTCGTTTTACCCCCTTAGGCCCTTAGTTCGTAAAATCTGTTGTTAGATATCATGTTGATAGATGGCGTTTCGGAGCTTCCCCCTCATGTATTATTTACGAACGTCAATAACAGTAGTTTGTGCAGCGCTGTAGATTTTAACCAATGACGATAGATGGCGCTTTTTAGGCGTGTTATTTATTTATTGAATTTCTTTTGTCACATATCGTCATAAATTATAGCCTATATGTTAATCTGGGTTATAAAAAATAATACTGTAAAGTTTCAACAAAATCCGTTCAGTAGTTTTTCCGTGAAAGAGTAACAAACATCCAGACATCCACACAAACTTTCGCATTTATAATATTATAAGTAGGAAGTAGGATAAGGTTGTATTGTCAACTTTTTGACACATTTTTTGGGTGTCACAAACTACGTATTTTTTAACACTGACGAAAGCACTCGCGCCACCGAAATTATAATTTGTTGTATGTTGTTTGCATCCTATAGGATACGGTTGCCAAAAATATGACGTCCGATTTCACGCCCATCTTCGATAAAAATAACCTATTCAAATTGCATATTTAGCTCTACTACGACATACGACATCAAGTTTAACAGACATCTTTGTGTAGAATGTAATATGTGCTATTTTGAAAAAGTGTTTAATGGATTGCAACAAAATGATAGGCTTCTCTCCACTCCAGAACCTTGCTGCCCCATCGGCCGTCAGTTCTGGGTACTATATGCCCTGTCCATTGCCACTTCAGCTTGCTAATCCGTTGGGCTATGTCAGCGACTTTACCGAAACGCACCGCGTACTTACCGGAAAACGCAGCGTGGGACGTCCACCCACAAGGTGGACCGACGACATCATAAAAGTAGCAGGAAGGCGCTGGACGCAGGCCGCTACCAACCGGGCAACCTGAAAAGCATTGGGGGAGACCTATGTTCAGCAGTGGACGTCCTATGACTGAGATGATGATGATGATACCAGTTCTCCTGAAGGTTGGCCTTACGACAAAAGTGAATCGGTACTTTTTGAGTAATCGTGCATTATCTTGGGTCTTAGCATCGGATAATAGGATAATGTTTTATAAATAGCATCCAAAGCTATATTTAGATATCCTTCACTATATGATGCAGTTGCATAAAGAAATCATTGCGCTAAAAAAATCCCGGGCTAGATAAAAATCGTTTGATAGCTTTGACTGACTATAATAAATCATGTCGATACTTCCCCAGTCAGCTAGATCGATATGATAACAATGGTTTTATCTGAAACTTACTCATTATAACCTGGTGTAATAAGGGAGCACTTGTGCATAGCGACTATCAGTTGTTTACGTTAGTGTGAACGCAATCTTCATTAGTTAGTGTTTTAGTGTAAACAGTTACGGATACCATTAATTTCTTTTTTCGAGATGCCGGGTCCGCTGCCAGTATGCACAGGTAAGTTTAATATTAATTTTAGTTTTAAATTATGTTTATCATCTGCCAGTATTCATTTATAATATTTTTGAGTAATACACTCGACGTGAAATAAATCGCACCTGACAATTACTTTAAAGATTTTCTTCTGACACAATCATGGTGCCCCAACAATATTGGTGTTATTTGAAAGCCCAATAAATAAACTTAATGAAAAACACATTATACTTTTTTATAAACATTTAACAGGTACCATAAACGTGATTTGAAAAAAGGCCTCATTTCGGGCTCACTCTCGGACCAGTTAGTCCAATTTTTGTGGTTAAAACCAAATAATGATCTTATGTGTCCTCTTTAACAGATGGATAGCGATTACTCCCAATTTTACAGTTTTATTACCACAAAAGTTAGCTTAAAAGCGTAACTACCTGTCGCTTTAAGAAGAGACTCTGGATCCTACTAAAGAGTTAAAGACACATTTCTGGGGTAAAAAAAGTTTAGAACTAGACTATCAAATGGTATCAATATTGGTGGGAAGTGGGGATCCATACGTTTGAAAGTGCTTGTCACGGGAGGTGCGATTTATTTGATGCCGAGTGTATTTTGATAGGTACTTCAAAAACAATTTTGTGAGTTTTATTGGAACCGAAAAGTAGGTACGCGAATATTTAATTCAAAAAAACGATGTTTTTATTTATTTTTCATTTTGTTAATTACACTAAAATGTCAACTGTAACCGTGAAACCAAAATCGTAAATTAAAATGTCATGCATTGGGAACCCCTTAGATTCACAAATGAATGTTCTTTTTGTATCACACTCGGATTATACTCGTACGTACCCTTAAAAGTATTAGGTTTTTCATTTTAGTTTTCCTTAGGTAAATTATTTTTATATCCAACATGATGTTTGCTGGGCAGTTAACGTAAAGTAGGTACTCGTATAGTAAATTATTTCAAGAACAGGGTTTTTTTAATAAAGAATAT
The DNA here is from genome assembly GCF_004193835.3 of Ostrinia furnacalis. Lineage (NCBI taxonomy): Eukaryota > Metazoa > Arthropoda > Insecta > Lepidoptera > Crambidae > Ostrinia > Ostrinia furnacalis. Next base: position 385,750 of record NW_021131492.1, on the reverse strand, counting down.
TATTAATTTGTATCGAAAATCCCTCGTGATAAGTTAATAATCTTGTGTTACTGTCGCCACAATAGTCCAGCGGCGCGCGGAGGGTTTTATAGGTACTACCGTTCCTTCGGATCTCGAGTTGACGATCGACACCTACACCGTTTTTCGCCTTTACATAAATCTCTTGTAATATTTTTCAGATGACTTACACTCCTACAATTTCCCCTTCGTCACCCGTTCCGAGTGGCACGCTAGGGTCCCAAAGTTGACCCTTCCCCTGCCTACCCCCGTGCCATATGTGGTCATCCACCACTCCTACAGCCCGGCCGCTTGTGTGAACGGAGAGCATTGCAGGAGAGCCATGAGAACCATGCAGGACATGCATATGGATGGGCAGAATTGGGGGGACATTGGATATAAGTAAGCCTATTTTTTATTTGGTAGGAAAGACAATTGAAATGAACATTACATTCCTCGCGTATATTTAGTAAAGGAGACAGGTACTTCTTTGCTACCAAAGTCAAGATAGAGACTCCCCAAAATAATGCAGATGGAATCAAAATTAGTAAGTAGCTGACTTATCAATTTTGGCAAAACTGTTTTTTTTATTGCAGCTAAACGTGGGTATTTCACCGCAATCACAACTGATATCAAATGATGCAGTTTAGTGTGGCATTTTCATAAATAAAGTAGTTGATAATTCAATTCGATTAATCAATTGACGCACTTATCGAAAGCTGTCGCGAAATAAACCTATTTAAATTACACAAAATTGCAAATTGCGCAAATGACTATAATAGTCCCGTTAGCCCCTCGTGTTAAGCTAAATAAGTTTGTGTTACGAGTGGGCTCACCACAATAGACGAGCGGCGGCGATGGGATTCGAACCCGCGTTCCTCGGATCTCGAGTCGGCCAGTCCGACCCATTCACCGTTCGGCTATCGTGGCTACAAAATGTCTCTATCAAAATGCTACTTTGCCCGGAGGTCAATCTAAAGTACGGCCAACTAGCAGCGATACCTACAAAAGGTCGATTCGACTGTCGAACTGACAATCTATTCTGTCTCTTCCCATCTTGTATATTTGTTGTAATGTCTCGTTCTCCCGCCAAAATAGGTCAAAGTCAAACCCCTGCTATTCCAAATGAACATGACATTGGGTTTGTTTACATATGGTATCGCTTCTCGTTGGCCGTACTTTAATTTAGCATTGGTCGTTTCCAGCTTTGCAGTGGGCAGCGATGGAATGGCGTACGAAGGCCGCGGCTGGCAAGCCCTGGGTGCGCACGCGCTTCATTTCAACAGCGTCAGCCTCGGCATATGCGTCATAGGGGATTGGCGACGTAAGTTTCTGTTTTCATTTCTTCCTCTTCTTCTAAGTGCGTCTTCAAATTAGACGCAAGGAAGCGCTGCAGTGACGCCACTGGCCGCGCTTGCCGCGCCACTACTAGTTTTCATACAATATCAGACAGCAGCACGTCTTTGTCACATTGTCACTTTGGTAATGGCGCTGCAACTGCGTATCTAAAATTGTATGAAAACTATGAGTTGTGCAGCAAGCGCGCCACAATGCTGTCACTGCAGCGCTTCCTCACGCGTCTAATTTGAAGGCGCCCTAAGAGCCAAAGCACACGATGCGTTGCGGCGGTGTGTAGCTGTGTCGGGCACACGACTTCGCACTAGTGACGAGCGGTGCGGCGCCAATATGCTTTGACTCTCAGTCGTTTCATTCTTGGTAGAGCTCGAGCCCTCGTAGTCACATTAAGGTGTCCACGTCGATTGTAGAGGCGGACACAGCTCAGTGCACGAATCTCCCGCCATCTCTCCCTGTTGGCAAACTGCCTGGTGTAAAAAGTTTTAATTTAGTTACTTCTCTACAGTATACCTACCACGTTCAATAAAAACATTTTCGATCTTTAGCAGATTCTATCGATACTCTACCAATCTTGCGATGTAATGACGCTTTTTATCTTATTTTTATCGTAATATTAATATTATTACGCCATTTTGATGGAATTCCCTATCCCATCAATATCTGATCGATATTTTATAATGAGATGATCTTACGAACCGTATTAGAAACGATCTTCAAAATATAAACTAGCTTTTGCATGCGGCTTCGCCCGCCTGGACTTAAAAAGCAAGTTTACGAGCCCTGAAAAATGATTTATGATTTTTAAATTAGTGTAGGAGTCAAAGTTTCCTTTAATACAAAACAAAATCTACGGTAGAGTCATAATTTAACAGCTCATAAAGTTGTGTCATCTACCTACCCTTTTACGGACTTGAAAATCATTGTTCTTTTTCACGTTCACAGATGATCTGCCGCCAGAGAACCAGCTTGAAACTACCAAGTCGTTGATAGCCGCAGGAGTGGAACTAGGCTACATCAGCCCCGACTACAAACTGATTGGCCACAGGCAAGTGGGCCCAACAGAGTGCCCTGGCGACGCACTGTATGGAGAGATCCAGACGTGGAAACACTACTCACCGCACCCGGCTTCGTGCGAAGACCTGCTATACCTGAAAGAAATATCGGAGAAAGTTAAAGAGGTTATTAGGGGGAATGCTACTTATGATGATTATTATTTCATAAAAAAGGACTGAACATTTAGAATTTTTTTAGGAGAGACCTCGATTTTTCATGCGACATTCAGTGCCGTAACTAGCCTTTTATGCGCCCGGTGCGAAAAATATAAAAAAATGTAACCTTTTTGAATAAAAAGTAACCTTCTACCTGGGGGGGGGGGGGTGCAGAGCGTGCATGAAACAAAACTAGATACTGGTCTGGTCATTTCTGCGCCCTGTGCCTGGGCACCGCTGGCACCGCCCTAGTTACGGCACTGGCGACATTAAATCAGACTGAGTAGATTTTTTTTGGGAAATAGCGTCTAAAACAACTATTATGTAGATGCTACATTGTTAGCAGCTGATGTACGGTTGGCTATAAATTAATTAAATAAAACTATTTAAGTCTAAATTACTAATATTCCAAAATCAATGTCAAGTTTCAAAGATTTACGTAGGTAGCTACTCGTATTATTAGTTACTTACAGCATTTACGGATAGTCAGACATGCTAGTAACTTCTGTCATATTATTTTGCCAAAATATTTAAATTTCATATCAATTAGTTGCTTAATATTAATAAGCATGATTTGGGTTAAATATGTTAAATATTGAAGAAAGAACAATACTTAAAAATTATAAAATTATAATGAAAATTATTATTGGTATAAGTATTATTAAGTAATTTAATAAATTATTATACTTTTGGAACTTTTTATTTTTATTTAATTCACTAAATTCTCATATTTTTTGGTATTGTTTAAATGAAAGATTTGCACCACTGTCGGAACCATACGTCTAAAGCCTCCCTAACCCGTCTGACCAGCGTGGATAAAGTTATAGAGTCGTGTTCCTGTAGTACTAGTAATTCCATCTCTTGTTCAACCCATGACTAAACCAATTGGTAAAAGTAGATTAATCCCTGAGAGTAGCTAATTTAGAACTCACCTTTAAGTTAATTAGAAGAACTTTTTGATAAACAATCTGGGAGCAAAGTAGGTACATGAAACGTTTATGGAATTTTATTAATATCATACTGATGTGCTTTAATTAAGACTGTTTTTATTATTAAATCTGACTGATAAGACTCAGAAAAACTGTGATTGATAATAGCTACTTAAAGTAATGCGCAGAATAAATTAATATTATTTTTTTGCGCTGTACAAAAAACTAATAATCTCATGCAATGATGAATTAATAATGTTCTATTATTAACATCCACGTGTAAAGTAGAACCAGTTTGGTCCTAAATGACAATATTTTATGAGTGCAAGTTACTCTCGCCGCTTTTTGACCTGATCACAGTCCGAGGGGAGTTCCCTCGCTTTCAATGGCTGTATAAATAACTGTATACCAGTTAGAGTAATTTAGTAGTAAGTAAAAACTGAGCGTTGAGTGGCGTCCGGCAACAAAAGGCGTCCTATAGTGCTCAACTTTGGTGCTAGCGTGTGAAAAGTGGACGATACTTGCATCGACTTCAGAAAATTGTGCAGTGTATTACCTAAATCCAAATATACAAGCTTGAAGGTTTTTTGAGGAGAAATATTTACATAGAGGCTACTAGGTACGTAACATTAACAATTTATATTAAAAGGATAAATATTTGTATGAAAGAAACACCTTTACAAGAATACCATTCTGAGCTAGAATAGTAAAATAAATAAATCACAGTTTTTTGAAGCTTCATAATGTCTCTTAAAAATAAACATTGCTATGTGCTCAAAGACAATTTGAGATAATTTAAAATATACTTTTTTCGATATTTCGAACAAAGTTTAAAAATAAGAATTCTTTGCAATTAAATTAAAATACCTATATTACAATCAGTTCGTCCTTCAAGAAAAGGTCGGATCTAATCGCTATAAATCCAACAATAAGAAAAAACCATTAAAACTGTTGCTCTACAAATTACCGTAAAAGATAACTGTATTGATTAACGTCAGATATCTTCGATATAATTAGGTTTATATAATATTACGCGTAACTCAGATCGATAGNACTTAACATTGATAAGAATTTTCATTATCAACGTTTTGCTCACAGTCAACCAGATCACTCCAGGAAGTGCTCGCTTCAAGTCATGCCTTCAATAAATTAATTATTTAAAATTAATTCCAGATTTTTGAAACGTGGACCACATACTGTAGATATGTTTTTGGTTCTCCTGATTTCGCTCGTAAATTTTGTTGGAGATATAATGGGACACCCCACTACGGTTACAGGTAAGAATTGATAAATTATTTTTGTTTAGTTATATTATTTACCCATCATGCATAAAACATTTGGTAGCCCATACATAAAATATTCAATAGTTTGGAAGATAGATCGGGTTTCAACTTAAGTCCAATAAAAAAATCCCAAATTTTTTGCCAAAAATAGCTTAATATTTTGATTTATAAAGTCATCTTAGTTAATCGCTGATTTAAAGTTGACAACAGTGGAATACCTAAATATTTAAATGTCTTTAACGGGTGCCTTAGGTAGGTTTCCGCTAAAGACAAGATAATGCTGAAAAAAAAATTTACTGATGCGATGGACATCATGCTTTTAGACAGTACCTATTACATGTGATGTATGGTAGGTATATTATAGATAGATAGACAATATTCAGAGCCTTTTAGCAAATGACTTTTCATCCATGAAAATAGAAATATTTCTCCTTTAAAAACTATACTAAGTATTACTCGTAGATATAAGTTACCACAATCTCATAATTTTCCATCGATTGAATATGGGTGTGATTTATCAGTATTGAATAGTGCTGTTATGACGATTTTCTGTCCTCTTTTATTTGCACATTTTAGAGAGAGCCAAACGATAGGTAAGGCCACACCTATCGTAACCAATAAAGTAAGTAGGTAACTATGTTAAATTTTAAGGTTCAAGTTATTTCTTATAGCTATAATTTCGCCAAAACTAATTAAGCACGAGGTGTTGAATACCTACTATGATGTAATCTTTTATGTTAAATTGAAGTTGGGGGGCCACGTTTTTTTTAAAACCTTATCATTACATTGATTTTCAAGGCCAAGGAATAATAATCGATGTAGGCTCGTACTTTAATGTGATGAATAAAGTAATATAGGTACATGCTCTATCAGAACGTTATTCGTAGATATAGGTCAGTTACAAGTTTTTTAGTTTTTCCTAAATACATTAAAATATATTTAAGATTACATTGAATGTAATTTATGTAATGTAGCTCAATAGATTCCAAAAATAAACTTATTTCCGTACATACCTACGTGAATAGGCAGGATATAGGTAATGTTGAGTAATTAGGCGATGCATAAATTAAAACAATTTTCCTTCATTTTCAGATACGTCATCAGAAAATGAAGTGCACACATACAACTTTCCTTTCGTCACCCGATCGGAGTGGCATGCGCGGAAGCCGAAGATGACCTTACCTCTGCACACACCAGTGCCATATGTGGTCATCCACCACTCCTATACCCCACCAGCTTGCAGAAGCATTGAAGAATGTGAGAATGCTATGAGAGTCATGCAGAGCATGCATATGGACGGCAGGGGGTGGTGGGATATTGGATACAAGTAAGTGTGTTTTATAAATAGTTTTTGTTTTCTAAAATGTTATCTACCACTCCTTTAAACCCCGCTAGCGCGCAGTCGCAGCACCGAAGAATGTGGGAGAATGCTATGAGAGTCATGCATAGCATGCTAAGGGACGGCAGGAGGACGGCAATATCCCAATTGGATACCTATACCTATGTCTTATAGCGATTTATTTATTTTGTTTTCGAAATTTACTGAAAGGCTCCTGAAAAAAAAAGACGGTACATCTGTGTCTTTTTGTTCTACATTGACTATGTAAGATTAAATCAAGTTAGTAGTCAACACAATAAATATTACATTTGATTGATGCTAAAAATCTTTCACAAAAAATTGGACAGGGTAAACAAGGCAAGATTAAATCAGTCACTTGCCATACGAAAGGTCGCAAAACTAAATCCTTGCCAGATAACACTTATTTATTACGTGAACGTCTTATAAAACTTAAGATTTTAGAATAATAATAAATCTACTTATTATTATTAGTAGATATACGTACAATATGATTATTTTATAATGGCGTTACAGACAGTTAATTGATAGGGATTTTATAATGAAAACTTTTATGACGTACTTCAATAATCTCTATAATAAAAGTATTAAGCCGCGGCTATGGCGTTATGCGAGACTTGACTATCCATACGATTTAATCCTTTGGTCATAGCGGAATTTTTGCCAGGATATTTTGAACTCAATACCGATGGCATAAGTTTCAAATAAACTTTTTAACTATTCAAGCTAAATGGTTAAGTGCCGGTGCATCACGTCACAATATGACGTTAACCAATAGGTAATTACTACGACTATCGTATGAAAGTGTCACACCACTATCACGTAGCTAAGGCCACGGTCATGCCACTAGAATATTATGTAGAAGTAGGTACTAACTATTATGTATCTATTCTACTCGTATGATATATGTAAATACGACAGCCCATTTACCTAAAAATACGTCTATTACTGCCCTGTCGGCCTTTTAGCAAAACCGCCTCTATTATAACTAGATCACTGTAAGGCTGAGTTGCACCACCTAACTTTAACGGTAACTATGACGATTACCGGTGCTTTTTGTATGGAGTTTGACAGCTTTTTGACATTTGTCAAAGTTAAAGTAAGATGGTGCAACCCACCGTAAGAGTGCTTACTTACCTTGAATTACGCTCGTTTTTACCACTTCGTAATTTTGTTTATTCATCCTCATTTTACACGGCGCCTTCTTTCCCAAGTAAAGATTTAACACTGTACGTCCAATAGGTACACTTTGTTGCCTCTTGAATGTTATTGTATATGCCAATTTCTTCCTTTTCCAGTTTTGCAGTAGGCAGCGAAGGCTCAGCGTACGAGGGCCGCGGCTGGAGCACACTGGGTGCGCACGCGCTACACTTTAACAGCGTTAGCATCGGCATCTGTCTTATAGGGGACTGGCGAAGTAAGTTTATTTTTTAATTTATTATTTAGATAATTCATTAAGCCAATCACTTTGAAAATTTTCAATCTGAGCCCAGGATCCTAGGTAATCTACAATTAATATTACATTGAAATGTGAGTCTTTATTTACCATAAAGAACGCGTTCCTAGCTCACGTCAAACGTTGAGCACTTCGTTCTATCGCTGTGATCGCTGCTGTATAAGAGCTGTTTCGTGGTACATATTATTATACCTACTAACTGTAAAACATAAAGCTACCCTAAACAGAGCAAAAAAATTCAAATAAATAGACAGTTACTTTTAGCATTCTCAAACTAAATTTTACTCACGTCATGATTAAACCGATTAAGGTCCAAATTAAAACATACATTAGTACCTATACAAACATGAAAAACATACCTTTTTTATCATTTTCAGATGAACTTCCCCCAGAAGACCAACTCAAAACCGCCAAGGCTTTGATCGCTGCAGGTGTCGACCTCGGCTACATCAGCCCCACCTACAAACTGCTCGGCCACAGACAAGTGAGGGACACCGAGTGCCCAGGAGATGCCCTGTATAAAGAGATCCAGGGCTGGGCACACTACTCCCCGTACCCTGGTTCAGCTACCGACCTGTTAAATCTCCCTGAAATTCCCGAGAAAGTTAAGGACGTTATGAGAGGTAACTCTACGTATGATGATTAGCCATGATGAAGGAGTAGAAAGAATTGGTATGAAACTTATTGAAAGTTATTGCTGAAACTAGAAGATTTTTAGAAGTGGAAGTTACGGGTCGGTACTATTGATTATTTATCTATTATTTTAGAATACATTATTATTTATGAACAAGTCTGCTATAGAAAGTTATCAGAGAAAGGACTCTACTCGTAGACTGTACCAAAAACCGGCAAGTGGGTAGCGCTCGTGACTCGTGTGCAGCCTTAAAAAGAGTGTTTTGACTTACCAAATAGATCTAAGAGTTAGTTTTAGATAAAATTTTCTTAACGCAAATAAAATAGAATCATGATTTTAATGTAACGGATTTCTACTAAACTGTGATGCTAATGTCAACAATTATCTTGCCCTGAAAATTCGTTATTTTCAAATGCTCGTGTAGTTTAATTTTTAGTTGAATTAAGTAATTTTATTAGCAATAATTGTATTTAAATATAAAAATATTCTTACCCACAAATAAACAGTAAGGTTCCTAAATAAATAAGTAGATAATGAATATAGAGAATCTAGTTTAATTCAATTGTAAAACATTTTAACAAATATAAAATGTATGTGGTTGCTATAATTTTCATTAATTTGATTTTAATATTATTTATTTAATAACTACAATTATATACAAATGGAATTAACTGCATGCGATTTCTATTTTCATTTGTTATAAGTGTATAATTTATTAAATGTGTTCAATCATCGGAATGTACATAAACGCATATAATATACATAGAGTCTGTATTTATGTAGATGTCGAGTAAGTATTGGTGAAGTTTTTTATTTAGTTCATAAAAGTATATAAGTTCAGTGGTAGGGTTAGTACTTAGACGTGTAAAAATGCTTTCTAAAAGCATATACTTGCATAAATAAATGAGTTTTATGAGTTTTAAAAGTATTACTTTTATTGACAAATGTATTAACGTGTAAGTATTTTCAATAACAGTTTAGGTTAATGCAAGAACATTTAATTTTATTAATTTCCCATAGTACTCGTACAAATGCTATGACAATGGAGTTTGTAAAAACACTACAGTGCTCAATAAAAAGAAATTTTATACAGATGCATTTTTCATTACATAGGTACTTACCTGTTATTCTCATAGCTGAAACTAGGTAAAACCCTACTCTATTTACGTACTTTTCAAGAGTTGTCAAAACGCTCACTAAAAATTTTATGGTGTAGGTGTAGGGTAAATGTGTAACATTTTAAACTAAAGATAAGAAAATCGATTAAAAAAGTCCCGTATTTTTTTTTAAATTTTATCAATGTTTTGACTGTGGTTTTCACACCATTCCAACATAGGTACAACAAGAAAACACGTATTAAAATGGAAACTCTAATGACAATATGATTGACAAAAAAATAATTGTTGGCCAAAAATAATTATCAGCTAAAATACTTAATAATTGTAACATTTATTTAATTTTATGCAGTAGTATCTCTATTGTTATCAACATAAAAAATGCACAACATTTTTATTAGAAGCAGAATATGTCTAGTAGTAGTTTCTTCTAACAGAGGTGACAGAGTCGGTAGAGTGACTCTATGTAGATTCTTAAAGATTACTAATTTGGCTAGTATTTTAAAAAAGCCATGTGTGCATTAAAAAAGCGATTCGTTACATAAAAGTTTCAAATTTTCAATGAAATTACTTTTGCGTGAAGTATTCATTTATATCCAGGACATGAAAAATAAATATGCTTTACAACAAACACAGAGCGAGGCCCTCGATTTTCCGAAATCTACGGTTTTTTACCACTACGCCGTTACGGAAAACATCATTAAGGAAATCTTAGTATAAATAACACAGCATTGTGTTAATATGACACTAATAGTGGTTTCCTTTTCTAGTTGTTTGTTGCGGAACTATGAGCAAAGAAATAAAAAGAAGAACATTTATTTGATTCTAAACGACATTGTCAAAGTGGGGTGGTAGGACGGACCTAAACAGCCTTATGTCGCAAATTAAAACAAGCAAAGGCAAAGATTTTCTTGAGAGTCTGATGTAAGATGTCAGTAACATTATATTGAAGTACCAAAACATGATTGTTTGAGGATAATTATTCAATATTATTTACTAACTTGCGATAACACAATTTGGCTGACTATAGTTTTATCAATACGTTTTTCTGAGTAACCACGAGTAGTACTATCAACTATTTCCAAGAACTGACAAACAAATTATTCAATGATCAACTAGCCAGGGATTTCACTGGATTCATGATTCACTATTTGTAAATTTACAATAAGGTAACAAAAGTTCCTATTTACCTAAATTTTAATTATACTGAGGTGACTAAAATACTGAGGACAAAATAATGACACGTAAAGGCTACTTATGGGCAACACATTTATTAAGAAATTGTCGACTATTATTAGTTATTAATTTATCTCTATACAGTTAAAGAAATGGGTGATTTTGGTTTTATTATTAGTTCATGACAACTTTTTTACTGAAATAAGAAACACTGTATGGGAACATCTTTACAATATAGAAAGAGAATTCATTATACGTATTAAAATTTCTTTTTTCATTGCTTATTTTAACGACAACGAAGCGAACAATTAAAATAAATAAATACGTAGGTATACATTCATCACATAATACATTTATTATGGTCCGAAAACGAAATTCCATCCATAGTTACAAAAACAAGCTGCATCACGAACAATAATATAATGATTATACTTAAATTAAGTTATTGGTGACAACAACAATTGAAATGACAGTAAACTACGCCCAAAACTGAGCTTTTTTATTGATAGATTTCTAAATACCACTGTACATAAACATTAGGTAAATATTTTTTATTACTTTCTTATTTTAACGAGTGCGAATTTCAAAAATGGTCATTACATGATTCGTACAAACATTTATTTGAAAACATTTAAATCTAGTTTTATATTATTTTTATCAATTTATTTAATATTTCTCTACATTTGACACTAATTACGTGTTTTTAACACAGTCCGGGTGTGTGTAAAGCTTGGCTTGGTTTATCTTTAGGCCTGTCTTGTATTTTAGTAGGTACTAAATTAGTACTAAAATATAAGTAGGTAAGCGTATGACAATCACAATATTAAAATCAGATGGACACCAATGGTTATACAAGCACAGAAAGTCTAAAAAGCCTTAGTAATCAATAACACTATCATATAAAATATAGTATTCAATCATTTAATATAGGATAGTAATAAATAATACTAGTAACATTATAATCCTTGTCTCCAACTATACAAGGTGTTTATTTTAACTGAGTCAGAAATAAATGTGTAGGAAAATTGTTTAGATCTTAAAAAAACAGGAATAAATACTTTTATCAAAAATTTACCACGCCGTCTTCTGAAAACTAACTTTGTAACAAAGTCACATTTATCAATCAATACTACTAGCGCCATCTCGTGGTGTTCGCCTGCATTACCAAGCCACCGCGGATCACCGTGCTTATTGCAAGATCTATTCAGTCTAGGAAATGTTTGCACCGCTCGCCGCTAGATGCCACTAGCACATTGAGAGTCGATTTCTACATCGCGGTGTCCAGATTTTTTTTTCCTTAAAGACCTTCCGACGATTATGTTGAATATTGTGAGAAGTAATAAGCCAAAGTTGTATCCGACTGTGACGTTCTTTAGGGGAATCACAGATTGGGACTTCCAAACGCCTAATTACAAATTGCCAGCGATTCTCCCGCGTCTGTGTCCAACGTCCTTGCGGGAATTGGTCAACGGACGGGAGACTCCCGCACCTTCATTTTTGTACCTGCCCCATACTTTGCAATAAAGTACCTCATTTTTGCATCAACGCGGTGTTGTTATTTGGAGCCCTACACCCCGCTTGTCAGCCGAGAAACTCAACCCTACAAAAACTTTAAACCTACTTACTTTAATAATTTATCATAATGTGAAATACTATTTAACTAAGTGATTTTTCTTAAAAATTTGCTTAAATTCTTCTGACCCAGTTAAAATAATTATTATTTTAACGAGAGAGCTTGACTTAATGAATTAATAAATATACCTCTTTAATGACATAATATTCGATACCTCAACGGAAGCGCTAAAGTCAAAGACTAAATATTTGTTAAATATTGTTTAAATAAAATTTCTCTCGGAATAAATGAGCACAAGTACTTTTGCCATGGACGAAATACAAGAAGCGTATCCTTTTTTATGCGCTAATTTAATAATATTTTTAAAAACACAATTTGAGTGTTGATAAAAATTAACGGTAGTAAAAGTAGGTACATAATTAAATTAAAATATAAATTAAGAGAATGAATAAACGAATTTCATAGAATTAGGTGTATTGTATAGATTTTACTTAAAATTGTAGTTTTTACATCAATGTTATCAATAGAAATACCGTCTCATACAGGGTTACTAGTCAATTTAATACATCGCACCGTGGCGGGGATGGGAAAGGTCGATATCTGTTTCCAAAAGTGGATATAAAACCTTGTTTCGAAAGCTAAACTGTTTTAGTTCACAACTGAAAGGTACTCTGCCAAGTCTATCATTTATCTACAATTTAAAATTTAAACATGAATCTACATTACAACATGCTATATCATAATTTTATTTTATAAACTTTACCATTCTTTTGAATAAAATTTCAATCACTTTTGGCAAAGACGTATGTAAAATATATTTTGCTATATTAATATGATAAGCACCTACAATAATTTAAAATTCTCTAACGTCATGCAGGTCAACAGGGAATATTACGCTTTTACTTAAGTGTAAAGTAAATGAAACTTCACTTTAGGACAAGGCACGGGAGGAAGATAGGTTTAAGATATAAGGTGATCATAATAATTTTACAAAAAATATAAACTAAAAAATAAAAAAATATTTTTGGGTCGCTAATGGTTGTATAACTAATTTAATTTATGTATGATGATTGATGATATAGCTGATATCATATAGGTATACCAATTTTTCAAATAAGGATTTGAATCACATAACGTAACGAATATAAAGTAATCTAATACATTTTCCAATTACACAATAAAAACTCTAAAAGTCTAATCTTTTCATATGCAGATTTTTCATTTCACCCTGTATAAACAGCTATGATGATAATGAAGCATAATTCATAAAATATGTTTTTAATATTTTATTTTGTAAGTCAGAAATCGTAATACATCAACACCTGTATTTTATCAAGATATGTTATCAAAAAGTTTATTTCAATGATTTTAATCATTATTTTATTTATTCATTATTTGTGAATAAAAAATAAATGTACCTCAAGTATTAGTTTTAAAACATTACAACGTGAAAGTAACGACATAATAAATGCTTCGTATTTATCATTTGAAATTATAAATCTCAATAATAAAGAAACTTAAACTTTTAGGAATGGAGGTAAATTCCAATACAGTAAAAAAAAATAGTTTTTAAATTTTTCTTATAGGAGTAATTTTTAAATATTTATGAAAATATTTTAATATAAATGGGTAGGTTTAATATTATAATTATTTAATTTGATAAATAATGTTTGTAAATAAATCATTAAAGTGTTATGTACTTATAGTTATAACATATTGATAATAATAATATATATTTTTTTTAAATACAATAATCAATAACCTACATTGTACAATCAGCACACGATAATAATATGAACGCACATTGAAATAAATATACTTTCCGTAAGTATACAATAATAAATATAACATTTAGTCTTTTTATAGATATTTGTATTAAATTCAAGATTTACCTAACTAATTAATATTCGTATAATAAATAAAGAAATTATCATTTTTATATATTTGTAAAAGTTTGCACTCGCCAGCACATCCGGACTATAAATTTTTATTTAAAAATCGCACTTATTACAACTACATTCTCAAGATTCCATACTGTTAAGCTTGATGTGCCGTCATCCGTGGTCATACAACACGTTGTCGTTAGTTCGACACCAGACAGTAATGGAAAATTGTTGGTAGGATTTGCAGGATAGGGTTTTAAATCTAATAGAGATCCGTCGGTAGGACGCGAATAGGCGACATGACCCTATTGAAGCGCGTCGCATTCAATTGTTACAAAAATATTTACACACATTTACTTGTTTTAGTGGTGTTCCTTTGACTTTATGATACTTTCCTAAAATAGGGTAAACATGTCATGATAGATGCCATCGTTTCAAAAAAATATTTTAGACAGTTTTTTACAGGAGTGATTTTTAATAACAGAGGGTGATGTTGAATAGTGTTAAAATATTTCTGTATTCTCTTAACCTTCTGTGTACTATTAAATAAGTATCTATCTCGTATGCGTCACGATATTGATTTATACCATATCATTGGATTCATTGCGACAGTGACATTGTATAGTCATGCAATTACCGGTGGCCTAGTTAGCATACATCTAGATCATATTGCATTACCTATTCCGGACCTTATTTGTTCTCAATTAGAGTCTGAACTTGCAGAACAAGGTCTCTCGCTAAAGCCAGTACCGCGGAAGCGTCGTGCCGCTCTGCCATCTCTGAAACAACAGTCTATTTTAATGTACATTCGATAGCACATCAGACTACAAATTTTTGTTGCAAAATAGCCTGTATCACAACGAAATAAGACGTCACTGTGTTTACCTTGACGTGCTGCTGTCCGGTCATTTTATTTATAAATGCGGAGTAATTACGCTAGTTCATTCAGAACGTAATTTGTTGGGCGGACTTCCTTTGTCTTAGTAGTTTTGGTGAATAAGATAAATGGCAATATATTATGATAATGAGCAGCCAATAAATTATGATGGGCGTTTATAATCAGACAACAATGAAGACAGATAGCTGCATCACAAGATTTTAGAAAATTGCGTGTAATATCTTCACCAGACTACTACAACTATACCTACTGGAATGTTTGATTTGTGCCATGGGTTTTTCATGACCTTCAAGAACTTTCCTGGAATATCCAGGTCATCGTCATCATATAATTTTTAAAAGTATATTTTTCAATTTTTTATTATCTGAAAAAAATATGTCTGTACCTTAATTGGTTGGTTGTCAAGCTACCTAATAGATATTAGCTACACAGGAGTTGCAGCGGTGAGAACGAGAGTCGGAATAGTCCCGTTGTCGCCTGCACCTGTACATCTGTCACTTGCAACTTACCATTGAAAAATTTGATAATGTCAGTGAAGTCCATGGTGTTGGCCAGTATGACGTCACGATACGTCTCCAGCAAGGCCAGTGCTATGAACAGCACCATGTGCTCCGACGCCACGTGCCTCGCCGCCCATATCAGCTCCCATGCTGCAAACACCTGCAAAAAAAATTGTGATATTTCACTACAATTTTCTGTATCTCTCACCAATATGAAATGTGTTGCCAGTGATAACTTGGAACGGAGACGTGATCCCTTACCATAAACCTTATAAGTAGGCTCAAGGTCACCCAAAAGGCGATGGAGCGTAACTATGCTCAGAGTTTCCAGAAATCCGTTGGAAAACCAAAGTAACCACTATACAGGGTGGAAACGTTAAGTGATCTCACTCGACTATTTCTAAACTATACAAGATATTGAAAAACTGGTTACTGATCCTGAAAGTGCTTCATGAGCTCTTTCAAACGGTACCAATAATATAGGTTACAGAATAAACTGGTCTATTTGAAAATTCAATGTTTCCACCTTCCATACTAAATGTATGCCAGACACACAATATTACAAGTGTGTTTTTTTATTGAATAATAAACTCTTAAAATAAACTCGTAAATTATATTCTTCTTTAAAATTATTCATGGAAAACATTCGTTTTAGGCTTTACTTGCTATAATATTGTCAAGAGATGAGTGTCATGACTGTGGTAGTAGTTAGTACTAAATGTATGGAAGACGGGAACATTGAATTTTTTGATAGATCCCGTTTATTGTGTAACCTAATATTGATACCATTGGATAGAGCTTGTGAAGCACTTTTAGAATCAGTAATTAGTTTAACGAAATCATGTGTAGTTTTTAAAATAATGTGACTTTACCAAATGTATGGAAGCTGGAAACATTGAATTTTCGGATAGATCCAGTTTATTCAGAAACCTATTATTAATACCATTTGATAGAGCTCATGAAGCACTTTCAGGATCAGTAACTAGTTTTATGATATCTTGTATAGTTTAGAAATAATCGAGTGAGATCACTTATCGTTTCCACCCTGTATTAGTACCTACCACAATAGTTCTCGAGTGGCAAACACGGACCGAAAAACGTGGGATTCGGTGGATCGACGATCTGGTGAAGGTTGCTGGTAAAACCTGGATGTGGGCAGACTGGTCGTTCTGGAAATCCATGGGCGAGACCTTTGTGAAGTAGTGGACGACATAGGTTGAAAACTTAAAACGAGAGCATTACTCAAAGATAACTTACGTCCTGGTAAAGCAGTTCCCGCTTGAAGTCCAGCAGGAACCAGCGGTAGCAGAAGTAGAAGTGGGTGTAGTCGCCGTGGGCATGCATGAGCTCATATAGCTCACAGTCGAGGATCTGGATCAGCGATCTGTAAATAAAAAATAATTTACTTGCGTCCATAGCTTGTCTTACCTCATTTCCTCTTACATCAAAAGGATTGCCAAATTAATATTTGGTGAGCCAACTTCTTCTCACTTCATATCAGAGAAGTCCTCATCCATATCACTTGCTAAGTAAAAAATAAAACTTTTCACCAGCAGCGAACGAACGAACCTGATATAAGCGAAGTGCACGTCCTTGGCCTGTCTCACCTCATATCCGCGAAATGCGAGTCCATGGCCTGCCCCGAGGGGAAGTTGTCCCGCGCGCGGTCCATGAGGCGCGCGAACAGCGCGTGCACCGCGGCCTCCTCGCGCATCGTCACCAGCAGCGGCGCCGCCAGGTCGCACATGCCCTGCATGTAGCCCCTGTCCAGTGCTCCTATCATCATCATCATCATTTCAGCCATAGGACGTCCCCTGCTAAACAGTGGTGTCCTCCAATGATTTCCACATCGCCAGGTTGGTAGCGACCAGCATCCAACGTCTTCCTGCTACCTTTACGAGGCCGTCGGTCCTCCTTGTGGGTGGATATCCCACACTGCGTTTTCCGGTACGTGGCCTCCACTCCAGAATCTTGCTGTCCCATCTGCTGCCAGTTCTGCGTACTATGTACCCTGCCAATGAGTCTCATGATCCTTCTCACCTCATATCGGCGAAGTGCGCGTCCATGGCCTGCCCCGGGGGGAAGTTGTCCCATCATCATCATCATCAGCTATAGGACGTCCACTGTTGAACATTGGCCTACCCTGTGATTTCCACATCGGCATCGCCAGGTTAGGTGGCATACGTCTGTCGCCTTCCTGCTATCTTCTGGATGGACGTCCCACACTGGCCTCTACTCTAGAATCTTGCTGCCTCATCGGCATGCCCTGCGTACTATGCGCTCTGCTCATGTGTCTAATGAACCTCACCTCATATCCGCGAAGTGCGCGTCCATGGCCTGCCCCGAGGGGAAGTTGTCCCGCGCGCGGTCCATGAGGCGCGCGAACAGCGCGTGCGCCGCGGCCTCCTCGCGCATCGTCATCTGCATGTAGCCCTGTCCAGTGCTCTTATCATCATCATCATCAACTACAGGACGTCCACTGCTGAATATCCCCAATGATCCTCATCGTCAGGTTGATAACGGCCTGCATCCAGCGCCTTCCTGCTATCTTTATGGGGTCGTCAGTTTACCTTGTGGACATCCCACGCTGTATTTCCCCGTACGTGGCCTCCACTCCAGAACCTTGCTGCCCCATCTGCTGCCAGTTCTGCGTACTATGTGCCCTACCCATGTGTCTAATGCTCCTTCTTCTCACCTCATATCCGCGAAGTGCGCGTCCATGGCCTGCCCCGAGGGGAAGTTGTCCCGCGCGCGGTCCATGAGGCGCGCGAACAGCGCGTGCGCCGCCAGGTCGCACATGCCCTGTCCAGTGCTCCCATCATCAGTTGCTAGCGACCTGCATCCAGCGCCCTTCCTGCTACCTTTTGAGGTCGTCGGTCCACCTTGTGGGTGGCTGACGCTGCGATTTCCAGTACATGGCCTCCGCTCCAGTACCTTGCTGTCTCATCAGCCGTCACTTCTCCGTACTATGTACCCTGCCAATGAGTCTCATGATCCTTCTCACCTCATATCGGCGAAGTGCGCGTCCATGGCCTGCCCCGAGGGGAAGTTGTCCCATCATCATCATCATCAGCTATAGGACGTCCACTGTTGAACATTGGCCTACCCTGTGATTTCCATATCGGCATCGCCAGGTTAGGTGGCATACGTCAGTCGCCTTCCTGCTATCTTCTGGATGGACGTCCCACACTGGCCTCTACTCTAGAATCTTGCTGCCCCATCGGCATGCCCTGCGTACTATGTGCCCTGCTCATGTGTCTAATGAACCTCACCTCATATCCGCGAAGTGCGCGTCCATGGCCTGCCCCGAGGGGAAGTTGTCCCGCGCGCGGTCCATGAGGCGCGCGAACAGCGCGTGCGCCGCGGCGCCAGGTCGCACATGCCCTGCATGTAGTCCCTGTCCAGTGCTTCTATCATCATCATCAACAGCTACAGGACGTCCACTGCTGAACATCCCCAATGATTGCCTCATCACCAGATTGGTAGGGGTCTATATCCAGCGCCCTTCCTACTACCTTTATGAAGTCGTCGGTCCTCCTTGTGGGTGGATATCCCATGCTGCGTTTTTCGGTGCCTACGTGGCCTCCACTCCAGAATCTTGCTGCCCCATCAGCATGCCCTGCGTACTATGTGCCCTGCCCATGTGTCTAGTGATCCTTCTCACCTGCACCCAGCGCCCTTCCTGCTACCTTTATGAAGTCGTCGGTCCTCCTTGTAGGTGGATATCCCATGCTGCGTTTTTCGGTGCCTACGTGGCCTCCACTCCAGAACCTTGCTGTCCCATGGGCCTTCAGTTCTGCGCACTATGTGTCTACTGATCCTCCTCACCTCATATCCGCGAAGTGCGCGTCCATGGCCTGCCCCGAGGGGAAGTTGTCCCGCGCGCGGTCCATGAGCCGCGCGAACAGCGCGTGCGCCGCGGCCTCCTCGCGCATCGTCACCAGCAGCGGCGCCGCCAGGTCGCACATGCCCTGCATGTAGCCCATGTCTAGGTGCTCCCATACGTATCTGGAGAACCAAAGTAATGTACGACTTCCACATCGGACTGCTTGATTTAGTTCACATTGAAATCCTGATTTAGTATGTAAATTATACTGATACGTGGTAGTGCAAGCTATATTTCAGACATGTATAAGTGAGGGCACCTCACATGCCTCAAATGTAGCTGCCCCACCACCACTTTGAGACACCACTGAAACGAAGTGACGAAAGAATCGATAACTTTCTTCAATTCTTTTTTTTTTCGATATGATGTACTATCTCTTTCATAGGAAACATCATTAATTGATTGCTACTTACGTGCACATAATATTCCTGAGCTTGTCAAGGTTCTCATCGGTGAAGAACGGGTAGTTCCTATCACAGCGCTGCACATCTTTTTCTATGCGGTGCAAATTCAACGCGAAACTCTCCACCAGCTCATTCTACAATCAAATAAAGATTATTATGACGTAAGTATTATGACGTAAGTCTCCAACCCGCCTGCCAAGCGTGGAGATTATGGCAAAACCCTCCACTATAGTGGAGGAGGCTCATAGTCCAGCAGTGGACTGTAAAGGGCTGTTGATGAAGTATTGTGAATACCCAGCTATGGTAGTCCAGAAGTCTGGTCTACTCGTGTAAACCAGTCTTCTATAAATCATAATTTGGGAACATATTCATTTGGGATCTTCATCTGAAAATTCTTACCGAATAAACGCCACCATTAGAGCTAGCAGGGGACACGCAGTTGGACCTCGCTTCAGGCCTTTGGTCGCCCGCCGGTTCCAAGGTATCGAACGAAGCACCCGCTGAATGGGACTCTTCTCGGACCACACCAAGGGGACTGCGAGCTGGGCTCACGTTAGCTGAAAATGAGCAATGACACGCTAGGCTATAAACAATATGTGGCTCTCATCACACCAATAGTCATATTAATGTAGGGACTTCCTTTTGTGTTAGGAGTACCTCAGTCGATTAGATTATTGCCAAGCCCCGATTTTGCAAATGAAAAGGTGACCTACTGATTAAGTCTGCTCTCCTTCGCTATCAGGGCAATTATAACTATGAAAGCTTTCAGACTAGAAATTACAGTTGCTTTAAAATTTTACCATAACATAATCAGCAGTTTTCCGAATTTTCCATACAAATTTTGGATGACAGTTCTGATCCTTTTGTTGTTATGTTTATCATTCTTACCTGTAGTGCCACCAGACGCAGGAGATCCCGAAGCAGCCAAATCTACTGATGGATTTGTTATAATCACACTCGTATGCTGCTGGACTGGACTTTGCTGTGGCTGGGCTTCATCTATCGACGACCTTAAATCACTGCCGTTTAGGTTCATATTCGCACTATCCACACTACACAATAGTCCTCTCCCATCGCCTTTCTGAACTATACCTTCCGCTAATCTTTTTATCTCCGCTATGCTCTCTCTTCTCATATCAGGATTTTCTACAACACTCTTAATATGTACTTCTTCGTCGTCGTCTAAGTCTTTCAGACTGTCTAAATCTATATCCCTACTATCACCCGTCTCAGTCTCTCCGTTAACTTTTGTATCATCCTTCTCTTTTTCTGAGTCCATCTCGATATTATCCACTTCATCTATGCTCGGGGCTCGTGAAAGGACTGGTTTGACGTCAGGCCTCTTTTGGTCAGTTTCACTTGGTTCGGGCGAGACGATTGGTGGATTATCTGATATGACGCTGCAGTCGTCTTCAAACACCTACAAAATTCAAACACGTGAAAATTGGTCTTTCAACCTAAGGCAAGAAATAAAAAGAGAAAGCAGTAGGACACAAGAGGTAAATATAGAGACAAATAAGGCTAAGTTATACCACCTTATTTCAGTCGGGACTGTAACCATGACCAGTGTTTTTGTATGGAGTTGTACAGACTTTTGAATTTGTTAATGCTAAAGTAAGATGGTGCAACCCAGCATAATTATGCGTTTGTTACGGTGGGGGTACTGACTTCGCAAGGTTCTGAGGTATCCACTGGTTTCGGCTTCCCCGAAGCCTCAGTGAGCCTGGCTATCGAGGCAGCAGTGGCCTCGCGGTCGCGCTGCCTGACTATCGCTTCGACACACAACCACTCCGACATCGTCGTTTCATACTGCCGTCTGCATGCTGCGTCTTGTTCTATTCTCTCTTCTGCTGTTGACCCGAATCTAAAAGGATTTAAATCTTTCAGCTACTTCTTTATTAAACTACTGCTTCCAGGGTATGATTATTTGTTTTACCTAGTTAGATATTTTTTTGCTAGTGTAGTCAGTTCTTATGTGGTTTAAAATACAGAGTAGGTATCTAATCAAAACAAATAGAGCAATACTGATTTCTCTCTGATTCTTTTATTAAATTATCTTTGAAGTTCATAAGTGTCAAAATCTTGGTCAAAATTAAATAAAATATTTTTGATTTGATACGATTTGATTCGCTCTGTCAAACCATTACAGATGTCTATAGGTAACTCTCAGTCAGATACTGTCGCAAACTTACTCATAGTAGCCGAGGAGATAAGGCCACACTTCCCGCCTGATTTCGTGCTGCACGCCCTTGTAGTAGACCAGTCTGTACACTTCGTCTTTGTCAGTAACCGCTCCTCTTTCATCTGTCATGGACTTCCATAATTCTTCTGTTAGGCCTGTCTCTGTGCCCTCTGAAATTATCAATAACTAGCTGACCCGGCGAACTTCGTACCGCCTTAGCGTAGAGATTTTCTTAATATTTTTTTCCGTAAGAACCATCCTTGGACTTCCACAAACATTTAAAAAAAAGAATTATCGAAATCGGTTCAGCCGTTCACACGTGATGCCGTGACAACGCGAAACGGGTTTCATTTTTATATATATAGATAATGGGATAATTGTTACTTCTAAAACTATATCAGTTCATCAGCTTCATTTAGGAGCAACCAAAGACAGTATAAGAAATAAAGTAGACACCCTTTATTGACTTACCTATAGGAACTATATTCGGATGAACAAGTCCACTGAGATGCGTCCGAACAGTGGACAAGTGTCGGCAGTAGGCGAGCCATCCATAAAACGCCCGCGATATTATCTGGCGGCGCATCGTACTGCATACTAGCTCAATGGATGCAGGCTAAATAAATCAGTTGTAATATTGTAAATAGACAGTAATAATTAAAATGTTTCTTTTTATGAAACACCACGATGGGCGCCAAGTTTTAAAAGTGGCGCCCAACGTGTGATTTAAAAAAATAACGTATAAGTTATGGATCACTTCTATGAATTTACCTGTTCCATTGGCTGTGGTGGTGGCACAACCTGTGGTTGTACTCCATTGTGACCGATTGGAGGAGGACAGTCCACTGACATTGTAGATGAATCTGATGATGTTGTGGAGGTTGAAGCAAGTGGTCGACGAGGAGTCCGCGGGGGTGACGACACTGCTCGCTCGAGGAGGGAATGTCGCATTGCTGTTAAAAGAAAAACATTCAAGATGTTCTGATAGCTACATGGACTCAGTGTTGCCACCTTGGTGGTTTTACAACCAGAACTGGCGCTTTCTCAGGGCTCTTGGTGGTATGTTTCCATTACCTAGAGTTTTAATTATTTCTGGTGGTTTTTGACGGTTTTTTAAAATGGTTTTTGGCGGTTTTTCAATATGGTTTTTAGGTCCAAATTAGGTTAGCGCTTTAATAAAATCCGAGGTGGCAACACTATACATGGTGGGTAGATGCAAGAAAGTGAACCAGCTATTGTAAATACCTTCTCTATCCGTAATAGCATTGTTGACGATGCGAAATACATAGTCGCCAGCGGCTTCTTCCCACTCAGCCTCTTCTGTTTCTCCGCTCTCACAGAGGCTAGGCAGAGGACGTCTACGAATTTTGCCTCGTCCGAAGACCTGAAAAATCATTACAGTAGCTTTAAAAAAACTTGGTTGAAATGATTGATACTCCATCTAAAGGACATGCATAAACATTTTACCTTTCCTGTCCCTCTTTGAGACCATAATGGTGGATCAAGTTGTCCGTGCGGTAGTAATCCAGTTTCTAAATTGCTTAGAAATGATAGCAGATGTCCTCCTGCAAGCGAAAAATACTGATATGAAATAGATACATCAACGTACGACGAAACGATTGGAAAATAATAGTGTATTTAGGAAAGACTATGTCCAATATTTCAGAGAAGAGAATAATCAAACTATTTGTTCGGGTCACGATTGATTCATTTCAGAAGCAACCAATGCCACCGACCAATTCGACCGGCGCCACGGCGACCTCATAAAGGTAGCAGGATGGCGCTGGATGCAATCCGCTACCAACCGGGAGATGTGGAAATCATTGGGGGAGGCTATGTTCAGCAGTGGACGTCTTGTAACTGAAATGATGATGATGACTTATAAAATTGGTTTTTAAAAAGGCAGATGTGCTTTTTAAAAACAGTGGTTTTCGTACAGAATTCAGTTAGAATTTACATCGTAGGTACCTTTGGGGAAGTGGATGGGCGGGCGCTGCACGCCGTCCTGGCCGACGAGAATGAGCGCGTCGCTGGCCTGCGAGCGGTGCACGTGCACGTACACCACCTCCCACACGCACACTTGCAGCGACATCGCCCAGTACACGCTGGAGACACAGAGATGACTTGTTTTGTGATGGAACTAAAGCAGTACCTAAATAGGCACGTGACTATAAAATCCTCAGCACATAGCTGTTGCGAAATAGTACCTATTACAATGACGTCCGTTCGAATACTGGTTACTATTCGAATGTATAACTCACTTTAGAACCAAAAATTTTCACGGTGCCTTTGTTCTTCCTTTCTTTCTAAGTTTATAAAGCGAGCGGATTTACCACATAAAATTCCTAACAGATTTAGTAGTCTTCTATGGATGATATTATTGAGTTAAAATTTTCTTACTTAGAAAGTGAATAAACATTGTACTTACCTACCTTATTTTACTAAGGGGTAAACTCTAGCATGCCAAGAAACATCTAAATGAGCTAACTTTAGATGACCATACCTTCAGTCCTCCATGTAGCTTGTACAATGAGAATTTATGACGTCGTCAATTAGAGCCGCCTGTAGACAGTGCACAGGGTCACCACCACGCTGCTTAGAGCACAGGTACTTTCCAGGACTTAGAGATTGCACATAGGAGAATCGATGTTTGATATCCTTGTTCCAGAAAAACTACCACAACTCACCAGTCAATGCAGTGTTTCAGCACAAATTAGTTCATTTTACGGGGTAGCACTGTTTGGTGCACAGGTGTGCTCCTGGGCTTATACTTGCACGATATTCGTAACATAACTTACCAGTCGATGCACAGTGGTCCAGCACAGAGTCGCCTGTAGACAGTACACGGGGTCGCGCTGCACAGAACACAGGCACTTTGGCAGGCTGACGCATGCACAAGGTGGAAGCGGAGCAAACTACACATAGACAACAAGCTGGCGCTCTTACAGAAGTAAAAGTGGCAACGGAATATACAGCCTGTACACATAAAGGAAGAGGTGTAAATGGTGTACTACTACTAAAAGCAATAAAGAACAATATGAGTTTAGATAATTCACTCACTCGTCGATACACATCTGCACAAGATTGATAAAAACTTACATATAAATTCATATTATTTACTATATAAAAGTCCCGTTGAAGCCTACTCCAAAAAATCGGCAAGAAAAGATAAACAAAACTTCGTACCTACTTTACGTCCCGACATTGAGTTTTAGATCTGGGGCTCGATAAATAAAGGTGTTGTTGGAAACAAGAACTCGCAAACAACAAAGTAGCTAGTCTACACATTGCCTACAAATGTTGTGTAAATATTTTCTAATCAAACATCATGGTTTAATAACTACGCATAAAATATTACCAGTGTAAACTTTAATCCACACAAAACTACTGACTACAATACATATTTACCTTGCTCTACATAGCAGCTAATTTAGTAAAAAAACATAAATAAAACAGCAACAATAAAAATATGTTTTAACTAAAGCCTGTTTGTTACCTTTTATCAATTCCTTCGCTCTCCGCGTAACCATTCATGAGTTGGTTAGGAGTCCATTTGATGACGAGACCGGCTGCGGTCTGGTGCAGGCTCAAGTAGCCTGGCATGGGTTCTTCTACGTCTTTCTATAGAGGAAATTAAAAAGGTATTTGCAATAAAAGTCTTCTGTTTTAGGAATTAAGGTTCAAAATCATTTGGGCATTTCTATTACATCGAAATGGCTTACCATTACTGTGACACTCTAAATGGGACTCAAGTTAATGCTTACCGGTTGTACTCTAACATTATTTTTGCCATACAAAAGTGTAGCTGTTGAATTCTGATGTAAACTTTCCACGTAGTCCTTTGCCGTGGATCCACCAGTCTTTCCAGAACCTATAATTACACAATTAACATTATAAGTAAACACAGTCATTGGATGTCCTTAAGATATTATAACGTGAAGAAGACGTGTCAGGTAGGAAAATTATTTCTACAAGTGACGGAAAGCAACGCGATGGAAGCAGAAAGTCTGTGGTCATGCATATTTTCTACTTTTTGTTTTTACCTTTTCTGAAATCTAAATCTCAAGTGGAATTTAAATAAATATGCCGCCTGGCAACGTTCCGCTGTGTTTCTCACTCCCGTAGTGATAATGTGTTACCCGGTGACATGGTGACAAGGGCGACCTAATATTGCATCCTACACACGTTTACGTCGCGTAACGTTGCGTGGCGACATAGTTCACTGCGTTAGCTGTTATAATAATATGCTAGCTAGCTAATGGTCCTAGTAGAACTTAAATAAATCAAATAGTATTTCTGCTCATTCACCCGTGTTAACCGCACCGCTGTCGTCAGAGGAAGCGTTCAGGCTCCTTCTGAAGTTCAGTATCGGTCTTCTCACAGAAGGTGGTGTGGTGGTGCCGGCAGACATGCGATGTCTTTGTACCTGGAAATAGAGTTATTAAGTTTTTTTTGTCTATTAAATATTTGACCTACTGTCTCTTACGATAAATTATGGAATACCCAAAATTCAATAAATTGCCGAAACAAGACGAACGACATGATGAGCAACACACATTAGTAACTGGATTACTAATGAATAATGTTAAAAAAGCTTTTTGTGCCAGACTGAAATCAGGCAGCAGTTGTAAAAATAATTTGTTGTAGAAATCCTACAATAAATGCAGGGATGAAAACATGAGGTTAATACCCTCATGTTTTCATCCCTGCATGCGAACCACGTAGCCCTTAAGATGTAAGTTATTTTAGGGCGCCAGTGAGAGACTAAAAACACTCGTTTATTATTGCGGACTACTTTTCTTGGGTCAATATCCTCTATCATGTGGGTACATTTATCTCTAGGGAGACAGTGTGTTGTGAAATATGACCACTGACGACCTATTTATCCAGGCGATAGTCCTTTTTCCTGTTACCAAAATAAGTTATTTTTTATCCTCATCAAAATGACACTAACTATCTTCACAATTTTTGATACAGACCTCTTCATCATCTCGTAGCTCTACACTTTAAAGTATCTATAATATCATTATGTTAATGATGCATAAGATGACTAATGCATATTATGCATAGGCACTATGTTATTTTAAATATGTATTAATACGCAGCTTGTAACAGTGATGCATGATAATGTGGTTGCAACAGCTAACTGACAATGGGCTTCTAATGAGGGCTATCGTTTTTATACTCAACAGTTGGCACCCCTGGCGATTGACAGGACCTTACTCTACAGTGGCGCCATCTTGATGAGTGCAAATACGATAGTCCTCCTACCACTTTCGCGCTCACCAGTTGGTGCCACTGTCTTCGCTACTAGCAAGTGACAGGACCTTACTCTACAGTGGCGCTAACTGGTGAGCGCTAAAACGATAGCCCTCATTCACTTACTATATTGTATAAATGGGTATATGTATTGGTCGGAAAAACGGTTTAACCTACACCCTGAGGCACGCAATCATATTTTTTTATGAAATCCAGATGTATCAAAGCCTGAGATTCCCTGCCTAAACAAGGAACAACAAATAAAAAGTCCATGACAGTTTACCAGTTCATCCGCTGGTGGATCAGTCCAGAAGCACGCCGGGGCCTTCGCCTTGGAATACTCCAAAGCACAAGGTCCGACAAGCAACGAGCTCAGTAAGCTCCCGTACTCCGGGTCAGCCACCAGAGCATCCCGCTCGTAGTACCGGGTGGCGTTGTTCACCAGGTGCTCGATGATCTTCGCTAGTTGCCTCTCGAATAACGCTATCCGGATCCAGAGGTATCTGCAAAGAAGTTTTTAAACTGTTAAAGGTGTTCAACAAGTCTGAGCAATGAGATGGTCTAGGATGGTGCTATAAATGGGTTCTTCCCAAAGGTCCACGGCTCTATTGTTCTTCTTTTCCATAGGTGCTACCTATTACAAACAACTACACGTCTTATCCTTATGTGCTGACGTAGAAATATGTAGATACAACCAGTAGTTTTAGGAACGGTAACAGTATACGCTATCCCACTCGTATATTGAACTGTTATTGTTATTATAACACTTCTCCAATTGAAGCCAAGTTCTCGAATTCTTGTATAAATCATTATCCTTTTCCTAAACAATACGAATTAAACTCAACCCTAAACCTGAAATAATTTACGCCCCAAATCACCGCGTAATTGTGTAAATTCGTTTTCTTTTGATAGAATAAACAATGGGTAATATTTTGCCGGTACAATATTACGGTTCACTTAAATCAGAGGCTGCGATATCACGAAACAAATGGGTCAGGTGCTGCGTAGACACGGGAAAGTAGAATAATAAGTCTGGTTCCTTATATAACAGGCAAATATCTTTGTTTTTTTAGATATAAAAATATAACACAGGGTGAACAGACAAAAACAAAGGCAAAAAAAAGACATACAGCCGAACATAATTATAACCTCCTCCTTTTTTGAAGTCGATTAAAAAACAGACAAAGGTGACTGAGTTTCTTCCCATATGTTTTCCCGAAGTCGTGTGTAAGTGCTCTGAAAAGGGCCTCTCGTACTGTATAAATAAACTATTTAAATTTGAATAACCCTCTTTCTGGCGCAGTCGGGTAAACACATCAAAGATACATGCTTAGGCATGGTTTCTAATTTGAGATTTTTGACTTGAGTGCGCTTATCTTCAACTTAAGTAGCATGAATTTATGGCTATAAGTAGAAAATGAGCACCCTCAAACCAAACATCTCAATTTTGAAACTAGAGGTTACGTGGATTTTATTTCCTTCATAGCCAATACGTGCACTACGACTTAACCGCTGATCGAACCAACCGAAGGGTTAGTAAAATGAATGATAAATACCCGAGATAAAAAAGGGCGATATAACCAAAGAGGGAAAGTGATTCAATCTCATTTCGGATTTAGAGCTTAAGACAGATTTG
Organism: Ostrinia furnacalis; assembly: GCF_004193835.3. Classification (NCBI taxonomy): domain Eukaryota; kingdom Metazoa; phylum Arthropoda; class Insecta; order Lepidoptera; family Crambidae; genus Ostrinia; species Ostrinia furnacalis. The sequence goes on along the minus strand of NW_021131492.1, from coordinate 357,018 downwards.
GGTAAAATACGATAAAAAGGTGCTGGCAAGAGCACATCAGACTATACATTTTCGTTGCAAAATAGCTCCTATTACAACCAACATAAGATCCTTTAGAGTTTAGCTTGACATGCCCACTACGAAAGGTAGAGCGCAGATTGACTTGGTGTTAATTGTTAATTAATTATTCGCCATAGCAACGGCGGGAATTAAATTACAAGTACAATGGGGATTTAGGCTAAACACTCTCTTACGTAGTTGTAAAAGTTTTTTTTTTTTTTTCAAGTGATTTGTGCATTTCATACAGGCTGTTGTTATCAGCCCGCTTTTAGCAACCGAAATGAAATTAAATACATAGTTTATTCAGTACATAGGCCCTTTCCAGGGCACTTATACACGTCCCAAATATAGCTTGCCCTACCACCACTTCGGGAAAACTTAAAAAGTGATCTCTTGTTTGGAGTAGGTATGACACAATAGACTCAACATCTATGACTACCAATATGCTAGCCCCTGCTATTCTGGTTAATAAGAAACCCATCATAGCAGAAACCCTGCCTGTACTTCTTATTTTATTCTAATAGAAGCTAAACAAGTCAGCTAATCCTGTATTAGCTATAGTATATTCTGTGGCTATAGATAGTTACATACACTTCATTCATCGATTCCCTTTATCCTACTGAATGTTATTGGCAAAGAACACGCCAATTTAGATGAAAATGATCTACGCTATCGTTCCATCCCCTTAAGCTTATGAGAGCACTCCGCAGCAGATATTGCTTCTGAAACGACTGTAATACGTCACTAAATCATCCAGCGACGTGCGAGCTCGTGGCTTCGATATTGGCTGCATACGATATCCTTTTGAAGTTGCCACTTTAACGTTCTTGTCACTAGGCAATAGAATTTCCATGGTATTCAAGTTTTATTGCCAGAAGAATGTGAATTTTAAAACATTTAATATTTCATATTTCACCTGTAACTAACTATTTATTACAACGGTTGCTTTGTCTTGGTGACTTGCCGACTACATCAGCTACAGTACGGTTATTGGTATGAATCTCGAAGATTACTATTATAAGCATATCGAGCTTCAACAAAACTTTACCCACTAGAAATCACAGACGTTTATAAATTTATTTATGTGGGTAATACTTTAAATACTTTATTTTTATTTATATTACAGTAGGCTGACTTTGCACTTTCTCGGGTTCCCGATTAATAGCAGATAAAATCCTGAAAAATCTAATCGCCATTATTGCGTTCCGTTACGACCAGCCATAAAAAGGCAGTAAAGAAATGTACTGAAATACCTACAATTTTATGACGATGAAAAGACCACTTTATTACACGGACACAAGATGGAATATTTATCGATGGCACAGTAAATAAACCCCTTGAAGATCGAATTACAAAGGATAAAGTTTTTTCGAATTTCTATTGAGAGACGATATCGATATCGGATTCTATAAAGTTTCGACAACGATAAAATGAACGATGTCGATATACGTAAAAAATATATTTCAGTCACGCACAGCATTACGTATTTACATACCTTTTACGTACAATCACAAAAGTTTTTCACATTCGGGCGCTTAGCGCTCCCGCATGGAGACCAACACGACGAGAATTTGAATTTTATCCCACCATTCGAATTTTCATTGTCGCCCATCTTACAATGAGCCCTAGGATCAGTCGGCTCCCCATCAATTTGTAGAGACATCCCAAAATGAGAGGGATCAACCAAAGTTAGTGCTCTCCAAATGTATTCCAGACACGTAAACGGTCAATTGGGATGGAAAATGGCGGAGACTGATTCGACCCGCAAGTTGTTTTGCGAAATGTTAAACTGAATTAAGTATGATTTAAAGTGTGAGATATTGAATTTGAAATTTATCGAATGCCAATCGTTAGGAATTTCAAAGAAAACCGAGTTGTCGGTAGAAATAATACAATAACGAGTTCCAGTGAAAGCTGGATAATACATTTCATTTTAATGAAGAGCTTATAATAGGAAATGGGTTTAATTTCAATTTCTCAGTAAACTCCAATATTTCCAAGGGCTTTTCAAACTAACTTAGAAACAGGAGATTCCACAGAGTCCTTCAAAACTCATCTTCTATTCAAATCAAACTTAGATTGTTTTACAAGTAGGCAAGTATTATCGACATATTTGTAGATAAATTCTTCATCTCGGTTGCTAGCCAAATCAAAAAAGGTTCCTACTTNGTTTTTTTACAAAAAGACCCAAGTGTCATATTATTTTAACCAGAGCTGATACAGATATTTCAATCACAGATTTGAAATCGTCATTAAAAATTGGACTAATATCATGTAACATAACCCAATCATTAGAAATGCTGTTGTGCAGTGTAATTTATGTGGGTAATACTTTAATTACTTTGTTTTTATTTATTTTAGTAGGCTGACTTTGCATTTTCTCGGGTTCCCGATTAACAGCAGATAAAATCTTGAAAAATCTAATCGCCATTATTGCGTTCCGTTACGACCAGCCATAAAAAGGCAGTAAAAAAATGTACTGAAATACCTACAATTTTATGACGATGAAAAGACCACTTTATTACACGGACATAAGATGGAATATTTATCGATGGCACAGTAAATAAACCCCTTGAAGATCGAATTACAAAGGATAAAGTTTTTTCGAATTTCTATTAAGAGACGATATCGATATCGGATTCTATAAAGTTTCGACAACGATAAAATGAACGATGTCGATATACGTAAAAAATATATTTCAGTCACGCACAGCATTACGTATTTACATACCTTTTACGTACAATCACAAAAGTTTTTCACATTCGGGCGCTTAGCGCTCCCGCATGGAGACCAACACGACGAGAATTTGAATTTTATCCCACCATTCGAATTTTCATTGTCGCCCATCTTACATTGAGCCCCAGGATCAGTCGGCTCCCCATCAATTTGTAGAGACATCCCAAAATGAGAGGGATCAACTAAAGTTAGTGCTCTCCAAATGTATTCCAGACACGTAAACGGTCAATTGGGATGGAAAATGGCGGAGACTGATTCGACCCGCAAGTTGTTTTGCGAAATGTTAAACTGAATTAAGTATGATTTAAAGTATGAGATATTTAATTTGAAATTTATCGAATGCCTATCGTTAGGAATTTCAAAGAAAACCGAGTTGTCGGTAGAAATAATACAATAACGAGTTCCAGTGAAAGCTGGATAATACATTTCATTTTAATGAAGAGCTTATAATAGGAAATGGGTTTAATTTCAATTTCTCAGTAAACTCCAATATTTCCAAGGGCTTTTCAAACTAACTTAGAAACAGGAGATTCCACAGAGTCCTTCAAAACTCATCTTCTATTCAAATCAAACTTAGATTGCAATTGTTTTACAAGTAGGCAAGTATTATCGACATATTTGTAGATAAATTCTTCATCTCGGTTGCTAGCCAAAACAAATAAGATTCCTACTTAATAATAATAAAGACAATAATAATAAATAAAACGTACAAAAGGCCCATAAGCTGATAATAGTAATATACTAAGGCGGCAATATTCATAAGAATATTCAGCAAATTCCTCAGCAACAAAAGCGAAATATCCGATAGCCCCGTAGGGTCACAATCACAAAATAACAAGGCACCCGGCTCCTTAATGGAATATTTATCGTCCTTATTGGAGCCTAAGCTTAACACTTATTTGTCCTTTTACCCAGCTCATCTTTTGGTCAGTGTTTTTCTTCTTAAGGCTGAATATGACACGTTGGATCTTTCTTCAAAATGCGGTGGAAATTAAGAGATACTGTAAGAAAGTATCATCACCATCATTATTTCAGCCATAGGACGTCTACTGAACATAGGCCTCCCTCAATTATATCCATAATGACCGGTTGCTAGTGGCCTGCGGTTATGAGTGGATACCTTATGGGTGGCGTGCGCTGTGCTTTCCGATTCGTGGCCTCCACTCCAGAACCTTGCTGCCCCATCGGACGTCAGCTCTGCGTACTATGTGCCCTGCCCATTGCCACTTTAGCTTGCTAGTCCGATAAGTAAAGAATATTTAAACCAGAGAATTATTCTGAAAAAGAAGCCGCTACAAATGAAAATCAGCGTCACCGATAAAAGTATTTCTAAGATTTTAGTGTGAGCCAAGCTCTGAAATCGTAGTTGCTGGAGCAAAACTTTTCACTATTCACAAAGGAAGCTCGTTAGATTCCGATACTGATTTAATGAATACTCTTTCTGAACGGGTGAAAAGAGAGGCGTCCGCGTCGCAAACTTGGAAGAGGGTTTCGTTTATTTAATACGATAGTCGATACTACTGCCACAAAGTATTTGTTTTGTTTACTGTTTATTTACAAATAATCTTCTATAATTATGTGTGTAACCATGTGTACTCCTTCTTACAAATAATCTTCTATCGTTATGTGTGTAACCATGCATAATAAGTCTCGACCNTCTCGACTGCCGAGAGACCCAACCAGTGAAGGTTAAGTTAGTCCCTGGATAGTTTAAGAGCCACTGAACCCGTAACGAAATTAATCAGAGGAAAGGTGAAGATCGAAGTATGGGCGGTCAAGTTGTAGACCTTGACGATTTCAGATGGAAAGGGTGGGAACATTCCCATGTGTTAACCATTACGTCAAACTAACTGTGCCGCATGACGCATGTGATGTGTCAAGACACAGTCTAAAGTATCGTTTTTTTAATTTGAATATTAGGCAATTTCAAGTCAATATCTTTTTCTTAGCAACGTGGAAGTCATTAGTCAGTCTATGTTCAGCAGTGGACGTCCTGTGGCTGAAATGATGACGATGATGATCTTTTTACCTGAGAAAAACTTTGCAGCCTATTTTCATGGTATTCAGAGGAATACAAAAAATAACGTGCTGTGCACCTCCAGAGTTATTGAATGTATAACTGGGAGCTACCATAAGAAGGTGTATACACCAAGCTATCTTCATCTTAATATGATAGTGCCACATTTACTTTTACGTCCAATTTGCAACTCTACCTATAGTGTCCACAAACTTCGTCGATGTAGGCAATCTCCTTAAACCAATTTTATAAAACTCCAGTGAAGTTAGTTTATCCTACAGCTGTTGCCTAGTTTCGCTCATTAGGCAAATACTGCTTTCGAGATATAATGAAAACTGAAAGATATTAAACTACGTTTAAGAAAATACAAGTTTATAGGGAACTTGAGGATGTTGAATAATATTAATACTACCTAAAAAGAAAATACAAGTTCTCAGCTGTAATTCTGTATAATACTGATCGACTTTTAACAGTCTAGACGCAGCATTAGCTAAAGACTCGATCTAAAATTTTTGATAGATCCATACCTGTGTGTGTATGGATATGGATGGATGTCCTATGACATAGGCTGATATATTACCCTCCTTCGACTTACGCAATCGTTGGGTAAAAAAGCTTCGTGTGCGAGTTACTTTAGGGCTAGTCTAACAATAGATAGATAAATGTATGTATTAGGTTTAGGTATTGTTTTAGTAACTTATTCATTTTCACTCGAATTTTTACTATTCACTGAACCGGATAGGATTCCGCCACTCTCTTTGACAATGGATTGAAATAAATGATGTGAATTTTTATATCAACCGTAGGTAAAAAATTTCAACTGAGTTCGTGTATTACTGCCGAATCAGTAGCTTTACTTACAGGAAATTGCTATTTTACCGAACCACCCAAATTCATTCGTATGATCTCTCAAAAGAGTCCAATTTTCTGAATTTGTCTCCAACAAAGTGAAGACAATATATTTGAACAATACGCAAAGGTCCATAAAAATCTTTTCGTTTCATATTTGGGAGAATTTTGCGAATATTTTACAAATTAAACGTTGATCAGATTTGATGAGTAGGTACCTATCTGTGAACATCATAGATACTTACCACTTAGATAAACTAAATACCTACTATGGCTTTAGCAATCAACCTTTGCTGGCCAGCTCAATAATTTAACTATAGAACTATCGCAGCGGTTTCTATTCACCAACTTTAGTAGGATGCCAGTTTCACAGCTCTGTGAGAACTTGTTTAATTGAGCATAGTTGTGATTGCGTCCTTCCCTATAAAGTTGAGAAACATATTATTATCAGTGTTTAGAGTTCCGTTTTCAACGAAAAAACGAACGCATAGGATCAATAACGTGTCAGTCAGTATACTTTCTGGGAAATTATTACGCCCCAAATATGGACTTGAATTGCTTGAATATATTGCGGTTTTCAGGCCAAGGAACGTAACAAAAATGAATGAATCTCTACCAGTTCCGATATAAAGTCTATTCTACAATAGCCGCAGGTTTATTCATATTTAAGTTCCGTGTCCTGACACCCACAATTCATAATGTACATAAGCCTACTTATTTGAATTTCAGGATTTCTTTACCAATTTCGCAAGCAGTATGACAGTCATATAAAGATACCGGTACTAGTATGTGAGATGAAAATAAAAGAAGCAATACGTGACGGGTTTGCTTTTTCTAAATGACAATTGAACATAAGTAGGTACCTAGGTATTTTTTATTCCTACACAAAAACATGTTTACAGCTCGTATAAACTAGCTATAACTACACATATCACGAAGACAAGATTATCTTACTACAAAATATTTGTTAGAGAAAAAACGTTAAATCATAGTTACTACCTAGGCCCCGAATACTACCACAAGTATTATTCATTTTCTCGTGTTTTCTGAACTCTTGATACCTAATAGCCCGGTAATCTGTGTAGGCGTAATCTGCTGATCATAATAGTACCAACGAATCATGCTGAACACTCTGGCATCTTATTTAATGGTAACAGGGGTGATTTTCCAACAAAAATGTAGAGTCTGATGTGCTGTTGACTGTACATTATTCCGCGGTTTGGACCCCTGACCTTGACCTCGGGGGTCTCGCCCGAGACTCAATAGGGGTGCTACTGAATCACCTGATTCGATCTTATAGCTTTTCTAAGAAAAACGTTCTACCCACTTTAATTGTCCTTGAGATAATGCTTAGGGTTTGTCTCACAGGGTAGTAGTTAAATAACCTGGTCAGAGTTCAAAATAAATTAAAACAATGGTGGTAAAAAGTTGTTAACAGTTTTTTGAAAAAAGTTTCTTCTTGGAATGCATCAAGTAACCTCAGCTTGGTCATTACCTATTGGCAGAAAGATAACGTGTGCAAGTTGGCATAAGGGAAATTGTCCCACTTCGCCAAACCAAAAGCATTAACAAATGTAGCTTCTTTACAAAAAGTAGCGTCTATCTACTTCTACAATAATATAAGGAAGCAAAATTTAATTAGTCTTCTTATTGATTCGTAAAATAAGAAGTTTTCTTTCCCTCAGCACCTAATACAGAAGAAAACCAATGTTGTGGTATTGAAAAGGAATTCATTATTTACGTCAGAGAACGTAAGCTTCTACATCAATTACACTCAGCGCTAGAACAAAGTATCTGTGTTGCGCTTCTTTTAATTAAAAATTCCATTGCTTTTTATTACGGGCGATCCTTTTAATATCAAAATCTCTTTATATTGTTGTAATTTATTATCTTTTTGACATGAATTTCCGAAGAATGTTCCAATTTTTGTCCGAATTTCGGGTTTAAATTAATGATTTTGTTAAAAGGGCTCTACAGACTAAGTCCGCCGACCGCCCGGCAGAATCATACCCATCCACGGCTTGTATACTTCTATAATTTTTGACAACATGTCAAAAATCGACTACTCAAGTCGGCGGGATTTAGTGTGTAGACTGCATTATAAAATACACCAGAAGACGAAATAGGCTCTACTATAAAGGTACATTTTGAGCTTGGAATAGGCTTTATTATGCAATAGGAATGTGTGTTAGATGTGTCAGGGCACGTTCTTACGCCCGATAACCTTGGCAAAGGATCGGATCGATCGGCGTCCTTTAATCCGACACAATCTAATCGACGGTTCCGCCCATTTACTCGCAAAGATGAAGATGAAATCCGAGCCTGAGAAAGTTCGAGATTTCTTATTCATTTGTAAGTTTGTTAGTTAATTATTACAACGATTAACGTGATTATAGATCTTAGGCTTTTTATTATATTTAGCGACTGAAAGTTGTTGGTTGAATCTCTCTTTTTATCTACTTAGATAAATTAAACAGATAACTACGAAAAAAAATTTCCAGGAAGATTTTCTTACTGTGAGTTTGCTACTAGCAATCTTATAGTGATGTTGACACCATTTACAAATACTTTTATGGAGAACCTAACGCTGAAAGAATACATATTTTAATTTATTTTATTTATTTATTTATTATGGCATACACAACAGGTAATAATCAAGGGATACAACGAATAATAGTTCTTAATAGATGACTACATTATTATTTCAGTCAGATGACCTACAATAATCTGTTACATAGCTTTATTTTCATTAATTCTGTTGAAAAAATTCGACGTTGTTAAGAGATATGACGAAAAGTTTATCGTAAATCAACACTGCACTTGTCGTACCTATGTACATAAGTAGTTACACATTTTTATAATTTACATGACGTCACATTAAAAGTAATAATATACACAACAGACACCCAGACAACTTAAGAAATAAAAGACGCAAATAAGTCGAAAACACGTTTTTTGCGTTACGTTCATAAATAAATTCCTTACAAAGAAATTCCGGTGATATGAGACGAAATGAAAAATGGTTTTTACAGATAAAGCTAAAAGGTACTCGGTGACACTTCGACTTCTACCTTCCTTTCCTCTTCTAAGGAAATCATCGTACAAAATATTTCGTACGCGGGCCTTAGGGAGCGAACGCAGTAGGTATTACTTTTTCCTTTGTGGAAAGAATAAAAGAAAGAATATTTTGTGCGATGTATCGGATCGGCCTCTTCATGTAAGTAGGTTTCCTAACATTTTTTGATACAGTACCTAACATATTAGAATTAGTATGAAAAGAAAATGTCTAAATTACAAACTTAATGACCTACCGAACGAATGACTTAGCTGCATGTTAGACATAAACAAAAGTATCAACTTTAAAATTCATTTCATTAAAGAAAAACTCTGTAAATGCTGTAATTACATTCATTGAGATAAAACAAAAGAAAATCGCTGCCTAATCACGCTGCCAATAAAGATTTCTCCAAAAAATATCCAGCATTACCCAAATTTAAAATAATAGCTTTGCTTTTGTAAGCGTAAACAAGGCCTAATTGAAACGCTCGCCAATCTAAATGATTAAAATTAAATTATTCTGCCATAATGAAGGATTCACGCAAAATTACGCTACATTTCCAGCCCAAAATACGAAACTTGGAATAATCAGATTATACGGCTAAAAGGATTTGCACTGAAACTCCGAAAGCTTCACGACGCAATATTTGCCACCTAGTAAGGTGCGTGTATAATAAGCAAATTTAAATAACAGACCATGTAAAGCTCTACTATAACGAGGCGACGAGGTGGTGTAAATATCTCTTACGAAAGAAATCAAATTAATCAAAGCTTCCTCGCAGTACTTGTCTACATGATGCCCCTAAGATAGAGCATTTGTATAAGCTAATCTTCAAGAAAAAATAGTTTTAAACCATTGAATTCTAACCAAAATCGATTCGAAGCTAGGTATTCCGTAAGTACTTTGGAAAATAGGTACCTTTAAACATAGCAAGCATTTGCTTTCTTTTAAAATCGGTTTTCCAGATTTTCTTAATTGCCGCAGCGGGTCAGAACCATTTCGACATAATGTTTTAGATTGATTACAATACGTTATACAGCATAAAGTACATAATATACAACGACATACATAAATACTTTTATGTAACTACATGCAGATTACATAGAATAGATATTCTAATAGATGTGGTGACCCGAAGGGTTGTCACGGCACGTTTGAATCACGTACAATGTAAACACGGCCTGGCGTACACGGCGCGCAATCAGACAGCAAACACGGATTTAATCAGACACCTTGTCGCTCATACCGTGTAGATATAGGTATTGTCCTGGTTACATTGGATTTTATAATTCAAACATTCGATGTAACCTTTGTTTTAATTTAAACCAACATATTTATTGGTTCTACGCATGTTTTTAGAAGAAAAACAATAGGCCTCCACATTTTCAGTAAATGACATCAATATTATTACATTGAAGTAATGTTTAGTCCGCTATTAAGTACTACTATCCATCATTCCTTGGAAGACGTGTACAAAATAGGGGCAACGAACTGTTGAGCGATGAAAATACGATTTATCAATCAAGATTACATTATAAGACTAAGTACAAAAATAAGAGATATTAAGAGTGAAATCTGCTCTGAGCTTTCAGATTCACGTTTTTGCCAACCTATGTGGCCTAACCTAACCTACTCGTTTTTATATATCCTTTACACTACATTTCCAAGAAAACACGCAGGTATTCTTATTAAGAAAAACCTTTCATTTTCACTCTCGTAAAATATAAGGAAAAGACGGAAAATGCTGATTGTTCTGTGTTCATACACGAAGTACGCCCATGATGTCATCACCACCTAATTTGTTATCTTGAAGCCCTGTCGCAGCGATAATGGAAACACGACTCACATCAAGCAAATCGCTGTAGCATCAGAATCTTATTTAATTGTAATAGGTACTATTTTGCAAACATGTACTGTAAGATGTGCTGGCGACTGTACACAATTATTCAAAGTTAAAGGAAATCCATGCCATAGATGACCCAGTAAATTGTTGACGATGGAATTCTAACGTTCAATGCAAAGCGTTTGCATACTTCTAAAACACAATAACTACTAGCATTTTCTTGACCTTACATATAAAAATAAACGAAAGAAGTTAAGTTTACTTTTGCAGACTATACCTACCAGACATTTTCATTATAGGCAACTAAAAGAAATCTCATAAATATTGAGATACGATGATGAATAAGTACTTAGTAACTACATTAGAAATACATTACTTAGTTCGACCGGTATGAAGGCAATTCAAGCTTGATAAGAATCTTATTTATTAGTAATAGGTGTTATTTTTCACAAAAAAGTGAAGTCTGATGTGCTGTTGACTGTACTTTGTTGAATTAAATAAGCTCGGCAAAAGTATTCCATAAAGGCTGAAGATCCAAGATTATGCTAATTTTCTTGTGCAAATTCACTTCAAGTTAGCAAAACATAATCGTTTCAGGTGGTTAAATGTTTCAAATGTAGCGGTTTTCAAGTTCGCTGGCGAAATTAATATTTTACCCATTAATTGCGAAGTGTTCACTTCATAAGTATTTAAGCCTGTAATTTTAGAGTAGGTATCTCAATTAAAAACTTGCTTGTAGAATTTCATAAGAAAAAGCTGTCTTGTTTTTCTCTTCAATGATTTGATTAAAAAGTTCTGGCAAACACGACGTTCCTTTTTCAGTTATTAATTTAACATTGTTAGAAACAAGTTTCATTACACAAATTGTTATGAAATTATATTATTTTCTATATAAACTTAATTCAATTCAATTCTTTGCTTCAAATGTTTGTTGTACAGATCAAGTTAAAAAACATGGTAGACCTTAAGTCAAAACATAGTATTTTATAGTTTTCAGTAGACCAGTTTATACAATAGATATAGTTTCGGAGATATGATTATTATGTATTTTTACGAATAGAAAAAAAAACTATTTGTAAAATACTTTTGCGACATTATTAGCCACAGTCATGCTACTTTGCAAAAGACTAGGTTTACCATCGTGCTACTTTGCATAATTCCATTTAAGTATTTTAACATTTCCATCTCACGTTCATTTAAATTATGCTAATAACCATGCGTAGCACGTCACAAAACTAATTCAAACCGCCCAAAGCTTTAAATCCTATAAATCCCTATTCCAATTGTGATCAAAAGTGATACCTTTAAACGTGTAGCAGTGCACACGGCCTTGAAATACCTAACCGGGTAACTGTAAAACGTATTTCCTGGCTTGTCGCCTCTCGCCGACAATTTCATTTTCCTAATAAATCTGCCCAGGAAAATCCCCGGGCAAAAATAATTGTACTACGAATAGGGTTGTCGCCTGGATAAATCCGGATCCGGACATGGGCTTTTACAAATCTATCTAAATAAATTTTGCCGGGTAACACCATTATTTTGTATGCTCGTTAATTTCTACTTTCGACCGATTTCGAGCTCTGATAAATAGATTATTTTGTAAAAATCTAAATTCAATAAGCACCGTAACAACTTTTTTTAAAGTTTCAATCTAGTTTCAACAACACTCTCTCAGATTTCTTGCAGAAATTTCACTTTTGTTGCGGAATACAACACCTATTCTACTACTTCATAAGATAGGAAAGATAGTGTTTAGTTTGATATGTCGTCGTCTGTAGGTACAAGAAGCGCTGAAAGTTGAGAAATCAAATCAATCAAATCAAATCGAGAAGCGAAAATTTACGTACTACAAATGCCACTGTATATGAACCTAAGAGTCCCAGATCCGCTCGCCACATTCCATGACCTATGTCTCACAGTGCACTTTTAGAGGCTGATATTAATCAAGAACATTTTATTAGTGTCCCTTATCGAAATGTCAGACCGAGTTGTCATACGAAACCGTTCCAATTCCCAAACCTAGCAACCCTAACCACGCACGTAGATAGCGAATAATCCGATTAGTGCGGTGCTGCACGATTTTCGCATTCATACTCGTGTGTCGAGCTCGTTAAAATGCCGAATTGGACAAACTCGGATTTGGAATTTTCAGCCCAGTTACCAAATGCATTATTGACTTGATAATTTTGAAGCAATATTTCCAACGCCGCGCCTTTGTTTGGTCACATTAAAGTATGTAGGTACCTCCCTAGAGTCACAAATAACAAACAAAAGGTTGTCAAAAGTAATGTAACTGTAACCAAAACAAAAGAAGCTTAGCACACCTGTAGAGAAACAGAATTCAAGTAAAAACGTAACGTAATCCCTTATTACTCCGTCTCAAGAAAGTCAAATTGAATGACGGTTCATGCGGTTGACGTTGGGAATATAACGTTACAGCTGACAGGGAATTTACATCTACGACTATAATTATACTAAAGAGGAAAGATTTGTATTTTTGTACGTGTGTATTGAATAGGCTCTGAAACTATTGGACGGATTTGGAAATTTCTTTCACAATTATTGGAATCAAATTTTTTGATAAATACCTGTCTAGTCTACCCATACGAAGCCGGTGAGGGAAACTAGTATAATAATACAAAACGATGGGTGCCTGGAATAAAGCCGCAATAGCCATAGCANGTCTATAACAATATAGAGGGAATGTAGATAGGATCTTGCTGGCGAAGCGTTTGATACGGAGTGGACTGTTCTTAATAATAATAGGTGTGTACATTCCAAACGAGAACGTTGGATGGAAGGGAAAATAGTTTAAATATCAACCGGCTAACCCAAAACCATAGTTCACGATACGTCTCTACAATCTCCGCACCAGCACACAAAAAGATCTTTTGTAAAACACCAAATGTGAAGGTACGAGCTAATTATTTTAATGAACACTGTCCGGACTCGAGTTACTTCGCATCTCGGAAAAGGCGAGGAAACGAGCCACATAGCAATTTTCTTTTCATTTGAACCAGCCGCATTCTGTCATGATGTTTTCATCATTTTAATTAAAAAACGGCCCAAACATCTGGGACCCGAAATATTAGGGACTTCTTTTTTGAAATAGGTACCTACTAATTCTAAAATGTCAACTTCAGTTTCAATAAACTGTTAAAAGGCCGCAATTAAATCGTGGATTTCACGTCAAAAAACGTAATAAAAATTGTGTTGTTATTAATGAGTATTTTCTATTACCTACTTCTGCCATGACGATTATTCTGCAATAATATACTCGCATATTAATTGTGTGAGCATCCCTTTATTCTGAAACCATCTGAAAAACATGAAATATTTAAGACACGCGGAAGTTGCCCCGGAGCTCAAAGCACAGCAAGACAATTTTTTGGAGTATTATTTCATTTCCTATCGCGTATATTAAAATATATACGCGATAGGAAATGAAATAATATAATACAACCTTTTGAAAAATATTCGTATTAAATTTAACCCTTTAAACAAGTCCGCATATTCTGTAATGTACCTTCATGAAACAATGGCAACATAATTAGACTGCAATTTTTTTACTGTCGTACGTTTGTCGAAAGAATTGACTCGTTTCTGTCCTTTCTTTATAAAGCTATCCCTGAAGTCTGAAGCAGTTATACCCAATCAATTTGATAGAGGGATTATTTAGATGAAATGTCGAAGAATTTGGGAAAGGAAGGGACTTCAATGAAATAAGATTTCTCTTTTATTGAGAGGCAAGCAAATACTTAACGACACATCAGTCCCTTAGGGTCGTGTGACGGAATATAAAGACGTCTTATCTAAATAAACATTCTATCGTTTCTTTCTTGTTGGGATGTAGAAATCAAAATTGCTCTTATATATTTTGTATGCGTAGCTATTTCAAACCTTTATTGAACTGACTCTAATTAAATCCACCACCTAGTCCCATTCATCTAAACTCAAGCACGCCTCTGGCTTAATCACCGATTCTTTAGTCAATGACCTCTTCGGCAGCCTCTAAAATGGCTCTACTAGTCCTAACTTTGTATAACCGTTATGATCTAATGTATAATTCGATAAATGTACCTTATCTACATTTTGTGTGGACCTTCGTCAAAGCTGCATCATTTTAATCATACGTCATGATCATCATTGATTAAGCTCACAGCACGGTCTATACTCACTGGTACACACATCTCTAAAGAATCTTAACTTCTAAACACTTACCTGGACTGCGGCGGCGCTTGCGACAGCAGCGAGCCCGAGCCGCGCTTGCTGAGCGGCGGACGGGGCGCCGAAGGCCGACGCTCGACCCCCGACGCGGATCGCGTCGCCGGCGCACCCTCAGCTGATAAAACCCGCGCAGACACTAGTGCCGCTTCGGGGCAGTGCTGTGGGAAAAAATGTTGTTAAAACTCAATACATAAATCTTTAGTAACTAAGTCTAAAGTCAAAATATTTTATCTGTTCCAGAGTTCTATGTGAACTCTTCACTCTCAATTCAATTTGCCGGGGATATTTCAGTCTAATCCGAAAGGTCACGGTTAGAATGGAACTGCGCTTGCAATACCTACATTGCAGCATCTTACATAGCGTGTCGCTCATCGTCTGTTTACATGGACTGCGAAAAGTAAACCTACATTTTTCGCATACCCATTTCAGAACGGCTGCGTAGGTATTTTATGGCCACTCTGTTCCATAACAGAATTAATTGCTTTTACAAAATACTTAAACCATTTTAAAGCATTTATTATAGAGCGCTATAGATTTATTTAACGGCTTTCCGTGTCAACAACGAAGATTTTCAGCTTTATCTATTTGCCTTCTATTTCTTTGAAAATACTTCAGTGTGCCTACCATGAGTTTACGTTAAGTGAGCTCGCTAGCGAATACGTCAAAAAATTCTATAAAGATTTTATTTCTTGAAAGTAGCCGCTAGGGGCGCTGCACAATATGTCATACATTTAAATGTCATTTTTTTTACGCAGTCGCTAGCGAGCACACCTAACGTAAACTCATGGTAGGCACACAGGTCAGTTTCGGCTAAGGATTTTATATTGTGGATGGCTTTGATTCTTTTCACTACTAATTCACAAAGTAAGTTTCAGTTTGTGAAAAGGTTTTCTTGAAAGAAAGTTGTGAAGTTAAACACTGAAAGTGGCGAGTTCTCTCGCCGCATTTAATCTGAACCTAACTTTGTAAGAAGATTAACTTGGTTGCCTTTCTTGACACATCAAAGAGCTTTAATAAAAGTGCTGCTGGACAAAGATTTATTCTAGTTTTATATCAAAAACCAACCGTTTCAAAGCTGTGGGTTTTGAAACGGTCTGAGCTGTGGGTTTGACATATTACTCATATTATGGTACGACACGCCAAGTATTTTTGGCATATTATTTAGGAGCCTTATTTTGCATCAAAACCTAAATTTGTTTTTCAAAGCTAAAACAAAGCTTCAGAAGGTGTGGAATAAAAGATAATGTAAACTAGATACTTATTAAAATATTTACAAAATATAAGTTTAATATTAATATTATAGAAATCTTATGTAACTTTAAATGTAGACTTAAATGAAGCAAGGGTCAATCAAAATGCGATAAAATGGAAAATTAAATCTTTTATGACTAAAGAAAATTTTCCGTCCCTTCTTCCACTTTGCTGGGCAACTTTCGTTGCTATTGTGCGAGGTTTTCTTTTGTGCAAACATAACTGTTTACGAACAATAAAATGTATTTTAAATTATTCAGCCTAAAGGCGAAATAATATGGAAAATAATAAACCTATGTATTTACGACTTGGGTACTTCTAAGTTTGTTTGCGTTATATGCCTTTTTTTCGTAGATTCTTAATGTAGTTACATAAGTCGATTTTCAGTAGTCAAAATGCAAAGTGCGCTTGACTGACATGCACATAAATGCCCCTTTACCTACTCATATGAAATTCTCAAAATATTAAGCAAATTTATTTCTTTGATAAAATAATATAAGTCGTATTTGTTTAATATGTGGCAAAATTGTTTTAATAGTTGGAACAATTTATATTTACTTCTGCATGTTTGTTTCTCAGAAACTCAGAAACGCTTAAAAAGCAAGCGCGAGGGCGGATAATCCGGCTCGCCCCGCTTAAAACGCTTTTACGCTCCACGTAAAGCTTCAATGATAATTGTATTTAAGCCCTTAGAGGTCGATCAAATTCAAATGTAGTAGGCGTAACCATCAACATTGTGTTACTGTTATTGTTACATGTTACGTTTTCCTAAAGTGAGAGCAGTAAAGGTGTTTATTATTATTATTTTTGGAGATTGAAGCTGTTCCATTAAGATGATGGGATGTGTGAATAGTTATTGTGTGTATGGACATAAAACTTGAGATTAATGCGGGATATGTTTATTTTATTTTTTTATCTATAACAGAAATATGGGGTTTCTAAATAATATTTTTTTATCATTTCTTTATTATTTTTCTTTATAATGTATTTACAATAATTCTACAAAGTACTTATTTAGTTAGTACGTTAGGTGTCGTTCAAAACCTAAATTGACTAGGTAATTATTTTCATTGCAATCTTGAATAAAATTCACCACTAACTTTATTTAACATTCTAAAATTCACCACTAAATTATACTAACATGAAATCCGTATTAGCAAACAATTCCAGCCTATAAAAATATCCACAAAACAAATCGAGTAGCTCTCGAAAACATCGTTTTTACGCAGTTGATTCCATAAATTGTTCCATTACACACAATACGGGGTAATTTCCCAAATGGCAAAGAAAGAATTCCATAAAGTGGTAGTAGTAGGTTATATAGACAGAATCCTTGGGGAATTTGGGTTTGCGTCTCAAAAATCCACAAAATTCCAGAATAACAATATTAAGCTAGTCAATATATCTCTGTCGATTTCAACTCGTCACCAGAAAAAAATATACCTTAAAACATCTCAGTAAATAGCATAGACAGGTAAGTATAATACGTATTTTCAAAGTAAACATCCCCTTCAGGTTTATCATAAACATAACTTTACCTTCAATTAATGAACTTCATGCTACTTTTGTTTCAGCAAAGCATCACAAATAGGTAAAATTCCACGTGCCGTCCCCGTGAAAAGGCTTGGAATAAAAAATAAACAAGGTGTCATCCAGTAAAAGCCGTTATTGGAGGCTTATTGTCCACACATCAGCCTGTCCAGCACAGCACTATAGAAACTGCCAGAACAATGCTGCTTCGGGGCACGTGTGAAAATTAATACAGGACTAAAATTAAACCTAATCCACTTCCATCACGCACGTAGAACAATAGAAATCTGTCTTATTTAGGCTACAGTAGGTAACGCAGAATTTCTTACGTTGCACAACGCAATCTAGTACACGTATTTTATTATGTATAGTGCAGAGTTTCCCATGTCTAATAGCTTGAGCAGACGACACAAATGGCCGTCATCTAGCTAAAAGCCGCCATTAGCACTTTATTATTCTGCACATCACAGGCCCATCTAGTTCAGTACGTGCATAGGTCAAGTTTACTACATTAGGCTATGCCCACAAGATTACGATTTTTCGTGAAAACCGTAACGATTTTGTGTAGAGAAGTGTTTACTCAAAATGCGTAAAAAATGTTTACTAACCAGAATCATAACCAATTCTGTAGCCGCAGCCTTAGATAGGCATAGAAAAAAATACGTTTTTTTTTAAAGATTTTTTTCTTGTTAGCATAACGACTGCTGTCTAAAACAAAGATGAACTAATTATATTACGTACGAGTAATACGAGTACGAATGTACCTATGTGGCAAGAAACTTTTCTTACCACGAAGAAAAAAATAAGTTACTTGTTGTAATCTTACACCTGAAGAAGAATGTCTACGACCTTTTTGATTTTAGCCGCGTCTCCTGAATACGTAAACAGAGAATCACTCTTTTGTTGTTTTTATAGGGTAGGTAGGTAGTTATAATACCTTCTCACGATAATATTTTATATGACTACCAAACCATACTTATATTGTTTATACTTACTACATAATTTTAATATTTCAGATTAATAAGTAGTGCTCATAGTTAGAGAAAAAGTATTAGGTATATCCATAATTATGAACCCTTTGCTCAAATAATGTGAAGCATTTTACTTTTAAAATCCTAATAAATTAAAGACAACAATATTAATCTACTCTTTGAGAACTTTTTACCTAAGTTCAGTCCACTCCTGAATTGGTTTATCCTCCTTGATTAACCTGGGTCAAATCCCTAGGCGATTAAGCGACTGAAGCTTACCTTAATTCAGCCGTAAGCCGATTTGTTAGCCCTGATTTTAACACGAAAACCCACACGAATCAACCTTAGATTAACATTATGAGGACGAATGCTCTCAGATTCTGTACGATTAGAGTCGATTATCTTGTAATAGAGGTTACGTGAATAAAGGTACAGCATGAGCTTTTTCATTAGGACTTACAACTACCATTATCACTTTTTATTAAAAACACTTTTATTTATCAAACGTAATGGTAATACTTTCTGGATGCCTATTCTGAAACAAAGGCGCGCGCGTACGGGTAGCTTTTTTGTCGCCGTGACAGTATTATCCGCGATAGTGGCAAAAGTCACCCGTGCGCGCGCGCCGTAAGTTATTCAACAGAAAATTAATCTTAGAGAAGGTAATCAAAGTTCGAAAAAGTCCAAAAGTAGTTTGTCACAATACTGATAAAATGTTTTCAAACCATGTCTCGAAAGCGTCACATTTCATGAATCGATGTAGGTACTGATCTGATCACCTCAAGATGACAGCTGACAGTTTCTGGATGAAAGAAGAAGAAATGAGGGCTTTAGGCGTTAGCTTGCATTAGCATTAGCTTGATGATAAATGACATTTTGAAGCGAAAGCTGCACGCTCAAAGCATAAGTCCAATTTGCGAAGTTGAGTATCCTACATTCAAACTTTTATCTACCTACCTTTATGAACGCTATCAAGCTTTTCCAATCCATTCTACTCGTATCCAAACTACTAACAACCTAAAGTGGAAAAATCCTTTGTTTGTGTACAGTTGAAACGACTGGAAAATTCTTTCAGTAAATAGCTGCATTCCCAAGTGTGCCGTAGCCTATTGTTTTATAGCGGAAAATGTACACAGTTTTCAGAGATACTACGGCATTGTGACAAACGAAATTCAAAGATTTTATCTTTATGCCTACAGCTTTGTGTGGTTTTTAGTGTTTCAGTAGACAAGTAAACAGTACACCTTAGGTATTACCAAAAACAACAATGACTTTTCATTGTAAACATGAGTTATCACCTATTTTTGCAAATAAAAAGAAAACAAACTAGACCACTCTTCTTAGTTTCGTTTATACATACCAAATTACGTGAAATTAATATGTTCAGGCAGTTTACGCGTAAAGATATTACTAGAGAAGCAACCTAACCAATTTTATTTAGATTAAATGGAAAAATGTAACGAATTTAAGTATTTATTTTAGATGTAGGTAAATGGCACCAAGAGAATAGTTAAAGGTTATTCCTAGGTTCAAAGTAGTTCTATCAAATGTGGTATGATAGATTTGTAGCGGTGTAATTAATACTCCTTGAATATGTCTGGTGACATTTAGACCGGCCACACCGTCCCTTAAGGCTAGTAAACTAAAACAACAAATCCGTTGAAAACAAAATGGCCAGACACTACATTGCTTAAATGTTCGGTCGATCCAATTCCAAACTATTCTATTAATTATTAATATAAACGCCAAATAACGCTTTATCCTAGAATGTGCTAGCTGTCTATAAAATATCAAAGAAACTTTGGAACATTTTGACAGCGGCTGAAAAGTTCGTCATTGTTCCACGACTGAAAGCAAATTAGCGCAGTTGTTATGTAAATCTGAAACTTCTGATGGATATAAAATTTTGTAATATGCTTTATGCCGAGAGTCGAGAAATAGTACGTGGCTTTCTGAAAAAAACATAGGTATAAACATACACTGGCTGGACTCGTATGATTATTTATTAATAATTAAAAAAAAGCTTTCTTAAATATAATTCATTATATTTTTTAGTGTCAATAATAGTAAGTATAGAGATGACAGAAGGGTTGCCTACCCTGTTCTGTAGCAATTTAAGTAGTTTTATTTAAGGGCAAATATACATTTTGTTGATTAATTGCCCTCATTAATCTGAATCTGATGCATGTGGTATCGACTGTTTAGAATTTAGACTGTTGAGTTTTAATACAGCATAAATGTCACTTATTGCCTGTGGTCAACAAGATATCTACACACGACTCTATTCAGGAATTATTTTGATTGATAGGTAAGTATTGCAAGTAAATAAACCTACGAATACATAAACTATTTCCCCATACGCACCCTTTATCATAATGGCGTCCTCCCTTTGGCGGAGACTTTATTAGATAGTGCGGAGTAATGGAAGTGGAAAACTATTCCTTTGACAACAGACATGGGGCGAAGCTATATTGATTCGCTGCCGTATATTAACATCTCATAGTCATAAAAGTAAAAAAAAATTAGGCTGCCTAAACTGCTTATTAAATTAACATAAGTCCGGATTTTTAGAGTTTGCCATCGCCAAAATAAGGATACAATAACCTTTATCAATTCACCACACGAGCACGTGCTTGTAAGCTTTTAAATTTCAAGCAAATATGAACGTGACCTTAAAACTCTGGAAGGACAATTAGTTTTTCCAATTTAAAACTTTTCCTATTCCAAACTGTAGGTACAGCGACAACACAGGATTTTTTTCTGCAAAATAGCACCTCAAAATCAAAATCAAAATCAAAGATATTTATTCAGTTTAGACCACAAGTGGCACTTATGAATTACCTATTTCAAGTAACGTAAGATACCACAGTGTTTAGCTGATGTGCCGTCAGTTTTACAGATAACAGCACATCAGACAGTTATACATTTTGCCATAATCACCCCTATTACAAGTACATAAGAGCTCACAGTATTTACCTTGATGTGCTGTCCTACATAGTTTGAGCGTGTTTGTTGTGGATGCATATCCACGATACGCGTCGCAAATGCTAAAACATGCATAACCTCTCAGATGCCAGCTGTGAGCATGAGCTTGTGGAATGCACTGGTGACATTATTTATTTACCCGCGGCTTCACACGCGCGTGAAGTCTGTTACAGAAAGATACTAATCCTGGGTATGTTCTATGGCAAACATATTGACAGACTTTTCCGACCTAGTCTTTCAAAAACACCGGTTAAGGTTAAAGTTATAGTTACGGTAATACAACTCAGCTGTAAACCAACCTCATAAATCACTAAATATTGGTGAAGCACTTAAAGAAAAGTAGATATTAAAAGTTTGCTTACTTTTCTTTTTGTAGTTTTGCATAAATCTAAACCTGACGACAGAAGGTACCTATAGTAGGGAATTTAGTGCAAGAACCCCTCCACTTTGGTATAGAAGACTCATTTTTGCAGCAGTGGTTCTTTGGGTGCTCCTGAGTAGATTTCCGTCGGTAGACATCGGGAGCCCCCCCTGTGGTAGCAGGGGGAGGGGGGGCAAGTTTCCTTCTGCCGCGCTTCACTTTAAAGCCTATATCTTCAAAACTATGGTTATTAGGGCAAGTGTGGTATCATTTTTGGATAATTAAAGGATGGCGAATTCATTTCTAGAACAAACTTTTTGCCTTTTCATACAAAAAAATAGAAATATTGAGCAAAATTCACAAAAACCAAAATGTATTTTTTTAAATAAACGTCGTTTACTATGAAACCACTGGAGATATTCTAATAAAAAAAATATGTCCTGAAAGCTACATTTATCAGAATTATAAATATATACCATAGTATGGTACTTTTTTCGCAAAAAGTAGGTGAAAAAAAATTTTTCTTCAGGACGCAGCGGGCTAATTTTACTGCGTATCGGAAAAAAAATGTATTTTATCCATTAATTCATACTATTTGGTTCATAAGCAAGTAAGGATTATTATTTTAAAATTTATTTAGAGTTGCTGGCACATAAATCTGCCATGAGTTGTATTTTTCTTCAATTAATTTTGAACTCTATGTGTAAGACATAAGGTTGAAAATAGCTTAAATACAATTTAATATTGAAAATATAAGAAGAAAGCACTAAATAAAGAACTTGAATTTGTCTAAACGTCTAATGATTATTATTATTATAACTAACACTTATTTCTACATACTATTATACTAGTGATTTACCGGAAAGTTAAGTATGAGGAAAGTGAGGATTGATAATCATAATACGGGAGATATTTCTAGCACAAAGGCTACGGCTGTGACCATTTCAGTTGTTTTTTCAGACAGCACCAGCTTCTGCACTACTACTTGCACTTACATGATACATCTCACCATTTCCAGGCAAGATTCGGCAGCTACGGGCAAATCGGTCCATCTAGGCTCCATGTTGCTATCGGCTCTGGTCCACCCCCAACCAGTCAAGTAAAGGGAAGACTGAGTCTGTTGCTTGCTATCCTACAACTACATACGTGAACCCCTTGATATACTGCCAGTAACCAATGCTGATAAAAAGTTGTCTGGGTTATTTTAAGTAGGGCCACACCTAAGCGTAGTTTACAGCGACCCATTAGGATCTTTATGCTCCCTTTTTTATTCCCTATCATCCACAAAAATCCTATCCTATCCTCAAAATCCTATCCTAGTTAAGTGAATTAAGCGTTTGAGTGAAAGCCACATAATAGTCTTCTGATGCCGGATATGCTGACCCAAGTAGACTAGACCCATCCTTACAGTATTAAGTGTTTTATGGACCCCACATGTATTCCACATGCTCGAGAGCTGTCTTCAGTTGTTAGGCCCATTTTGTGGGACATGTGGTTCGTTCCATAATGTCCGTAATTGCTTGGGCTTACCTTTTATTTCCGCTTAATGATTTTTCTCCATGACCCTGTATTTACCTTTAGGAATGAGTTGGTGAGGCTCATATCGTTGAAGCTTTACCTTTCAGCCCTGTGCTTCTTGGATATGGCCATATTATGGCCATGAGTTATGCTTTTAGATAAAGGTACTATCAGTTCTAACCCAATAGGTATCGTCTCTCTCTGACCCTTGTCTCGCTAGACTGTCGGCTCTCTCATTGCATTCGATCCCTGTGTGCCCAGGTATCCCACATCAGGGACACTTTGACATGCCTTCCTAGTTTGTTCGTCTATAAGATTGTATCTAGAATAATTCAAGACTTAACTTACTGAGGCGATGGTTTTGTTTGAGTGCTGCCTGGCTGTGGCTCAGGATGTAAATATTGCGTTTTTTACACCCCTGTTCTTTAGTGCACTCGTATTAATAGCGTAGAATTCAACTTGAAACACTGTAGCAAACCTCCTTAAGCGTTCACTGTGTTTGAAGTGTTTACAGTAGACACCCGCTCCCGTTCCCAAGGCCATCTTGGAGCTGTCAGTAAACCAGATTAGGCTGTTCTGTTGGGATTTTGGTGCAGAAGTTGGTGCTGTCTGAAAAAACAACTAAAATGGTCACAGCAGCCGTAGCCTTTGTGCTAAAAATATCTCCCGTATTATGATTATCAATCCTTACTTTTCTCACACTTAACTTTCCGTTCAATCACTGGTACAATAGTATATAGAAATAAGTGTTAGTTAAAATAATAATAATTATTAGACGTTTAGACAAATTCAAGTTCTTTATTTAGTGTTTTCTCCTTATGATATTTTCAATATTAAATTGTATTTAAGCTATTTTCAACCTTATGTCTTACACAGAGAGTTCAAAATTAATTGAAGAAAAAATACAACTCATGGCAGATTTATGTGCCAGCAACTCTAAATAAATTTTAAAATAATAATCCTTACTTGCTTATGAACCAAATAGTATGAATTAATGGATAAAATACATTTTTTTTCCGATACGCAGTAAAATTAGCCCGCTGCGTCCTGAAGAAAAATTTTTTTTCACCTACTTTTTGCGGAAAAAGTACCATACTATGGTATATATTTATAATTCTGATAAATGTAGCTTTCAGGACATATTTTTTTATTAGAATATCTCCAGTGGTTTCATAGTAAACGACGTTTATTTAAAAAAATACATTTTGGTTTTTGTGAATTTTGCTCAATATTTCTATTTTTTTGTATGAAAAGGCAAAAAGTTTGTTCTAGAAATGAATTCGCCATCCTTTAATTATCCAAAAATGATACCACACTTGCCCTAATAACCATAGTTTTGAAGATATAGGCTTTAAAGTGAAGCGCGGCAGAAGGAATCTTGCCCCCCCTCCCCCTGCTACCACAGGGGGGGCTCCCGATGTCTACCGACGGAAATCTACTCAGGAGCACCCAAAGAAACACTGTTGCAAAAATGAGCCTTCTATACCAAAGTGGAGGGGTCTCCATACAAATCATTGCACTAAATTCCCTACTANAGAAGGTACCTATAGCAAAACACAGAATTCCGTTTGACTGTTCTCGTAGAGTCACAATCACTCGAAAGTTTTAAAATGTTCTTGAGATATTCTCTTCATTTTCAATTTTGAAAACGAATTACTTCTTTCCTGCTAAAATTCCTGTTTCTAAAGCTAAGTACTTCTGTTTAACAGTAAGGCCTACTGACATTTCGCCTATGAGAGCGGTAATTATGCGTAATTTAAATTAGAAAACTCCCAAGATGGACGTTAAGGGACCGGAACGTTTTTTTAATTTAATGAGCCAAGAAATAGGGCGTTTTTTTAGGCCTTCGAGACATTTGCGTTTCCATTTTCTCGCTACGAGTTGACATACACCTTCGTGGAAAAACGTAAGTACTTACCGACTTTTTAAGAGAAAACAAGTGTTGTTTATGATTTCTTTGTTTCTTGCGTTATTTTACTTTGTATGTAACGAATGTGATTGGCTGGTAAGTAACACTCATCTTTTTTATTTTTCTTTACAAGAAACTTAGCCCTCAATTGAGTTTTGTTATAGGGCAACCTACGAAAGAGTTACAAGCTAAAAATACCTTAGTCCTCTTGAATAAGCTAGAGTTGACCAACTGATAGTTTCTTAAAAAAACTCTTTTATTCAATGTTTTAATTTTACTACTTACAAGTGGGAATTCAGACCTTAATTTAAAACGAAATATAACAGTAAAATACTTTATGGTGCAGTCTAAATTACGTTAACTCGATCTCGATTGATTTTCTGCCTTCTTCTTTTTCTTCTTCTTCTTTTACTTTTTTTTTATTCGGGCATCTAGTAGGAGGAGGAGTGTTCCACCACCATCTCAAGTCAGGGTATTCAGTCCGCTGAGCCAGCTTTGGATCGTTTAGAGCCGCACACACCGCGCAAACGTTGTCTGTTATTGGATTGTGGTATGTATAATGCTGCCTCCATGTAAAATATCGATAGTACAGGTTGATATTTTTCATTAGCTTGACCATAGTACTTGCCAAACGAGAAGGCACTGAGTCGCGAGCGTTCAAATAGGAACGTGGCGGTAGGAATCTGAAATAAAACTAGATAATTTAGACTTTTTTGTACCTATTAAGTACTAAAGAGAAGTGAAGTGAGAATACCAACTGAAAAACAAGCCACTGATTATAGGCCTGGGTAGTAAAATTAAAACATTTGCACAGAAGTCTATGATCAAATAAAAGTACTTATTTAGATCATTAATTACCTGGAATAATTAGCACCGCCAAAAACTATTGGAACCGCATAGTGCTGCAGTGGTCTCAAAATCTCATCAGTGACGTAATCTTCAGCGATAGACTCCTCATAAGCCAGATAGAAGTAATAATTATTCTTCAATAAACTATTACAATCGTCGTCTGATCCACATTTCAAACGTCCACACTTTCCATAGACGTCTACACTATACCCATAGCTCTGAAGTTGTTGGTGCAATGCATTCGCCAGTATCTCCCTTAGACTTACTGAATCGCATTTAGAAGGGAACCACGCTACAGCTTTGGTCTTATTTTTAAGAAGTCGAAGAACTTCATTATCAAAGTCATCCGTATTTTCTTTCCAATGCATATTTATCTTCGGACCCACTACATTTCCTGACTTGTCTCGTATTTGTATGTACGGCAATGGTACATCAGAATTCAACTTATATGTCATTGTCCAGTTAAAAAGGTAGTCGAATTTGAAACTACAAACTGGAGTAATGTGCGCTGACTCCAGATTAATGTAGACATATTTTTGGTGCAATGACATATGGGTGGCTCGAGGGCGGTTATCAGAAGCACTTCTATATTTAGTTACCTTTGCTCCGTGTAAAGCAATCGCATCGAACCAGGAAAGATCTCTGAAATAATTCCTATTGGAAGTCACAATGCAGTTCTGGAATGAACAGTTGTATTTTGTAAAAATACCCTTTTCGCGAAGCAATTTAAATGGACGATAGTCGCACTTTGACCAAAGCAGTAGATATTTAGCTGGTAGGTGTTTATAGAAACCAGCACTGGTGTTATAATTTTCCAACAGTATCTTTGATAAAAAGAAGAATGGAGGCAGTACTTGACGATAGTCAAAAAATATCCATACGATGAAAATAACGGTGAATAGTTTGAGCATAAGTTTACAAAATCTCCGAAAGAAAGCGTAACACATTTTCTTTTAACTGTACTGATTTTTAACACATTGACATACTAGGTTAATGTTTAAAATGCCTTAAAATTTCACCAGTCACATATTTTACAGCGACGATTGAAAATAAATATTTCAAAAAACCTACATCGGACTAGTACTGCACACAGTTTACAAACTAACTGAGCAGCACAAGCAAAAATGTTAAGCATAGCGTAATTAAGGCTGTACTCACACTGGCTGAAATTTAATAGCTAGTGTTTGTAAATAAGCATTTATTATGGTGAAATAAAGTAACGTGCTGAAGATATTGAGAACAAATTGAAATTAATTCAACATTTAATTGCTAGAGAACTGTGAAGCGAAAAAAAAGTTTTAAACATTTTACGGTGTAGATTGTAACCTACTTGTTTACCGTTTTCAAAGTAGGTTCATATTACAAAACCATGAAACGAGGATTGGTAATATCAGTCCAAGGTTGTAACTGAATTGAATTTTTAGCTCTGTTTCGTACGATACGTTATTACATCATTATTTACCTACAACAACTTGTACTAGTATCACTTAGTTTCAACTAAATTTATGTGCTAGATATATATCAGTGCTGACTGTAACTGTATAGACGCAGCCTAACAGAAAACAACATTCGACTCTTTTCCGTTGTTATGATAAAAACTAAAGTTTTCGTCATCCCATCCGTTATCAAACCCGGTTTACTCGTACTTTTTCAGTAAAAATCAATCTACGACATCATATTGTATAGACGACATGATTTCACATTTCTATTAAGTAGCCATAAAGTAAATAAGTAGATATCCACATTATACGATGTATCACAAAAATCGTTTTTGTTGACTTCTTGAAGAGTGTAAGTATTTATTTGTTTTATATAAAGTACTCACTGCCTAATTCCGAATGAAACTACATTATTTGCTCTACATACGAGTCCTCCGAAAATCTTTAGGATCACGTGTCATGATATTAAGCAAAATGTAAATTTCCATGTGTGCGTGCTAATGTTGTGTTAGTTCTGACAACTTAATTAGATTTTACATTAATACGGTATGTGGCGGGGAAATGGCCCCAAAGTTTGCTAATTGAATACAACTGGATCGCTCCCCGTTTCAACCGAGATACATTTACCGAACTGTTACTGTTAGTGGTTGCTGAATCCAAAATAAACTTAGTTTTGCCACTAATGCAGATATGTGAATTTGAGACAGACATGTTCAAGGTACAACTATTTCTATTGTATTATAACCCTAAAGTTTGTTTTATTGTTTGTTTGACCGTGCTAATCTCAGGAGCTGAAGGTTCAAATTGAAAAATTGATTTTGTGTTTGATAGTTCATTTAACAAGGAAGGCTTTCGGCTTGTATCATCACGTTTCAACCAATAGGAGCTGAGCAGCTATGAAAAACGTTGCAAAATCGGCAAAATTTATTCAAACTACATAGTTTCACACGTAGACAAAGTAATACAAACTATAGTAATAATAGTTTTTTGTTATAATAAACGTGATTTGGCTGCAAAAAGTTAGCACAAAACTGTTGCTAAGCACAAAGACCCAAAACGTGTAAACGCTACATAAAGAGTAACCGCCACAACAATGGCTGCCAACATCGCACAGCGACATCAAAGGCGCAATTTACAGGCGCAAATTAATTTCTATCTCCACCCAGTGTGATACATAAGGATGAAAATAAATTAACTCTTCGCACAATTAATAAACTTAACGATATAACGTTAACTACTAATAGTTATAAAAATATAATAGATATACATATTAAAATTAAGGTAGCGGGAAGGCGCTGGATGCAGGCCGCTACCAACCGTGCGATGTGGAAGTCATTGGGGGAAACCTATGTTCAGCAGTCCTGTGGCTAAAATGATGATGATGATGATTAAATTTTCTTTAAAAATCAATCTATGCTTGAATTTGAAGTTTAAACCTAGTTTTGAACGTTAATAAACTGTCGCGCTTTATTACACTGGATTTGATTTACAATGAATATTTTTAATTTCACATTACTGCTCCAGGGGAGTGTGCTTTTTAAAGCAGAACAAGGCAGCTATTTGGACCGCAATTACACCAGTTATGTGAGATGCAGTCCACAATTAAACATACCTGCTATATAAGTGCTTACGACTGTTATCTTGAAGAGTGTGTGGTTACCTAAATGTCTACCAAGTAAAATGATTGCCTGCTTACGTTCGAACTTCTACAAATTCTGAAACGAAGCTTTATACCTAAGTCAGTAATAATTTTGCCTCAAGAGAATAAACTAAATACAGTTTGACATATTCGCCAACCAACTTCAGAATGTAAATTATACGGTCATAATTTACAACTTTGTACGTAGGTAAGTAATTTGGTACACCTTCGGGGGTGCCTTGAACAATATTGTTTGTATTTTCGTATTTTGATTGGAGATTTATTATTATATTGCCCGCATATTTCACGCTATACAAGTAGGTTATTACTTATTTAATAGTGTCACAACTATGCAGATATTCTTCTCAAAATGTATGTCCAATAGCGACTCTAGGGACCAACTAATTTATACACTTTTGAAGAGCTTTATGAGGGTATTCTCACGGCGATTATAGACTGCAATCAAACCATAGCTTCCTTCATGATGAACTACCTACCTCATACCCTATCTTTCTACTACAATATTCCTGCTACTAGGGTTTCTTGGCAATCTTATGAAACACAGTGGTGAAACTGGTCTTAAGAGCCCAAGAGCCCTTCCTTCATAGAAGGCTGTCACTCACACTAAGCAGCTGTCCTCGTGATGAGAAAAGACAGTTCGCCTTTTCTTCCTAACTTTACAATATTTCTGCCATCACTTACCTTAGCAATCTTATGGAGCAGGGCAGTGGTAGAGCTGGTCTTGAAGAGCCCGAGGGCCCGGCGCCGCAGCCCCTGCCCAAGGCAAGCCTCCACAGCTCCGCAGAGCGCCGTCACTCCGCCGCTATCCTCATGCACGAACTTGCGTGTCACCGCCTGCAACAAGGTCTTGGAATCACTTGGATATTCTGATATTACAAAGTAAGTATACCAAAACCTTTTCCAGAATGTAACAAATACTTTTCTGAAAACCGGTTGGTTAGCCGCAAGACAATCGCGGACATTCTAACATATAGGTACAAGTCAAACTAAATGCCTCCTTTTTAAGTCAATTAAAAACGGTAGCGTAGTCATAAAGTAATATACCTAGCGGAATATTATATTTATGAGCGTAGTAAAATATCAAGCGCCTGTAGACAATGCAACATTGTTTTCCTTTTCACGTCACGTCGTTTGGTATCTTTGCGATGTACGAAGATCACGCTATCAAATGTATAACTATGACTACTATGTCTAAGGTCCAAACCACTATGTCATTAGGCCAATTCAACCTTAGGCCACAGGTTGAGATTAGCATCTCTGCAATACCGACCGAGAGTTACGTTGACTTATGGTCTGATGACAAACTGAATGTTCTGATATTATAGGCGTCTGATATGACTCAATCGGGAAGTTGGCTTGAAAAGAGAACAGTCGGAAAGTTTACCTCTTAAACCATGTTATGATCTATAAAAGTATACAAAAGCTCCATCAAAAGATATAAGGTTGTAACGGTAACAAACTACCCCGCCTATTCACCACTATTCAAAGCCAATGTAAGGAAACATCAAAAGAAAACAGGATAAACTACATGAATACTTTCCGTGCCAGTTACTCCTTAGGACCAAACCACACGACGCGTTGCGGCCCGGAGCAGTGTCGCTGCGACGTCTTACATAGAAATATCTGTGGCGGGCACACGAGCGGTGCGGCGCAGCGCTATAGCGCATTACCGTATACGGCGAAATCTTTGCGGTGCGGCGTCGCAACGCATCGTGTGCTTAGGCTCTTATAAAGGTTGATTTATAAAACCCAACGGGCACATTCCGAATCCGTCGCGCCGGAATTCGCTTTCAGATTCTTTGAAGGTTAGAAGGGAAGTGGCTGAGACATCGATTCCAATTTAGGTAAGTAAGTATATGGAAAATTTTAGTTTCTTTTTATTACCTCTTCGGGAATAGATACTGAAAAAAACATTACTAGCGTCATCTTCACTTGAATTAAAAAAAGTCACTGCCTTATTTAAGATACGAGCTTTTACTTTGACCAATCATGGACACATATTAGTGAACCCTTCGAAAGTTTATCTCTCTTACTCTCTATTATTCTCTTTGTAGCTATGCCTTAAATAAAAAAATAAGTATGGATCAAGTTGTTATTTCAAATATTCGATTCTCAGGCACGACATAACGTAAAAGTTAAAAGTGTAAAGTTTTTCATCTCTAGTGCTATATTGCAGCACCTTGTTTGTTGTTGGACTATTCATTAAAATAAAACATACTTACAGCTCCATTTCCTGAAGTTTTCTCAGAAATGTAACTTGCTGAGTTTAAACTTCAACATTTTTCCTGGTTCTTAGAACACTTCTCAGTTTTATTCAGTTAACTTGAGGATACTACGGAGTGGCTAAATTAAGTTTGTTCAAACTCCTCAGCAGCACCTTGAACATTTAATATAAAAGCACCTCTTACATTTCCATTAAGAAGTTTACTTTTTAATCAAGCCTGTTTTAATTTTCCTGTAGGTAGTGCCTTTTACGAGAGAGTATTTTGTCCCCGCAGTGCTTCCTTAATGTACGGGCGACAGCCCATCAAGGTGAACACTGTGGCATCTTAAATTTGCTTGCGTCAGCAGAAACAAAGCTTAATAACATCTAGTAATTTAAGAAAGCCTTTATTTGGCTGCAAAGTAAAGTAATGTTAAAGATTCTAAAGTAAAAAAAAGATTAGTTTAAATGAAGTATCGTTATTAATGTCTTTCTCAGTGAACGAAGAATACTTAAATGCATTTACTTAGATATAAAAGTACATAGAGGGATTAGTACGTTTCTAAAGAAATTGGCAACAGTGTTAGTTACTTACGTGTTATTCGCGTGAACCCTAATTGGATTACTCCAGTCTGGACCGTGTCTACATCGATCCGTATCACGATCCACGTAATGAATCGCATTACGATGGTATAACATAGCATTTTAGGGTTCTTTTGTAAAGTTATAAAACAGTAAAGTATGTACGTAGTGCTTCTAACTTTACCAGTTGATTAACTTATCTCGTAAGATTAGTAGTAAAAAGTTGTAATTTGAGATCGTTAGGGGTTTTGGGCACGTTCCACGCCATACAAAATTATGTAAATACAAAAATTGCGATAATTATGTATTTGATTTTGTAATGTACAAATTCAATTAAAGTGGTTAGTAAGAGACCAATAAATGCCTTAACTACAAGTTAATCTTCTTTCACTATGTTAACATTTCTTGCCATTACGCTTCATTTGATGTTAATTTCCTCCATACTGGTCTAAATAAAGGGTTCTCATAAGCAAAATTATCTTCGAAGGTATAATAAGAAGTCACAGCAAGTTGCGGAGTCACGAGTGCCGAAGTTCAAACATGATTGCAATCAACATTAATTTGCAACTTTGGCTCTACATTGAACAATTTGCTATGACAAAGCACCCAAAGTATTTTGTAATGAAATAATGCTGCATTAAGTAACTTTATACAAGCTTTGGGACTCGCAAACTTTTTTAATATCAAACAGAAATATTTGGAACGAAAATTATATCGTGTTTTATAAATGGTGCAGCTGGTAGTCCCATTTATATTGTGAAAAAGTATTATAATATCCGACATTATACCCCGGCGGTTTACCTTCGTTTAGATATTTCATATAATGTACCAAATTTACGGTCGTTTGTTAGGAATAAAAGTAACAATGCTACATGATTGCTATGACGAAATTTCCATTCTTCATAATTTAAGAGCTTTGCTTTGTCGGGTAAACACATTCATTCCAGGACTTTACTCGTACGTTTCTATAATTTTATATGTATTTTCAAAACGGTACCTAACCGTTATGCAGGTTGCAGACCAAGAGCTAAGTTAGTTTAGTTTAGCTCGTACAGCTGACTAAGTTTTCTATAGTTGTGTGCAGACTGCAAAGTATACTGGAAATCTGTGGCTAAGCTAAACTAATTTAGTTTCTCTCTTGGTCTGTAACCGGCATAACTTTCAGCAATCTTTAGCTAACATTTCTGTTTATCCGAGAATGATCGCCAACATTCCGGCCCGACTGGAAGAAACGAAGGTATTCGAATTAGTATTCCATCCAATGCTCGTTCCGGAATTCCAGACAGGTGTATTGTCCACTCTCCAGACTCCAATTCAATTTGCCGGGATATTTCGGTCGAGTCTTGAGTTACAACAAATACTTCTAATCTAGTTTATAGCAATCGCGGTAGATTGGGTAATACAAAATGCAAATAGTTGTTTTTTTTTTCTCCAGACGCAAAGTTTTCGTTTATTTACCTACTTAGAGCTTCACGATTTTTAACAAAATCATTAGGATTTTTTTTTCTTTTCAATTTGATTGAGTCATGTCCCACACGCCGGCTAGTGAAAACTTGCACAAGACAAAAGAACATTCGAGCTAGTTTTAGTGTTTTAGAAACTTGTAATACTTACTTCGTATTCCTTAAGAAACCGGCTTACGGAAATACTTACTTGTCTCCAATCATAAAAATCAATAAAACTAAAACACCCAATGCTCTAGTATAACTTTATCAATGTTCACTCGAAATTGGCAAAATAAACCTTCTCTGGGAGGTTTATTTCTGCCCAAAAATAAGACTGTGTAGACTGACTGACCTCTTCCATCAACTGCTTGACCTCCTTCTTGACGGCGGCGATGAGGCGGTCCTTCTGCTCCGCGCTGGGGTCAGACGCTGTAGCCGTCGGCATCTCCTCTGAGCCGCTCTCGGCTGTTAACAAACAACAGTTTTTATTTAAATACAGTGTCAAATTAAGTAAACCCAACTCTTAATTACTAAGTATAACTCGATTTTCAACTGTAGTACTAATAAAATAAAAAATAAATTAACAGATACGTATTAGAATGAGGCACCTGTTACATACCTAGTTATTATGTATTATTATACATGTATCAATTAAATTGGAAAATCTAGTCAGTCGAGCGAAAGAAAAAAACAAATAAATAACGATATTGGTCGTGGAAAAAAAACGAGAAAAGTTTTCTTTGTGGCCAGTGTCGCGCGACCAAGGAGGCGACCGCACGCCGAAACAAATAATAAGATTGCCTGTAAAATCATAAACATTAGTTCCAAATCTCCAATGTCCCATAAGGACGAGGATGTAATGAAAAATGTATGTTATCCTCTTTTATCAATTCGAAATCAATAACGAATGTAGAGTTATCTAGAAATACAGACCAAGACGCATCGTGAGCATTAAGTACAAACTTAATAGGTAGGTAAATCACAATATAATCACTTAAAATCCATTTCAAAGTCATCACAAATTAGTCAACCCCAACTCAAAGGTCCAGTAACTTTGTTTTTACGGCTTAATAAGCTGATGCGCTAATCTTGTTTTCACAAACAACTAGAAACAAGTTACTAGTTGAACGGCCGCGATTACAAGAGTTCAACTCGTGAGTTTAATCAACTTCTCTCAAAATTTAAAACAATTATAACAATTTAAACTTAATCCAAATTAAATAATTTTCTTGAAGTTTCAAAACCAGTAAAAAACTTCTTCTTCTTTTCGTTTCGACAAAAAAACTGAAGTTAGCGAAACTGAAAAATACAACACTCGAGTGTTTCACAGACAAAAAATAAAAAAAGACGAAATAAACAAGCTGGATTCAAAAGAAATAAATCTCTTTAAAATCCAATACAAAGAATTCTGATTATTTTCCACTTCAACCGGCTATCCTAGATTATCCCCGAAAATCCTTTTTGTGTGACGATATTTTTCTTTTATTCGGTAATCAAGTAATGGTTACTCTTCTGTATTTCTACTGGCTTCGCCGTAATCACCTCAGAGATACTGAGTAATTAAACGAGAACAAAATCCTATCTAATGAAGTATTTTCTCTAGACTATTCTTCAAAGACAAAAGACGGTCGCGCACATCGCACACCGTCGCCTGGATTATAAAAACGAATTTCAAAACAACTTTGTTTTGACATGGCTGTATCTTTTTAATGTTATAAACTAAGTTATAAAACTTTGCCCATTTATTTTACACGAACTTGCATTCCTTTATTATGATTTAAAGGTTATTTTGTATAGAGTTTTTATACCTAAAATAAAATCATTATAAAGTCAAAGTCAAGCATAATATTTATTTGTTTTGAATGTCGGTGGATGTGTAAGGAAAAAAGGAACGAAGTAGGTAAGCAAAAAAAGTCTGCGATGCCGCGATGTTACTAGAATTATAAAATGTATTATATTATCTGTACTACAATTGAGTAAACATACAGAGTGTTTACCGATGGTATCGACTAATTAAAAACCTTTATTTCAAAAACAGTATTTCAAAATTAATTTGTTTTCAAATCTATTTACGGAATCGCAAATGGGACCATTAGTGAGTTACTGTAGGTGTAGAGTCAACATAAACATGATACTCGTTGTGTTGTCCGTTTTTTGTGCCTATCAAAATTAGTCTCGGGAATATCTAATAAAATGGCTCTTACATCCTGATGAAGAACTGCTTGGAGTACCTCGTATTTTTATACATAAAAATCAAGTCTACACATTTTCTAGCAAGTGCGTGCCTGGACCTCTATCGCCTAGTCTCCTTTGAAACTAAGTTTGAAACTAAATTGAGTTTAACTACGACGGAGGTTTGGTTATTCAAATCCACATGTGCAAATGCAGAACTCCCACATTAATACTAAAATATAAATA
This sequence comes from Ostrinia furnacalis, assembly GCF_004193835.3. NCBI lineage: Eukaryota > Metazoa > Arthropoda > Insecta > Lepidoptera > Crambidae > Ostrinia > Ostrinia furnacalis. The sequence goes on along the minus strand of NW_021131492.1, from coordinate 321,128 downwards.
TTAAAATCTTATATCCCACATTAATAATGAAAACTTCTATTTCCGTATCTGCAGTATTAAATGGGGCACTTCACTTGCGTAAATACAAGACCTAATGATATTGGACAACACCTACCAATGAGTCTACAAACATAACTCTTTAAATTAATTAGATTTATGTAGGTTAAAGGAAAAATGATTCCTTATCCCATCTGACAAAGTACGGTTAAGTATTTACATTGCTTTATTTAATTTAAAAAGTGAGAATGTTAAAGAAGAACCTTTCCATTAAAAGTAAGAAATCCTCCCGTAACCACAAGTTAACTGATTTCAAAGTGAAATTCGTAGAAAGATCTCGTAGCGTTTCGTAGCTGTTTCATGCTACGGAGTATTTAACTTTCAACCACGTACTTGTCTGAAATATGCTCACTCATTCATCTCTAATTTACTTCACTTGTTCCGGTAAGCGGCGTGGAAATTTAACTTGGAAATAATTCATCGTTGACGGAAGGTATACAGGGTGGAAACGATGAGTGATCTCACTCGATTGTTTGATTTCTCGACTCAACTCTATACAAGATAAGATATCGAAAAACTGGTTACTGGGGGCGTAGCATGGGTGTAGTGTGAGTTTACGTCAAACGCATTCGATATCGACTCTTAAAAGTTAAAAGTTTTCGTTAGGTTTTTGCAGTTGATATCGAATGCGTTTGACATAAACTCACACTACGCCCCCTTGATCCTTAAAGTTCTGTAATTAAATGCATGGAAGCTGGAAATATTAAATTTAGATAGATCCAGTTTATTCTGTAAGCTATTGAAACCGTTTGATAGAGTTCGTGATGCACTTTCAAGATCAGGAACCAGTTTCTCCGATAATAATATGTATAGTTTGGAAATAAATAATCGAGTGAGAACACTTTATCGTTTCCACCCTGTATATTGACTACGTTCATGAAAATTCACTACTAAACACGAGTTAATTCTGAATATTACCTACAGAGAAACAGCGTTAATTTGCGCTCGTACTTTGTGAAATGAAACAAACGGCGAATTCAACCACACAAACCCGGCAATTAGCAGAGTGGTTACTTTGTTCTCCCGCTCGATCGAATGCGCTGTCATGTGCAGTTTGCGATTTGTTTTCAAAGCTTTGTAGCGAAACAAATCACGATCAACAATCAGTGTGCTTACCATGAGTTTACGTTAGGTGTGCTCGCTAGCGACTACGTAAAAAATTGACATTAAATGTATGACATATTGTACAGCGCCCCCTAGCGGCTACTTTCAAGAAACAAAATCTTCATAGATTTTTTTGACGTACTCGCTAGCGAGCACACCTAACGTAAACTCATGGTAGGTACCCAGTTTGCGATTCGTTTGCCAAGCTTTGTAGCGAATACAATAACGATTTGGCTGTCAATAAATATGATACTGTATTTTAGTGATTTATTGTGATAGGCTCGTTCTGAATACTATGCTCGTTAGAACCAGCTATTAGGCAGTTAGCAATATATTGGCTACCGCGTACCTTCTCCTTGTAGTAAAAAAATAATCCTAATGAATTTAAAATTAAAAAAATCAACTGCCTCAGGTAAAATCTAAATCCACGACCTTTCGTTTTCCGGACAGCTCCATTACTACTAAGCTATGTAAACGTGTTTTATAAATATATGAAGAAGTTCACCAGATGTCCTTGTCCCAGGAGAACAAAATATTCTTTGAAGTAATCAAGGAATAATATTAGGTACATTTGGTGTGGTCAAACCAGCTTCATTTTATCTGATTGAGCTGGCATTGTGCCTATTGGCCTACGATCCGTATGAAGTTGCCAAACTGTAGGCAACTCTTTTTATATTGGTCCTGTATTTTTACTCTTAAGGTAATTTTTTCAGCTAAAGCTAACCCAAAAATAAAACTTGTAGTTATGTTTTGTAGGTATACGAATTTGTTTAGGTACTTTACTCGTTTCATTTATTCAAGGGTAAATAAGTATAACAACATAATGCGCAAAACTCAATTGTTACTCAATCATAAATTCAAGCCTGTAATTGGATTTTCAATACTTAAACCAATCACAGAACAGAGTTTCGAACATCATTCGTTTTATAAAACTTAGACAACAACTTTGGACGATAAATTCTTGTTTTAATCTTCAAGACTATGAATAGAGTGACATTGATTCATGGAGTCTTTTTGTGAACCATAAAATCGATCTGCCGATCTAAACCTAAAGAATCAATCCAGATAATTCCGACCGTCCTATCTCTACCGCAGCCTCGCCTTGGCACACACATTAATCTCAGAAACGGGCTGAACTTGAAAAAGGTAAGATTAATCGCGTTTCCAGCAGCAACGATTACCGCGGTGGGTATGACAGCTTGAACGATGATCGCGAGCAAGGGCTGTAGGCACAGAAAACAATCGAGGAGCGAAACGACAATTTCTCACTTTAATTCCAGCAAACCCTTTCTTCTTTGTCAACAGAATTTTGCTTGTTAGAGCTAACAACCATAATATTTTAGGCTCTTCCTAAACACTGTAAGGTAGGGAATAGATAACGACTGTCATACTGGGCTGAATTAGGTAGGTTTTCAGCAGCAACGAATACCGCGGTGGGTATGACAGCTTGAACGATGATCGCGAGCGAGGGCTGTAGGCACAGAAAACAATCGAGGAGCGAAGCGACAATTTCTCACTTTAATTCCAGCAAACCCGGTTAAGGTTGAGATATTTTTCTTTTTATGACAAAATTTACTTGTTAGAGCTAACAACCATAATATTTTAGTCGTGTACAACCGCAATTTTTCAAAAGACTTCGAAGAATAATTTCGACATAATCTACATTCTCTACATTATACAAACTGTCAGCCTAGTACACTACGGTAATAGTACATTAGACCATATTTGAATACATACATACTCCGACTACGTAATACGAGTAGGTACTCGTAGTAACAATCTCCCAAATGAACAGTCAATATCAACATATCATATCTAACCGTAGCATGCAAACATCAAAGACATTGAGTCATTGAATATCTATCTTACTCCAATGAACAAAGGATCATTGTCAGATTGTTCATGAGTACAGAGCATATTATAATATTTTACCTCGAATTCCAAACTTTAGTACAAGTCGATTAAAGTGGGAAACAGTTTCCCCATCCCTAAAGAGGTTGGAAAAGTAAGCATAAATTCTCCTTTATGTAACAAGGTCCCAAATATTTTCAAGGACCCATCAATCTTGCTACGTTCGGTGCTCAAGTGGAGATATCAAAATAATATAGAAAGTTATAACTGTATTGCTTACTCTTACTTCGTTGCTATGGTGCTAGGGAGCTCGGTAAATGTTTTACAAGTAATATTTGGTAAACGAGACAACATTCGGGGAATATGAGATTTGTTGAATTGTAATATTAATATTTACGAAATTGATTTGTATACCTATTTCTTTGAATTTCGTTTACACGTGCTAGGTGGAGAAATGATAATATAAAATCAAATAAAACGGGTATTTGTACACCACTTGTAAATACAAGCGGAATAAAGCGTATCCTATCCTCTTTAGATTTCTTTATCAAAAAGAAACAGACTATTCTGTTTTATCGCTTAGTAAGCTTTTGGACTTACCTACTTTCAAATATATGAAAAATTCTCGTGTCAGTGTTTGTAAAAGTCCGAAACAGCTTGACCGATGCTTACGAAATATTTAGGTCTGAAAAACCTGAAACTTACCAAAGTTGGTTTATTTAGGAGCATTTGCTATTAAAAAGAAATAATTAATTAGTATTAAATTAGCTTCGTAACAATTAACTTGATATTCCAGGCAAATAATGGGGCTGTGATCTGTATACTGAACGTGCAACGCAGCTTCAATTACTTACTTCCCTATCTTTCTCATAACTCTACCGATTGTTCTAGAGATCTTTAATTTTAACGAGTGAGGATAACCGTAAATCCTTTCAGAGAATTAAAAAAAAGACATTTCTTAGATGAGATATTGAGTTTAACGATGGGATTTAAAAGAAGCCCAAGGCAAAGTACTTTTAACAAGATCCGGTTTCTAAGACGTTATCTAAAAGATACTTTCTTAAGTAATTACATTGAAAAAGGATGGTAATTAATATTAGATTTAATTTTTCGCTACGCGAACTGTAACTCATGGAAGAATAGGTAGAGTCGACAACATATCAGAATACATTTTTTTTCCAAATCCGTTCTTATTACTTCTTCATAAGACAGAATGTTTACCTTGAGATGCTGTAGACCGTATACTGTAATATGAGACGACACGCTTCTATACCTACTACGAAATTTTAATGAAATAGTTGAAGAAGGTGGTACCTATATTAATGTTATAAATATTAATGTTTCTTTTAAGATTTCGATACTACATCCAACAATTGATCCAATTTGTATGGAAACTAAAAAACATTAGGTCATTGAACAAAAATTATGATTTTTTTATAGCCCAAGCTGTTCTCCGTCTCCGTAACTACAATAAATAAATAAATAAATAAATAAAAAACTTTATTTGTAGCCAATTACAATAATAATTATGCATAGACAAAATGAAACGTTAATGACTGCAGTAGTCAAACACTGTGTAGTACAATAATTCTTTGTTGACCCTAAAACGTATTTTACTAGCATCTAATAACTATTACATAAAATTACGCATCCGGTAAAATACGCAATACAAGTTATACAAGTGTATTCTATCATTGTTATCTCAAACTGAAAAAATGTAGACGAATGACTACGAAGCCGTACAAATTGCTACGAAATTACTACGAAACTAGCGTGGGCGGGACAACTTTCTTCGCGTGCCATTTTTCTGTTACTTTGGCTAGGGAAGTGAGGTTATACAGCCTCGAGTGCTCATGGAAAATTATTCTTATCAGTTAACCTACATACTAATGCGGATGTGACTGCGCTGCCGCGATACAATACATAGCCTATCGATTTTAGAACTGTTTTGTTATAAGTAGTTTTGCCCTTGTAATCTATTTTTAAAACTAAAATAGACAATTACCTCTCTTTTATTTGGTCACAAACTAATTACTATCATAGGCTTATTTGCAATACAATATGTATCGTCTGGTATGTCAACCCATCTATCTAACTTTGGTTTCATCATGAACAGTAAGTCATAAATCAAAATCTAGTTTATTTCTAGTTACTAACTCGTAGCGCGGAACTCGAGTAGGACCACTTTGTCAAAGTTCTTCGTTGTCATCTGAAAAGGTCCAGAGATAAATATTGGTAAAATTTCGCCTAGAAAATAGTAAATAGTACCCGTTTCTGTAGTAGGCAATCGGGCCAGCAACACGCTTGATTTGACAAAACTAATGGTTCCCTTGACAGAACGACATCTGTTGGGTCGGCCAGTTTAATAAAAAGTAGTTAGTGATAAAGTAAAATATTGTCAGTTAAATAAACATTCTGTCAAGAGTGCGACCTTGGCCTTGGCAAAATCGGTATTTGGAGCGTTGGTTGGTTAACTAGACTAGTAAAATATTGTAATGTTACAAAAAGTATAGGGGTGGTTCCGAATCAGGTCTCGATCTTTTTACTTATTTTTTCAAACATAATATTTTAAATCTACTATATAAAAATAAGTCGGGTTTTCCTTCCTGACGCTATAAATCCAGAACGCACCAACCGATTTCCACGGTTTTGCATTCGTTGAAAAGGTCTCGGGCTTCGTGAGGTTTATAGCAAAGAAAATTCAGGAAAATTTAACAAACGAAATTCCACGCGGGCGAAGCCGCAGGCGGAAAGCTAGTTCAGTTATAAATATTCAGATCTGAGTCACCCTTTAAAGGCTCGTTCATTTTATTTAACCAACTTTTATTAATCTGTGGTGAAGTGGCAATAAAAGAGTGTTTATTGTTAAAAAAAATTATTATGAGCGATTTATTCGTGCGTACATTAAGCGAGGCTCTTATAAGACACTTTTCTGATAACCATATTCGTGAACAAATCCTTTGTGCTGCCAAAATTTTAAAATTAAGTTGGCGCTCGCGGCTTTGTAACTCTTATAAGAAACGATTCTAAAAGCTTTTTATGGGCTACGAGTATTACTGCCGTGGGCTTTCGCAGCATTATTAGGACTTTAATATGAGAGCCCGCCTAAGGGCCTTACGACCCGTGTGGGGCATGATCCTCAAATAAGGCGTTAGTAAGGACGTTAGTTGCCGGTAGAGAAATATATTATTAACACTTAAGTATGCTAGTCTGTGCATAACACATGCCTGGTAGGTATTCTTATTTTAGATAGTGTGTTAGGTTAACTCTAAGAGAATGCCTTTAGACAATAAGTTCGTATTTTGTACACTGTTTTTTATAATTGTGCAATAAAGTTTCAAGTAAATAAAAAATACTTTGGTACAGGCGTGATACGTACAAACATACTTTCGTACTGTATTACTATAATATCCTTGATAGATCAACGAACCACAAGGTAGATTCTTATCCAAACGGCTATTTACCTCTTCGCCTCTATTGTTACAATGTCAATATGGCGACGCGGACAAAACACCCATTAAAAGATCCACCATCCGACCCAAAAACAGTCAGAAAATTGGACTACACGAGTAATAAAACGGAGACAAGTGTGTCAAAAGCTCGACGGCCTTTGTAAACGTGATTGCTTGATATATCTCTACAGCTACTACGTACCTTAGTTAGTACCTACCGTACATATATTAAACAACCTCAATGCTACTTAGTACATACCTAAGTATAAGGTAGGTATTAAAACACTACTAATAAGTTCGTTAGAAGTAAGTAATTAATTTACCCTGTGGCCACGTGCTCCTCTACTGCCTTTGTCCTACCGATCGGACCACATGAACAATTTTTTCCGATTGGTTCGATTAATTGGACAAATTTTTTTTATGCTTCTTCTGGTGGACCCAAGCCAAGGTATGCAAATGCCCTAAAAGCAATTGTTTTTTATTTCTGTCATAGACTGATCTAACAGCATTTATTTAATAGATTACTTTTTTGTTTTTATTATTTCAACTTCAACCAGTAGGTATACGAACCCAAATAACTTATTTGAAATAAGTATAGTCCTAAACTGGGACTTACGGACTAGAACTCATTTAATTAATATCTAAGTTCGTGGGGTACGGGTTGGTTCATTAGAAAAAACTAATACCTACTTAAAGACTGAATTTTTGGTGATTTTGTGTTTCTCCTACACGTTATTATCTACATACTAAACGAAGTTTTAGCATTTAAACTGAACCATCATATTTTATCTACAACTAAAGTAAGTTTACCGTTAGTGAAGTAGAGATAGCCCGCAACAAGTGTGGAATACGTAAATAGATCGTTAACCATGGTTCAACTTGAACAAATTAGCATGTGAAACGAAAACTGTGCAGATAGTATGCAAGTTAGAAAACAACATTAAGTAGATGCTTCGTAAACGAACAATGTGAAATAAAAATTAAATAAAACTTAATTAATTTCAGGCATACCAAATCCTCACAAAACTGAAATTTACGTTTAAACCAAAAAAATAATAGATAATGAAACTGGTATTTTTCCAAATTAAGTTTAGCTAAAGTCGTTCACGTTATCTCTAATACCATGAAAACAAGATTACAAACAGTCGCTCACATGGCCATTTCTCGCCCACACTCGCTGTTATCATCTCAAACAAACTTACAGGCTGCCCTAAAAAGCCGACCTTCCACATCACATTTGCATAAAAATCGCACACAATCCAAATAACTTAAGAAAACAAAACTGTTATCCCACGAGAAAAAGTTGAACCTTACCTTTATTCAGGGCGGCCATAGTAGTTTTCCTCGCGCGGGGAGAGTTGCATTATTTTCGCGGGAAAACACTCACATTTTCCACTGACACCGTGTAAAACGCGTACGGAACGTCTGCGGTTTGTTTTAAACGTGTTTGTAATGTCAGTGATGGATTCAAATGAGTTGTTTTGTGGAAAAATCGATGAGCGCCGCGCGCACCGCCCGCTCCTAGCGAATGATAACACCCGGTCGCTCGGTACAACTTTATGTACAAATACAATATAGGTATAGCTCGGGGCTCCGAGTAGAGTTAGCTGGTCTCTAAGATTGATGGTCGTGTGGTAGGTATCCGTACCCCCCGGTGATTGTTGGGTCTAAAAAGACTAAATCTTCTTGTTGGGAAACGAGTTGGTGCACATTATAATATCAGTAAGGTCAAGACATCAGCTAAAAAATTACATTCCACCAAGGCAAAACCATTAAGTAGTATTAGTTTAAAAGTTATTAGTTTTGATTAAGTAATTTACTTCCTAATTTACTTAATTTTTCGAACATCCATACTTAAGTGACCTAATTATTACTATCTAATGTTAATAATTTCATCGAGCGCTTATTTGCATTTGTTTACAAACACTGGCCATTATGACTACCCCTATTCCTAAAGATAACTTATTTGATTTCTTTTTCCAAACTGTCAATCACGATTACCATAATAATAGGTCAGCTATCGTTTTTTGATTGGGTTCAGCATAATATTAGCATAATGATTTATTATTATAAATAGAAATTACCTAAATTACTAGTGAAAGGGAGATATCGAATCCCAAATACCACTAAAATATTTTTATTGAGGAGGTTACTTAGATTTTAACCGTTTCCGGATTGTCTGGAAGAGATCGCCTTCTAACGTTAAGATCATCTAAGTAAATTGTGCCGTTACCGTCGCGGCGTCGGTTAATTACCTACTTTTCGTGTTTTTAAACGAGTAGGTATATAATTCTATCGTAGTACTTACTTATTATTATTCTGTGTACTTATTATTATTCTGTGATTCTATCAGCAATATAGAACTTCAGTCTAGACATGACGAATATGTAGTCTGGAACTCCTGAAATCTGAAGGCATTTCTGTAGAACTTGGGTCCGTTCCGTTTTTCATAATTATGCAAACCCGGTGTCTCTAATTTGAAAAGACTACATAATTTAAATACAATGAACTTGTATTAAGACGTGGCGATTCGATTCCGGAACGGCACATTCAATGAACTTTCTACCAATTTAGAGTAATTGAATTTTGGAAGTATAATAAAATGTATATTTAATTAAATTTAATACTTCCCTTGCGCTGTTTAAGAATTAAAAAAAATACACATAATTTTTCGACAGCAGACGTCATGCTAACAGCTGTCAATTTGACGTGTTGTTTTGTTCATCAGCCACTGTTTTTGTGTTTTGGAACGACAAATTATTATAATTTTAAATCTCTAAACTAATTTAAAACAATGAAGGAGGCAAAGATGAGCACTCATTTATCAGGGGGCCGATTAAACGTGGCTCTAGTGCAAGAAACAATGAGAAAAGAGCTGCTAAACTTACTACAACTTTGTGAAGGGCCAAAAGTAAGATTATAATATTTCTATTTTCCTGCAGTTTGTCTTGTTGGTACAATGATAAATAATGCGTATTGTGAAATCCTATCCCAAACTACCTAAATATTACAGGATTTATGTGTTACAATCACGAAATCACGTCACTGGCACATGGATATTTTCATAAAAAGAAGTCCTTATAATCTTCTGTAATGTAACAAATAATTTATTGCAAAGAAGATAAAATTTGTAGATTGTCCCAACTCCCAACCAAAAAACATTTGGATTCAATTAAATTTCTTATTATAGGTGACAATATGGGATGAGTGGCTGGCAGGCCCAGTAGGCCTGGTAGCTCAATACTCCTTGCTGAAGGAGCATGAAGTCGCTGACATGTTCCCGCTACGTCCTGGCAGCCTCCCCACAATTTCCGTCAAGCATATTGTGTTTATTGCCCGCCCAAAACTGACATTGATGGACATTGTAGCTGATTATATTGTTTCCTTGAGGTAAAACTATAATAACAATTATGTCTGTTTACTTACTTATTATAATAATTTTGATACCTATTGATAAGTTTACAAATTACCAAATCAATTTATCAAACACTTTATGAATCAAAATGAGAATCCTTTTTATCTGGACTACAAACAAACTGTTAAATTGTTGGCTTATGTACTAAATTAGACCTCTAATGATAACCAACAAAGTTATTTTTTTTTAGTCTATTTCATATATTAAATACTCTCAAGATAATTATTGAAACAATATTTTTACTTTTGCAGATCCAAGCAAAGTACTCCTGTGGAATTCCACCTATTTTTTGTGCCACGGAGAAGTGAGCTTTGTGAGAAGCATCTCTCCAACAGGGGAGTGATCAATAACCTCTCCGTCCAAGAGTTCAAGTGTGACATCTTCCCCTTTGAGAGTGACGTCATGTCGTTGGAACTACAGAATGACTTCAGGTGAGCAATTTTAGAAAACAATAGCTAATAAATTAAAGTATTGTGTTAATCATGTGTAAGAAAATGATATCACACTTATTTATTGATTACCTATATCAAGTCATAGAGGTTACTTGCTTTCACTTGAAAAAATTTTAATATCAATATTTTCATGTAAATTTTAATGATTCTAACATTCATATTTTGCACTTTGAACCCATTTTATCTAGTGTTTAAAAACCAGAATTGTAACTAATTAAAATGTTATCATACCTAATCATAAAAACCCTTGTTTACATATTAATATAATGGTCTCTACCTACTCATTAAATTGAAATCAATACTAATTTTTTTTTTATTTCAACATTTTATTACTTTTTCATAGAGAAAACTACCTTGAGGGAGACCCAACATGCATCTACAACTCGGCTCAGGCCCTGCGTACCATACAGCAACTGTATGGCATCATACCACGGGTCTTTGGCAAAGGAGTTGCTGCTAAACAGGTTTGTAAAATACAGACTGGACAAGATACTCAGAATCAGTTTCAATTACAAATATTTTGAAAAGTTTCATCATCATGAACTATGAAGCTATTGTGGTCAACCCACTCCAAACATAAGCATAATATTTAGCTTAGCTGAATGTAGGTAGACATGCTAGTACAGTTAGCAATAAAATTGTATAACAAATACTAGTAAACATTAAAAAAAATTACTCTGAACTCTATTTTAAAATATACTGACTCTAAAACTATTTTCTAACTGGCCAGGTATGGGACCTGCTCTGCCGACTGAACAAAGAAGAACAGGGAACTGGCCCGAAAGGTTCCGCCACGTCCTGCATTGACCACCTGCTGTTGTTGGACCGCGCCATCGACTTCACCAGTGTCATGACGACACAACTCACATACGAAGGACTTATTGGTAAGTGTTAATCTTTGTTTTGACATTGCAGCTTTTCCCTTATTTTTTTAGGTCACAAAAACAACACTAAGCAAGTAATCACTTGGGTCATAACTTACTAGCTTCTGATCGCAGACTTTAAGATAATATTGCCTATGTGCTACTCTGATGCATTAACATTTAGTTTTAATGAAAATCCGTCCAGTAATTTTTGCGTGAAGGAATTACGAAAAATCCGACTCTACCTAACAAACTAGTGTAGATACTAAAACGCATATTTTGTACAAAAAAAATAGCTAAGAGGTACAAAATAAAAATAGAGGTACAAAATAAATTTGATTCTTTTGTTCTCAGACGAGCTATTCGGCATCAAGAACTCTACGGCGACGTTTCCCGGCCACAAGTTCGTGAGCCCAGACGACGCCAGCCCTGAAGTGACCGCGCGCGAGAAGAAACGCATCATACTCAACTCCAGCGAGGAACTGTTCGCTGAACTGAGAGATTGCAACTTTACTGCGGTATGTTGTAAATAAATACTTAAGTAAATGCTTCAATTTAAATACAATAATGTATTGCAATTTATTTAAATATTGTGTGGGACTCGCCCGAATTTTGTCTTCGAAAAATTTTAGTTTTAGCCAAAGCTCTGAACTCTGCCATTATAGTACACTTATTCATGTTCGGGCTTCTCCACGGTCTTGCAAAAACACCATTTACTTAGTTGATCCAAGTGAATTACAATTGCTTTTAGCTTACTCACTAATAGAACGAGAGAAGAGCGTTGATTGCACTCTCATAAAGTTGGTACCAAAATAACTATTATTTCTTACCTCAGGTGGGCGCAGCACTCTCGAAGAAAGCCCGCGTCATCAAGACGCAGCTCGACGAACGCCACAATGACAAGTCGGTGCAGGAGATCAAGCAGTTCGTGTCGCGGCTGCCACAGATGCTGGCCAACAAGCAGGCGCTCGCCACGCACACCGCCATCGCCGAGTACATTAAAGAGGTATAAATGAGGTACAGTAGCGGCGTAAGGGGGGGGGCGGTGGGGGCGGTCCGCCCCGGGTGCCAAGCATCAGGGGGTGACAAAGTCGCGCAGATTAGTACTCACTGACGCATCATAAAAAAGAGGTATGAACTAAAAAAGAAGTATGAAGGAAAAACTTGAGGTATGATTCAAGATGTAAAAGTAAAAGAGAGGAGAGGTATGAACAAAGGGGGTAAGTAAAATCTAGTTAGAATAAGAGGTATAAACAAAAAGACGGAAGAAAATGCTATTGGTGTCTATTTCCGTGTCGAATGTGATAAGTACTTTCTGAGAAGAACTAATGACATTATAATATGTATTATTGTTAAAAAAAAATACAAGTTTAATAAAATTATATAAGTACCACAAAGTACTTACAGTGATCCTGAATCTGGATGAAACCAAAAGTTATTTATTATAGTTTCACGTCAAAATTATTTTCTTTTCAGACGACCGACGATTTCGACTTCCACGACACCATCCAATGCGAAGAGGACTTCGTAAATTGCATCGACAATGAAAAAGTGTGTCCATTTATTGAAGACCTCATCGCCAAGAAAGAGCCATTGACTAAGGTACTAAATTAAACAAGTGTTATAGATTTTCATTTACATAACCCATATATGCCCAGAGGCACGAAAACGACCCAATGGTACATGTTCTCTTGCGATGCCAATTACAAAAAAACTGTACGTTTGTTTTCTGTTTTAGCGCTATAAATATAATGTTGAAAGAACTTCCTAATGAAATTTAACAGTTACTAAGTTCGTACGCAGCCACTTTTTTTAGAATTTGAAATTGAATTTCACTGATTTTTTTGTTGTTGAAATTAGTGCACTCAGTCTTACAAAAATCTAAATATTCTTTTATGTATTCTGTTTTAAACGATTATTGCGATTGAAATATTGAAATGAATATATTTCCAAGGTAAGTAACTAAGAAGTGTTATGAAAATATAAATATGTGCTTTGTTATTTTTTGCAAAAGTTCTGTTGGTCGAAAACGACCGCATGGGCATATATTGGACCAGAATGTAGATTTTCATAGTATAAAGTATTTAAAATAAAAGTCGTGTTTATTACACAATTAGTTTATAATTTCATCAAATTATAGCAAATAGTGTAAAATAATGTTATTTGGTTAATTTAGGACCTTGAATAATTACACAGTTAGTACAATTTAGGCACGAAATTCTGCAAAACACTTGTTTGTTTTTGCATAAAGCACAATTCCTACGATTCTGACTGGTGAGGATCAAATGCTCAACACCATACAGCCTTTTAGAGGTATATTAGAGGGCACTGGGCGTGTTGAAGGTCCAGGCTGAGTTCGAAGAGATCCATTTGTAAGAAGCGAATTTCTAGTAATTTACCTTCGAAACTTCAAAGTGTCAATTTTGAATGTCTTGTCAATCGTTGTCCGACACCTCTTGTTGCGGAGGACCGGCACCACCCTGCTCTGTCGATTCGCACGTCTCATATTAAACCGCGAATTCTTCGACCAGCGCTGCGAGTTGTTCCGAATTTTCGTGCAGCTAATTATGATATTATTAATGGCGAAATTAGGTCGGTCAATTGGCATGAACTGCTGGCCGATAGAAGTATCCAAGAAGCCGTTGATATTTTTTATGATACTATAAATGGAATTGTTTCTAGTCATGTTCCCCATAAGACAGTTAATAATAATTCTCGTTATCCCTCTTGGTTTTCTAAATCGTTGGTGAAAATTATCTCTGAAAAGTCGAAATATCATAAAAAATGGAAGAGCAGTGCGACTGGCCAAGCGCCAAGCTGGCCACCTCGGACGTGCTGATATTCCTGGACTCGCACACCGAGCCCAACGTCAACTGGCTCCCGCCGCTGCTGGGTATGTAGCCAAGTGCCAAGTGAAGCAGTGCGACTGGCCAAGCGCCAAGCTGGCCACCTCGGACGTGCTGATATTCCTGGACTCGCACACCGAGCCCAACGTCAACTGGCTCCCGCCGCTGCTGGGTATGGCAAAGTGCCAAGTGAAGCAGTGCGACTGGCCAAGTGGGGAGACCAATATGTCAACTGCATTCCATCGCTGCTGAGTATGTTACTAACTAGACAAGTTTATGAACGCCAGCGACTATCTGAGGTCATTACGTAGCCAAGCACATGACAAGTGAAGGTACAAGTAGTAGATTGCAAGTCATAAAAAATTCATAAAATATAAGTAGGTAATTTATATTTGCAAACATTTTTTTAAAATGCACTTTTACACGTCCCTCTTAAACACTGGCATTGTTTTGGGACAATAATGTTGGCCATATCTGAGAAGAAACCACACAAAAAATCAGTCAGGCTCTTTCCATACGTCACTTTTGTTGCAAAATCGTTCCTATTTCAACCACATAGTGTATAAATTGCCATCATCTCACCTTCCAATGTCTCCTTTCAGAGCCCATAGCGTTAAACTACCGGGTAGTGATGTGCCCGTTCATCGACGTGGTGGCCTACGACACCTTCGAGTATCGCGCGCAAGACGAGGGTGCTCGAGGTGCCTTTGACTGGGAGTTCTTCTATAAGCGGCTGCCTGTGATGCCTAAGGATGAGAAGAATATGCCGGAACCGTTCAAGTGAGTCATCATCATTATAACCATCGTCAATATCATCATCATCATCATTATCATTATCATTATCATCATCATCATCATCATCATGATAGTACCGCGCCAAAGACAAGGGCGCTCGTGGAGCTTTTGACTGGGAGTTTTTTTTATATGCGGCTGCCCGTGATGCCTAAAGACGAGAAGAACATGCCGGAACCTTTCAAGTGAGTCATCATCATCATCATCATTTTCAACATCATCATCTTGAGAGTACCGCGCCCAAGATGAGAGCGCTCGAAGAGCCATTGACTGGGAATTCTTCTATAAGCGGCTGCCCGTGATGCCTAAGGACGAGAAAAACATGCCGGAACCGTTCAAGTGAGTCATCATCATCATCATCTTGATAGTATCGTGCGCAAGATGAGAGCGCTCATGGAGCTTTTGACTGGGAGTTCTTTTATAAGCGGCTGCCCGTGATGCCCAAAGACGAAAAGAATATGCCCGAGCCTTTCAAGTGAGTCATCATCATCATCATCATCATCATCATCATCATCATAATAGTACCGCGTCCAAGACAAGGGCGCTCGTGGTGCCTTTGACTGGGAGTTCTTCTACACCGTGTTACTTTGCATTCTTGCCATATTCACAGAGATAAAAGTAGGGAACAATACCTATTATTTAAGATAAACAAGAGACTCCCATAAAGAAAGTACACTAAGATTTTAGTAAATTTGGTTTTTCAGTACAAATCGGAATAAACCAATTTTGTCTCGCACGTTCTACAGGTGCAAGTGGAATAAACCTAGTGGGCGTGGCCTAGTTCTTAATAATCTGTTGTTTTATGGCTCTGGGTACCAGCCTTTTTATCCAGTGATTTCAGATTTTCCTTTCTACTCTCAGTTTCTACTTTACGGGCTTAGGACCGTCAAAAATACGTAATAATTATTAGGGTTTTAATTAATTTTAACATTGTACCCTATTTTTACAAATTAATAAATTAAGTATGAAATGAAATCACCTTATTCACAATTAATTATTTATTTATAAGTTCCTACTTACAAAGTTTACGTACTGCGAAGCAAGTGTTCAAAGTGTCCTCCGTTCTGATGAAGGCACAGTCTAGCACGGCGAAGCGTAGGTTTTCCGCTTTAGTTTTCGCAACACATAAACGTTTTGTCTCACAGTTTCACTAAAACAATCATTTCATGTAACGCGTTTACACTGTTTATCTCTTCTGCGCATACCAGTTGTTTCAAGTCACGCCAAAAATCCATTGGTGTCAGGACTGTCAGGTCCGAGGATCGTGGTGGTCAAGCTACTAGACCACTCGTCCAATCCACTGTTCACCAAACGTATTATTCGCACACTTGACGTCCTTATTGTGGGGGAGCACCATCCTGCTGCTAGTAGAGCATTTGGTGTAACGCTAAGGGTACGTCATCAAGCATTTCGTCTAAAACGTCTTGCAGACACTCCAGGCACCATTTTGATTAAATTATTCGTTGTTTGAATACACTTCAGACATTTTTGTATAATTTATAACGTGATTTGTGATTGATGGATTTCTCAGTTTTTTACAAGTGTCAAAAAGACATTTTAAAGACAATAGATTGCAATAGATATTTAAAAATACAATAAAAAGTAAAAAAGTCTTCATTGCCATCGCCAACAAGTGATGTGCATGCGTTACGATAATTAGTGATGTGTTTAACACATTGTCGATAAAATAAAATACTCAAGATTAAAAAAAATTTTTTTCGGGCATTATTTTTTAACGGATTTGTGATCAGTATCAGTAATATAGTCACCTCTGTAAATATGGCAAGAATGCAAAGTAACACCCTGTATAAGCGGCTGCTCGTGATGCCTAAAGACGAAAAGAATATGCCCGAGCCTTTCAAGTGAGTCAACATCGTCATCATTATCATCATCATCATCTTGATAGTACCGCGCGCAAGACAAGGGCGCTCGAGGTACCTTTGACTGGGAGTTCTTTTATAAGCGGCTGCCCGTGATGCCTAAGGACGAGAAGAACATGCCCGAGCCTTTCAAGTGAGTCATCTCATTATCTTTACAGCCTTCATCATTTTAGTCATAAGTCTTTCCAACGATTTCCAAAATGGTTGAAAGCTATCTACATCCAGCGGCTTCCTGACTCGCCGCGCTTGCCGGTACCTTGCTGCAACATTGACTGTCATTTCTACTATGCTATGTTATCTCAAGTTATCTGGTCGATTGAAGTAATTTCTCTTCTTCTCCGTTTTCAGGGTCGATCAGTTAATGTCGTTACTTAAGCTTCAACCACACCAACCAAAGATGTCGACCTGTACGCGATCTGCACGCGTTGGTGTGGTTGAAGCTTTACTAGCACATCCAGTTGCTACGCACCACGCGGCGAAAAATATAATTTGACTAGCTGTGCCCGCGACTGCGTACGCGTGAAAACCCATTTTTGCATCATTTTTCATTGTTGCTCTGCTCCTATTACTCGTATCATGATGATATTATAGCGTACATGATATTATAGCGCCTTCCTCGATAAATGAGCTTTCTAACACTGAAATATTTTTTTAAATCGGACCAGTAGTTCCTGAGATTAGTGCGTTCAAGTAAACAAACAAACAAACTCTTCAGCTTTATAATATTAGTATAGATTTATTATTCGTCTGTGTAATTAGAAGAAGACGAAGAAGAAAATACATTTATTTGGCATACTAGAACAACAAATTACAGAAAATTAATACGATAAAAAAATAATTTAAAAATTATGCCAAATAGGCTTCCTCAGCATAATGCCGCAGTGCGTAGCACCACGACGCTGGTTTTCAGTGGTCGCCTGATTGTAGTGGTGGAGAGGCGCAGGTAAACATTAAAAAACAAGACGCAACTGAGCAACGGTGACACATACACATTTTGGCATAAGTTTAAGTAAAGCAGAAACAACAAACATGACAATGATAATGAGAATAACAAGGCACAAGATCAGATACCAACAGTAGATACGTGCAAACAGTCCCCAAAATTGTTACGTGCAAAACTACATCAGTTTTTGACGCTCAAGAAGATAAGCCTTGAATCTGGTTTTAAAAGCATATCTTGTCAGGCATATCCTGTATGTCCCTTTTATTTGTCTCTATATTTATTCGTTTATCTCTGCGTTCCCAGGAGTCCGGTGATGGCTGGGGGTCTATTCGCGATTTCGGCGGTGTTCTTCTGGGAGCTCGGCGGCTACGACCCCGGCCTCGACATCTGGGGCGGCGAGCAGTACGAGCTCAGCTTCAAGGTAAAATGTGATTTATTTACTGGTAATAAAGTCGTGAATGCTTTGCTTCTGTTCGGACGGAGCGATTCTAGTAAGATGGTTCTCACGTAGTGTTAAGAGAGATTCTCTCGACTTGGATGTTCGTTTTGAGTCCAATTCTTATAAACTTTGATTTGTTACCGTTCGCTTAGGCTGAGTTGCACCACCTTATTTTAACTGTGACTATATTCATCATCAGTGTTTTTGTATACAGTTTGACAGACTTCTGACGTCTGTTAAAGTTAAAGTAAGATGGTGCAACCCAGCCTTAGGATATTGCAGACTTAATCAACATTTAGATTGATGATTCCGTACTTCAGAGCTTGGTGTAGAACCTATTAGGCCTCGTCTTGCGCTAGTAGACTTACCCCCGGTTGCTGAATTGAAATTTTTAGCTTGAGCGTGTTCATTTTCATATACCACCAGTTGTTTCTTCCTTCTTACTCCTATACAAGGTTATTTTTAGTATATACGAAACCTTAAAACTATTTGTTCAGAATCAGTGATAGAATCCATCGCAATATTTTTTATATCATGTAACATTTTGACTAAATAATATTTACAAATTCATAATTTACGGACACCTTACTAAAATGTTCTGCGCGTAAGGAAAATGTTGTCAAAGCTTAACAAACATTGCGTTGTCAACAACGAAAGTGCCGCGCGCTGTATGATGTCTACACTCGCGTGCGGATATTGGGACAACAAATAAAGCTTGGAAAGCTTTTTTAAGGTATAATTTTAAATTTTTTTATACTGATTCTATAGATTAAAATACGTGACACGTGTTTCGGCTTTCGTATATACAAAAAATAACTTTGTATAACCAGAGTCAGAAGTTAGCATCAACTTTGTCATTGATTAATAACGTTCGTAGATCTGGCAGTGCGGCGGCGCCATGTACGACGCGCCGTGCTCGCGCGTGGGCCACATCTACCGCAAGTTCGCGCCCTTCCCCAACCCGGGACACGGAGACTTCGTCGGCAAGGTACGTCTTAACACTCGCACGTGACATACAGGGTGGAAACGTTAAGTGATCTCACTCGATTATTTCTAAACTATACAAGATATCGAAAAACTGATTACTGAGAATTTAGATCGTCGTTTTGTCTCCTTCCTAAAGTTGCTGTGCCCTAACTGGGTCCACATTGTATAACTGAAAATGAAAATGAAAAAAAAATGAAAATAAAATATTTTATTCAGCGACACAAAACAGCATCAAAAATATTTGACAAAATTAAAGAGAGTAGGTAATGAGCGTGTCACCGAAACGGTATCCACTCAGCATCATGTCGAGGTGTCGTAAGGGACACCACGACGCTGGTCTTCCGTGGATACTCGGAGGCCAAGAAGCACTGCTATAACACAGCAATACTACTCCGGTTGCAGTACAAGTAACACAGTTATCACTAAAAAAAAAACACACCGATTTCCTTACTGGTAGGCGAAGAATACAACACTGTTACTTAATGAACAAAGACTAGGTAGGTACAGTCGACAGCACATCAGGCTACACACTCCGATTGCAAAACAGCTCCCATCACAAGAAAGTAATTATGATGTCAAAGCGTTTAACACGATGCACCTTCGTCTGCACACCAAGCGAAAAAATAATCAAAATATTCATGCGTAAGAATAATAATAATAAATGGTAGGTCCCAGAAAAAATAAAAAATAACTGCCTAAATTGTAAGACCTAATGTGAATGTGCTAATGTGGTTATGCAATAAATGATTGAGTATTGAATGAGATCACTTATCGTTTCCACCTTGTATATGCTCACGGATTCACATAAGCTTGCACCTTGGCTCGTATCGCTCATGTATACGCTCACATATACGTACACGGAGAAGTACAATCAGCGTCAAATAGTTCGTGACACCCAAAGTGATAACAAAACCTTATTCCAATTGCAACAAAGACGTGTTGCGAACTTACCTTATTCCAATTGCAACAAAGACGTGTTGCGAACTTACCTTATTCCAATTGCAACAAAGACGTGTTGCGAACTTACCTTATTCCGATTGCAACAAAGACGTGTTGCGAACTTTTTGGCTACTTTGGATGTACCGAAGTATTTGACGCTGACTGTACGTAAGATACGCTCTCCACAGAATACAACTACATATTTGTTTGTTTTTGTATGAATATTTCTTTGTATTAATCTGGATATTTTTTAATATAATTAAAAAAGTTTTTTTTTAAGTATGTTTCAATTCATTGTCCGGTATGGAACTATGGGTTCAAGCTTTGCAAAGTTTGGGACTATAGATCGTTTCATCCACAAAAACGCGCCCTAGCAATTTTTGGTCGAGGGAAGAGCGGGGTGCGGGGAGTTTGATCCGAGCATCATTATTGTAGTGTGCGTGTGCACTCATGGATAATTTAGCGTGTACCGATAACACTCAAACATTAGAGGAAGAATAGTGGCGCGTTTTCGTGGATGAAACGATCTAAAAATGTCGTTGCTTAAACTGTCTAAGGCAGCGGTTCCCAAACTTATTTTGTTTACTGCCCACTTTGAGAAAAAATTCTTTTTAGCGCCCTCATTTGTAGTCGAGAGTCGAGTGCTCAGTCGGTGTCTAAGAGACCTCCTATTAAATGACGCCTCCCAAGCCTCTACACAACGTCCCGATTTTTTTTTCTGGGTCTCTTACCGCCCCCCTAAAAAACCTGCAGCGCCCACAAGGGGCGTTATCGCCCACTTTGGGAAAGACTGGTCTAAGGTTTACTTATCTGGGGGCACGGTAGTGCTTATAAATGAATAAAATGAAATCTTTTTCTCACGTAAATATTTTTCGTTCTACCCTCCAGAATTACAGGCGAGTAGCCGAAGTATGGATGGACGAGTACGCTCAATACTTGTACAACCGGCGGCCGCAGTACCTCAGCATCGACCCCGGAGACATCTCCGAGCAGAAGGCGCTGCGCCAGCGGCTCAAGTGCAAGCCCTTCCGCTGGTTCATCACCCAGGTGACGGGACTATTCCCACCTCTCGTTCCCACCACTGCAACTCCTGTGTAGCCAGGATCTACAGCTTGACCGCCGCAAAAACCCAACCAATGAAGGTCAAGTTTGTCCCGGGGGAAAGTTAAACTGTCATTGGACCCGCAACGAAATTAATCAGAAGAACATAGGAGGAGTTCGAAATTAAGGTTCGACTTCCCTCCATTGCAAAGCGGATGACAGGTGACAAACAAATAGGTGAGGCACCGAATTAGGCCTTTATAAGGCAGTGGGAATATAGTTCCCACCATATTTTGAACCATATTCGCTTGTTTTAAAAGGCCATCCATAAATTACGTCACACGAATTTCATGATTTTGGCCCCCTCTCCTGTCATTGCACAACCGGTCACATTTATTGTGAGACCCACCTCCCTAGTGTGACGTCGCATATTTTACAATTTGCCGTCTGGAAATTTAGGACCCCTCCTACCCCCTTATCAAACGATGTCATACTTCGTTGACCCTCTTCCTCCCCCTTGAGATATGACGTAATTTATGGAGGGTCCCTAAGGTCCAAAAATAATGAAAAATTTGGTTATGTTATGCTGTGGGTTGTTCAAAGGTTCAAATTAAAAATTTACTGCGTTTTGCGTTGTTTGAAGGTATTAGGCAATGAAAACATGGTATTTAATCTTGTACGATTTTACGGAATCCTTGTTGGTTTGCGATGTCCAATCCGTAATTTGCCGTTTTTTAAATGAATATAATTTCGGATTTCAGGTTGCATTCGACTTGACACTAAAATACCCACCAGTGGAACCCAAACCATTTGCGGAAGGAAGGGTGAGTTTATTCATTTAAATTGAAATATTTTCGGATTTGTTAGTTCCTTTCTCTTTTTCCTTTTCATTTCTTATCTGCAATACTACTAAGTCTTTGCCAAACCATGCCTAAATACTCGTAGATGTGTGAAAGCACTGCAATCTAAAGCCGCGTCATGGAGTTGTGTGTGTCGCGAAGCGAAAATGCGCGGGCGTCCGCATAACGCAGTTTCAGGCCTCATGTTGTAATAATCAGGCTGATGATTCATGATGCTTGTTGGCGATGGCCACACTGCTGCAAAACCTGTAAAATAAAACCTGAAAAATAAAGTAAAATCGTTAAAATATATTTCATTTGTGTATGTATAATAGCAAAATAAATAATGTAAAATAAAGGAAAACAAATATAGGAAGCGCCTGATCACTTTTTGACTTTATTTACACACCTTATCTTCTTGTACTTAAAACTAACAGATTAGGCGTCTTCATTTTGGTTAAAATCACTTACTATAGTCATTTCAGTAATCAATTAGAGTAAATAAGCAATGCAAATACTTACCTGTATGATGTACTTGTATTTACTTACCTTATGTACGTTCAGGACCCTTTGGTTATCAAGCTTTATTGTTATTTAATAAATGAGCGTATCTGGGGGGCAATCGTGCGGTGTTCCTAAAATCATTTTACTTGACAGTCGCAACTCATCTTTGGTAGGGCGCGCACGCCTGCCGCCGGGATCGGTTTTTAAAACTACACTTCAGTGTTTTCACTTCTCTTTTCCTCACGCTGGCGACCACATCGTCTACAATGCTATTATAATATTTCAGGTAAAGCCAGTGATCGACCCAAGCTTCTGTATCGACGCACACCACGGCGGACAAACGGATATCTTACAACTGCGGAAGTGCTCCGATGCCGATACTGCAGAACAAGAGTTCGTGCTGTCCTGGCACAAGGACATCAAGTGAGTAACCTGGTTTGTGGTCTGAAAACCAAGGTGTCTTAAGTTAAGGACACATGTTGAATACAGGATACGGTAGTTAATATCACCACTGAATAGGGTTGTGAACTGAGTTGACTTTGAGATCACATCCTACTAAAGTACGGTTGCCTATTACGTAGAATTTCGTCCAATGACCTCGATCTACCCATAATTATCGATCGCGCGTAATTATATTGCTGTCGCGCTCGCATTCTCACTGCGGCCGCCCGTCGCACAGTCGCGACAGCACTAGGGTAGCTTGGGGTTATTGGACGAAATTCTACGTGCTCGGCGACCGGACTTTATATCTGTTCGATTACTTAGTAGTTAGTACATGCCTTCATCAGTAAAGCAGTAAACTTATTGACTTTAGTGCCATCTTTTGACATAGCACGCCAAATAAATATCCCGCAACTTCGAACCATACAAGTTGCTAAAATTAGCCGCGGGAACTCTCGGGTCGTGGAGCGTGGGCCGGACAAAGGACAATGACCAAAAGTGGTCCAAATGTCTACCACTAATGAGACCTATATTGACTTATAGTCCATTAAATAGAGATTAATTTTCAGTATGGGACGAAAAAATAATAAGCTGTCAGTAAAAAGTTATGACTGTTTGAAAAATTGTAGTAGTTTACGCGCTAATCTCAAGAACTACTGGTCCGGTTTGAAAAATTCTTTTTGTTATGGATAGCCCATTTATCAAGGATAGTTTTAGGATAAATAACATCACTCTACAACCAATAGGGGCGGAGCAGTAAAGACAAATGTTGTAAAAATTATTTTCACGCGTACAAAGTCGTAGGCACACCTAGTAAAATATTATTTAATAAAACTCAACCCCGCGCCACATACGACATGACATAACATGCGTAGATTAGTCCAAAATGTGCAATGGATAGAATGATATCAAGAACATTTTTCGGATGAAAAGGTAAAAAACAGACTTTTCATTCAGTCATAACTTTTTACTGACAGCATATTTTTGATTGCGGTTTGGATATAATAAATCAGTATTTAGTAGACTATTTTACTACATAGGTTTCATTAGTGGTGGACATTTGGACCACATTCCATACATTTTTGGTCAATGTCCTTTTCGCTGCCCGCCGCGGCACACTAGCGCTAGCCCGAGTTTTCAAAATCAAAATCAAAATCAAAAATATTTATTCAGTTTAGACCACAAGTGGCACTTATGAACGGTATATTATTTCGGTAGCCCGAAGGATTTGCTGACTTAAGTCGTCCCCGTTTCTATTATGGGATAAGGTATCTGTATTAGTATTATACAGGGTGGCCAGGGAGTTGACGTTCAAAGATAAGATTCCTTACATCAAGGTGTATCTAAATCACCCCCATGTATGTTCTACGATTTTGCTTAGTTTAGGAGATAGAGTTAATTTTGTAATTTATCCTAAACTATCACATATAGTTGTTTTAATTTTGTAATTTATCCTAAACTATCACATATAGTTGTTTATGAGATTTTTTCTCACTCTGGCAAGCACTTGTAGTTTGATTTTACTTACTTACGCTAGAGAAGCTTTCAGAGTGAGAAAAAAATAAAAACCAACCATAGGGATAGTTAAGAATAAATCACAAAATTAACTCTTATCTCCTAAGTCCTAAAGTAAGCAAAATGGTGATTTAGATACACCTTGATGTAAGAAATCTAAATTTTAGCTTTGAACGTCAACTCCCTGGCCACCCTGTATTATCTGTGCCATAAGTATACCAATTGTAATTGTAATTGCAGGTGTAAGAAGAGGAACATGTGCTGGGACCTGCCGGACGCGCGGCCGCGGCGCAGCCTGCAGCTGTACGCCTGCCATCTTGGTGGCGGCAACCAGCTGTGGAGGTACCGCCCGGTGAGTCACCACCATAAGATGATATTTATTGACACAAAAATTAAAATAATTAAAATGAAGATATCAATTTTCTGACTTCACCATACCATTTATATGGCCATGTTAACATGGGCTAGTGTCGGCTCATATACCCATTTACCTAACACCCTGTATAACAACTCCTCCCATTTTCTTTTATCTTCTACACTTACCGTATTATCCCCCGGGATTAATCAACCTTGATTAGTTGAGCGTGGGGAAGTTGCAGTGGTGATGGGAAAAAGTGGTCAGATTAGTTATATACCCGTAATGTTACCAAAGAAAGATTGGTCTACAATCCTCAAGGCTGGTCAAACTGGTTGGGGAGGCGTAACGTTCGCATATTGTACCTTTCGTTACCTTTTCCCACATTATTGGGAGGAGATAGAGTGACCCTATTCTACTCAGAACTACACAGCACAATCTACAAGCAGTACAATATCTTATGTCTGCTTCCAGTCAACACAACAAATAAAGCACGGCGGCAACGAAAACTGCGTGGAGTTCGATCGCGCCACACACGCGCTTTACATTAACCCGTGCGACGCGACCAAAGACACCCAGCGCTGGACCATAGACAAGGTAGACCTCGACACCATCGCCAAGTGGGACACCATGCCGTTGAAGGTCACAGGCCCTGTGGAGGAGTATAAGTAAGTTTTTTACCTTTAAAACGTTGAATTGCCCATAGATTTAAGACAGGCAGGTCCGGTGTTAGGATTTTAACAGATTATTAAATTTAAAACGCTTGCATTTACCATCCTGTGATAATTTGTTCCATAGACCAAAGTAAATTCAAAGTCAGTGAAATTACATTCAACTATCACTTATCGTCGTTGACGAGTGAAAATCTCGTAAGTGTATTTTTATCAAAAACACTTTTTAATGTAAAATAAGTAAGAAAAACCTCAACACACATTACGAGGTTTTCACTTATCAACTCTTAGTCTGATATGATATCAATATTAATTCGACGATTCATATTTTTTATTGTCTATGGCTCGAATGTCTGACAATTCACTGATTTGAATTGAAAAGTAATCTTTACATCTATTAATTAATCGATTTTAAACACATCTTGTTTAAAAGTACTCACATTTGATATTTACGTCTTGATGGTGTTGCAGGTATTTTAATATTATTTAAATTATTATATTAATAAAAATAACACATACGGTTTTCAAATGTGGTCTAACTAACTACAGGGCATTCTTTAACCACTCTATCATTAAATGTATTAAGAATTATTTAGTTATACGAGTACGTATATGGACGACTAACGTATTACACATTACGTATATGAATAGGATGCTTTTAAAAATTTAGGGAAAATACGTACTGCCATAGTATTATCGATGTGCTGATAGATATTTAATTTTACTGTGTCGTTAATTGTTACATTTGAAATTACGGGATAACTACATTAAAAGTTGGGTTAGGCCCAGAACAGACGGTGAAACGCAACTGCAACGAAATTGCAACTTGTAGTTACTTTTGAGTTGCATCTAAGTTTCTGCCGTAGCGTCCGTTGAGAGACCACACATGACGCGACCAGTTTGAAACTTTCAGTTTCAGTTTCATTCATCAGAATCATCAGAAAGTTGCAGTTTCGTTGCAGTTGCGTTTCACCGTCTGTTCTGGGTCTTAGAAATACGGAATTAAGTGTTGCATGATATAAAAGATTTTAAGAATTTCAATAGTTAGTAAAATTACTAATATACAATAAAATAGCATGGGAACGAAGTGTTTGTGACCGAAGAAAGTTTACGTGGATGTTAAAACTTATTTAAACCATTTTGACTTATTTGGACAGTTGATATTTCTTATTGGAAATGTTATTATAAAGCTTTTAATGTTGCTTCTAATTAAGTAGATTAGAATAATTATTGGGCGATATGTGATATAATCAGTACTTATAGAGTATTGTTAGGAATCTGAACTTTTATAGACGTAAATAGGTGTTGCCAGTTCTGTTTTAAATATTTTTGTCGTAAATAACAATAATATATGTTTGAAACAAGCTTGCATGAAAATGGAATACTATTATAATGACCCTTATTATTTACGAAATCACAGAGAGCGCCGTATTTTTGGTGATGTTTATTTATAAAGCCCGGTCTATGACCACGTAGAATTCTTAAGCTCCCATCCTTATCGCTCGCGCGTAATTATATTGCTTTCGCGACTGTGCGACGGGCGCCCGCAGTGAATGTGCGAGCGCGACAGCAATATAATTACGCGCGAGCGATAAGGATGGGTAGCTTGGGGTCATTGGACAAAATTCTACGTGCTCGCAGACCAGACTATACATAGTTGTTGCAATTCCCGAAGGCGAGTGAGCTTTACATGTGTGGTGGCTCGCTACTGTTCGTTTTTCAAAAGTTTTGATAGAACTTACACTATCGTTATGTGCATGTACACGTACACAAGTAAAGCTCATTCGCCTTCGTGAGTTGCAAGAACTATACTACTATAGTAATGCATTTATTGGGCGCACACATCACTATTTAAGCTTGTTAAATGTGGTAACTGGTGAGTAATCCATTTTATTTGGTAATAATAATATATTTTAATTTTAAAAGAGTTATGTAAGCCGTGTGTATTTTTAATGTATGGAATTGGAATAATTCTACATACATTATTCGTAAAATGTTAAGTTAGAATAGATTTATAGTCAAATTATGACACATTTGACTGCGCCATAGTGTTTTATAGAATTGATGTTTTACAAAAGCTGCTGGTTTTTGTGGGTAGACGCTAGACATATAATTATTTTGTGTATATGTAGTCATAATTTTATTTGAATTATGTTTATATAAAAAGAGGCTTTATTTATCTTTAAGTTTATGTAAGTTTATTTGTCTAAATTGGTTCCCAGTATTCATTTAAACTTTTGAAAAAAAGAATCGTTCCTCTAAGCGAAAGAAAAATTCCAACAAAGCAGTTAATGTATACCCATTTTGTGGTACATTTAACTAGAGTAATTCAAGTTCCTTACATAATATAAGAAAAAAGCCAACTGAGCCATAATGTCCCTATTCACACTATTTATTTCAAGCAGGTCAGGTAAGTTAGTAGGTCATGCGTGACCTACTAACTTACTAAAGCAGGTTAGTTACTAAAATAATATAGTATCTCGCATATAAATATAAAATATGATCCCAAAGATATTATTTATGTATTATTTATTAGTATTAAATTGTTATAAATATTTTTAAACATGTTGCTTGGATAGACAAAAATTATGAAGTTATATTTAAGTATTTTTATAACTGATCAAGTAGTAATTGCTTACCTAAAATGTGCAATATTTTCTGAAAACAATATTAATTGACATGAATTTTCAAATTCCAATCTTGTAGCAATGTATTTAGAAACTTATTTTTATGAATCATTTATTCTATACCTAACTAGGTAAAGCCTGGTCTGCGAGCACGTAGAATTTTGTCCAATGACCCCAAGCTACCCATCCTTATCGCTCGCGCGTAATGAGGATCAGTACTGTTGTAGAAAATTCAATAAAACTAGTATCTACGTTAATCTTTAAGACATAAGAAAGATATATCTTTTTGAATTATCCAAATCGGACCATTACTTACGAAGATATTAAGTAATAAACATAGGCCGTTTTTGCCGCTAAAAGTCAACGTACGCAAGGCCGCGTGACGTCATTATATCCGAATCGAGCGCAGCCAGCGTACTATTGGGTTGGAAAATATTTTTTTCCAGCTAAACTATCAGTTTTAGAAAAAAACTTTTAATAACATTTATTCATCAAAATAAAGTAACCCATCGACCAGTAATTTTTAAAAATAAAAATTGTTAAAAATAAGTATCGCTATGTCCAAAAACCACATTTTCATAGGATTCGATGCAATGCGGAGAGACGCGGTTGGGGTGAGTGTAACTTAATGATTGTTTGTAGTATTTAACATAATATTAATAATAGTAATTAACTTTTGTCGATTATTTTGCGCTTAAAACGGCCTCTACGTGTTGGATCTGTATCCCCACGCAAGCCTTATAAAGGACCGGGCCACTTTTGACCCGTGAGCTCCAAAGCGTACAAACGTAATAATAATAAATATCCTTAGACATTTTACACTGCGCTTCTTTTTTTTTTTATACATAGATACACTTATTATACATAGAAAACACCCAGTCCAATACAAACAAATATGTTCATGCACACAAATGTTTGTACTGTGCGGGAATCGAACCCGCTACCTCCGGAATAGTAGTCCGTTTCGAACCACTACACCAAACGGCCGACACATATACGGCCGACAATAATACATAATATGATGCTAATACCCAGTTTCTGGCCTGGGGGTGGGGGGGGATAAGTCATACCCAGCTTATAGCCTGGGGGAGGGGCAAGCCTTACCCAGCTTCTGACCTTGGTGGGAGGGGGGAGAGGCAAGTCATACCCAGTTTCTGGCCCCATTGAATCGTATGAGCGTATGGATTTTTTGCGTTATTTTTCACAATTTCTATTTTTAAAAATTACTTATCGATAGCTTACTTTATTCTGATGAATAAATGTCATTACAAGTTTTTCTCTAAAACTGATAGTTTGGCTAGAAAAAAATATTTTCTATCCACGCAGTACGCCGGCAGCGTTCGGATCGGATATAATGACGTCATCGTCCCCGCGCCGGGCGGTCAGTGAACTTTTTTAGTAATTTGGCCATAACTTCGTCAATTTTTGTCGTAGAACAAAAATTTTTGGACTGTGTATTAAGGATTTCTTAGCCCTATAAATCTGCATTCACAGCTAAAAATCGAAATGATCCTCATTATATTGCTGTCGCGACTGTGCGACGGGCGCCCGCAGTGAGTGTGCGAGCGCGACAGCAACATACAACATACAAATACAAATACGCGCGAGCGATAAGGATGGGTAGCTTGGGGTTATTGGACAAAATTCTACGTGCTCGCGGACCAGGCTATAGATGAAATATATTTTTCTCAAGATTTTGGCGACGAATTTTGTATGTTAAGTTTAGTTGTATGACTGTTATGTTTAATTTGTGTGTTCGAGTCTATGATGTTTATGTTTAATGTGTGTTGAAATAATCGTGAAACATATCACTAGTTGTAATTATGCACTTGTGGCACTAGACGCGGAGAGTATCGGAATGAGAGTGTATATTATAGTCTGGCAAAATCTATACTAATATTATAAATGCGAAAGTAATTCTGTCTGTCTGTCTGTCTTGCTCACGCCTAAACCACTGAACCGATTTTGATGAACTTTGGCATAGAGATAGTTTGAGTCCCGGGAAAGGACATAGGATGGTTTTTATCCCGGTTTTTGAAACAGGGACGCGCGCGATAAAGTTTTTCTGTGACAGACAGACATTAATCATAAAAGTGTAAAAAATACATTTGTAGAAACAGTATTGCTGATGATGTGCTGATTTATTAGTGCTAGTTTACTCTAAAATATATTTTATTTTAAGACATATTGTTTGGCGGATAATTTGTTTCCCCATCTCGACTATAAAGTGAGGTTTAGACTAGCAATAAAACTTGCAGAAGTTGACTTCCGCAAGCTGTTTACCACTGTGTAAATAGCAAGCTAACTTCTGCAAGATTTACATACTGGCGACAGCTTGCAGAAATCAACTTCTGCAAGTTTTATTGCCAGTCTGAACCTCGCATAATAATATTTAGTGTCATTTCGCACGACTATTCCAGGGTTTCGTACGTTATTAACTAACGACGGTTACGGTACGGTATGTTACGGTTTATTTTGGTGTATTTAGTCATAACTAGTCTGAGAGTCGTATTCTAAAACGACGTTCATTACTCAATTCAAGGAGATTCAAGCTTGTGATTGAGATATTTTAGAATCTGTGCTTGAGTTGGAGCTTGTCTAAGAATACGGGCCTTATTGAAGCCAATATCATAGTCAGTTTTATCATAAAATAGTGTTAAGTTTAATTTAGTTTAATATTCTGTATTTGGAATAACGTAAGCGTAACGCTACGTGTTTAATGTTGACACACACTTTGCCAGACTATATTAGTACACTGGAATATTCAGAATTAAAATATTTTTGTAATGTTTTTTTTATAGTTACAGATTTCACTACGCACACTTACTAAAATTACTGCATGCGTTTTTAACACGTCTGAAATGTTATGAGTGTTTTCAAATTGTGTGGAGGAGTTTAAAGGAAACGAAAGTTGTATATTTTAGTATTTTATTACATATTCCATTAGAATACTTTCTATATTTATTATTGTACATGCTTACTTCGCCATACAGCACGCACGCCGATCTAATGAGTATGGCAGTAAACTATCTATACACATTGAGGCAACCGCGAAGCTTGGTGCGCTGGCAACACTCCGGCTTAAGGCCGGGACTTTTTAAAACTACCCGCGAGCATAAATATGGAAACACCCTATTTGTTCCGAGCGATTGTAAAAACTAAATTACTACCTAGTAGAAGAAAAAACTGGTACCAATTTAAAGGTAATATTATGAACTGTAAATTGATACCATAGATACATACATAGTCGTTCAGTTCTCAAGATCGTTTGGGACAAAGTACCGTTGATTCCATACTTTTGCTCGTAAGTATAGGCAATATAGTGGCCAGCAATTTTGAATTTTATGGCACTGTCTTAAGGTCGAAAAACTTACTAATGCAAGTTACATGCGTTTGAACACTAGTCTAAAGTGACGTTTAGCATGGAAATGTCATTTCAAAGTAGTGTTCAATAAGTAACTTTTTAACAGTAAAGGGGTTAGAGTGGCAAGATGTATCTTTGTTTTTATTGCAAATTAGACTTATTATGACTTGGATAATGTTGCAATTTTTAATAATTGAATTTTATAAAATTTCAGGGGATTATTATTGCAGAATTGTTTTTAAGTTTTTATGGATGTTTAGAGGTATTTAATTTAATATTGCCAATTTGTGTTTTAAGTGTAACAATCGCACCCAGCTTCCCGTCCCACGCAGTATCTACAATAGTACAAATTAAATGCAGCACGAAGAATTCAGTTCTACAGTAAATGCTCTGTCCGTGAATCCGTCACAAGCTCTAACTATCTATAAGTTCAATAGTCTATGGATCTGCGGCGACGGTCGTCTATGGTACAGCGGTATTGCTCTATGGTTCGACCTCGGAGTCTATGGACAGTAAGAGGTTAACAGGGGATATATCTCTACAGTTTCACCGACAACTGCCCGATATATTACATTTCCATACTCTAGAATCTTAACGGTTTACATTATAAATAATCGAAGCGTAAAGATATGTACAATATTTTTACAAATTACGTCCTCATTAAGTACCTATTTACAAATTAGAATTCTTTATACATTATAAAAAAGATAACTATACTGCTCTAGTAAATATCACCGCAAAATCAATAACTACATTCACAATATATAATATATATTAATTTAAATAAAAATACACCTTATGATACTAAATAAAGAATAAGACGTATTACATTACAATGTATTGCTTCGTTTAGTCACATTTTGCAAAAATATCACCATCGCTGGGCCGGCGGTGCGGACCCGGGTACTCATTTTCCCTTCAATATACTTTTTTTTTTGTAAAAAATATCATCCGCATCATATCACCAGCCACTCAGTCACCTAGCATTAAATTAGTACCTCTAACACAGAGTAGACACCACAATTTAAATGAGACACATATGGACATATACTACTTATTTATACTACTTTTTTTTAATTACAATTTATTTCCGGCTTCTTGCTGACTTATCGTTGAGGAACTAACACACTAGTGACCGCGTAAAACGTAGTATAGTCACTTACACCGTTTTACGCGGTCGTACAAAAATTATAACAACGAAAAGTCAGTCTCGAAAAAAATGCACAATAAGTCAGCCAGAAGTTGCCCTAAACGGTTACGGTTACGGTAAAACCTACTGCTCGATTATTGCACAACACATGCAGAATGTACGTATTAACGTTTCTGTAGTTTAATTAGTTTAGTTTATTTGTCTATTTATTTTACGAGGCCTTCTACTGTTACGGGATTAGTGTATCGCTACATAGAACTCTGTCGCTCCGAACGAATCGTATGGCTAGAGGGAACTGATACTGAGCCGAGTTCTGATCTCTGCAAATTGCATACGACGGGTTCCGCTGTGTTGAAGCAAACGATAATGATAGGGACCGTTAATTTGGAGAGTCAGACGCGTACCGTGGAATATAAAAAATATAAAATTATTGCTTAAATAGTAATA
The DNA here is from genome assembly GCF_004193835.3 of Ostrinia furnacalis. Taxonomy (NCBI): domain Eukaryota; kingdom Metazoa; phylum Arthropoda; class Insecta; order Lepidoptera; family Crambidae; genus Ostrinia; species Ostrinia furnacalis. Next base: position 288,154 of record NW_021131492.1, on the reverse strand, counting down.
GTATTGCGAAGTAAAAAAGACCTTAGGTCTAACATTAAAAAGGAACAACTACAAGAATAAAATATTATTATTTACAAATACCTAATTTTAAGGATAGAACGAAATATTTGGCTAAAATGTGATAGGAATACATTGATTGTGAAATGATAAATTATTCTACATGGTGATGTATATGCTTAGTACATGTTAGGGATAAAAATAGTAAAATATATTGTTAAATTAATATCATAATTGGTAAAGTAAAAATTGTGATCGCATTGAGTATTTTGGTTCCATTATTATGCTCAGTTTGACGTATTAATAGTTATTATTTAATTCATTTTATTTATGACTCGGTACCCTGTTGAGAGTTGTTACAAGAGATTCATTTTCAGTCCAAAGAAGAAAGGGCTAACGTATCAAAAATAAGCTAATATACGGGGGTAAACAATACGCCTAAGTACGAAAAGCGAAATAAATCGTGTCACTCCCATTACGGCCTACGAAGGGACCGTCCCAGAATTCATTCCACGTCCTAAATTTATTCCTTCCCAATCACACGAATCTTTCAGTCCATTCCCTATCGAGAACTACACCGATCACAAAAGTTCAATTCTAATACACAACATTTTACCGAGGCAGACCGTCGAAACATTTCAGTCCTATAAAAATAGTGAGAACTAAAACCGTTTTTTCGACGTCGGCCATTTTGTCGCCGTCAAGTCGGGTGAACAAAATGGCGTCGGGTTATGGCACGTTAGTGGAGTCACGAGCGATGACGCGCTCGGCCGCTCTTTCTCCGTTTCCTCCGTCCGTCGCGGACGAAGACGATGTTGGCGGGGTCGTCGGCCAGTTGGGGATACTTGGACACGGAGTGGACGTCGCGGGCGGCCCAGCCGTCCACGATGCCGTGGGAGATCAGCTCCTCCTTCTCCTCTTCGGTCCAGGAGCCGCGCCCTTCCCAGCCCGCGGCCACGAGAGCTTTCTCCCGTTCCCACGCGCGAGCCGCGGCCCTCTTGTGCGCGTGTTTCAGCAACTTGATACGCTCTTGAGTAGGGTCTACTCCGTACCGAAGCACTATCACCGCTTGAGCTGAGCCCTTGCCCACTGCGTGGACTCGTACCTGAAATTTTATATTTGATTTTTTATGATTTGCTTTCGAATATTCAATTTCAACTTTACGTCATATGAGAGGTACACCATGTAATAATGATCGAAAGTACACGGTTTTCGTTAAAAATGTTGTCAATTACCTCTAAGCCTTGATCGTTCGTTTCGTCCTGTGACACGTTGAACTTCCCAGACAACCGTCTCAACTCCTCCATATCATCCCTGATCTTCAGCGAGTTATCCTTCACGAAGTAGAACACGTCCTGATCGTGTATACTGAAGTGCACGTCTAGGAAATAGGAGTTGTTGAAGACAGTCGTAATAACATCTTCGACGACGCTGTTGGCGCCGTCAGCGACGCTGATGAAGGCTTTGCCGTCGACCCTGGAGATGAGCACTCCTTCGCCAAACACGCCGCGTTTGTATGACACTCGAGGCAGTAGGTTTCTTGTGGTCGGCTCCATCTTGAGTAAAGGCGTTGGAACGAAGTCTATGTCAGACAACTTGTCGTTTACCTGAAAAGAAAATCACCATTAGCTTTGATTTTTATATGAGGAACTAATTAAAAACATTGAACGGATAGGAATGTTGAGTTTTACCTTTTCAATGATGCACTGGAGACCAGACATCACCCCGAAGTCAGGGGCCAGTTGTGGAGCAGTCACTGATGTCATCGGCTGGAAGATCATATCCGTGATATACTTCGATCCCATCATCTTGTCTAGATCATAACCGTACAGCTGCAGCCAGCTTCCTAGGCTTGTCATGTACAAGACATTCTGGTTCCTATTTATCGGATCATTGTTCTTAAATCGGTAGGTGAATATGTCCGTTGGCAGGCTCAATTTAGTTGCCAGATGTTCCCAGCTCGGTGTCATCCATTGACCAACTACAGGGTCGTATAGCCTGTTGTCCAAGTAGATTAGGTTGGTATTGAAATCAAAAATACCTCCATGGAAGTCAACTGGGACATAGAATCCAGGATTCGAGTCCTTTATGATCTTTCCGAAAGGACTGCGCTTGATTTCCTTGATGATTTCACCATTGACGTCGAAGACGGCCAGAGGAGAGCCATTGTGATCTGTAGCGACGTAGAAGCGTTGGTCCTCAGTCTCGATACAGGTGAGGAAATCTCTCTGATCGTATAAGAATCGGACAGTCTTTTCAGTTTTCGGGTAGTGCATGTGCGTGATCAAGTTTGGAGTTTGCGGATTAGTGTAGAAGAATTGAGTGACATTGTTCTTGTCGTCCTTCCATGCGACTAATCTGTTTCTGTTGTCGTAGTAATACCACATCTGGAACTTCTCCCTTTCGAAGGCGTGGACGAATTGACCGCGAGAGTTGTATCGATATTTCTGTTCTCCTCGTCGAATAACGAATCCACGTCCATCGTAGCTGCTGAATTCGATATCTCCGTATTGTACAACTCTGTCTCCGATGTCGTAACCGAGGTAGCGTTTCTCTCCGTGTTCAATGACGCCGATAACATTACCGTTCTCATCGTAAACATATTTCCAGTCATCCTCAGATCCGACTACCTCCATGAGATGACCGTCGTAGTTGTAGCTGATTCGTTCGTTCGAGGTCGTATCGCCGATCATCATCTTTTTCGTCTTGATTCGGTTCCTCACATCGTATTCTAATTCGAGGCGGAATACGTCGAAGGACTTGATATTCATCAGGATGGATTTGGTTCGACCGTGGTCATCATAGTCCGTAATTGTGAAGTATTGCTTGCTTGTGTCCTGCATGACTGAGCGGTTGAAGGTATTTCTGTATATTCTCAAGTCGCTAACGCCTTCTAGGATTCCAAGATTTTGGTTGTATTTCAATCTCAGCTGCGGCATTTCCTTGCTGTTGATATTTACATCAATAGTAGATAATCGAGCATTACCATCATATTGGTACTTGAAGTGAGCATTGTTCAAGCCGCTCTTCGAATTAAACTTCATCTTCTCGTCCTTTAGTATGCCAGCATGGTATTTGTAATCTTGTTTTAGCTCATAGTCAGGGTCTGTAATTTCTACGTTCTTTACCAAGTGTGTATTTTCATGATAGACGTAACGAATTGCTGATGCTCCAGCTAGGATAGTTTCTAGTTTTCCAGTACTGTCATAGACATACAGGATTTTGCCAGATTGGTGAGGGAATATCTTGGCTAAGATGTGACCGTCATCATTGTACAAAATCTCATACGGATGCCTGTTCATTGGAGAGAAGTACTGGTACTTGAAGTAGCCCAAGGATGTCATTAGGGCGAACGTGTGTATATGGCCTCGTGGCGTGGTCAAGTTCTGTAGTGCGCCAGAGTCATCATAATCCAGTAGATAATCGCTACCTCTTGGAGTGGTGACCTTCAATGGTAAGCTAGTGAACATATCTCTGAACGAATAAGCCAAAGAAGAACCATCTCCATAGCGAATTTCGTGCAATCTTCCAGCTCTATCGAAGACGTAAGTTTCATTGAGGTCTCCCCAGCTCCATCTCGTAAGCCTGTTAAATCTGTCATATTCGAGCTCTACTTCAGCAAATATGCCACTCCTGGGTCCCCATTTGACAGGTCTTGCAGTTCTGTCATAAGTCACATTGAGTAGTTCCACCTTATCATCCATGAACACTGCGACAGTCGATGTGTCTCTGTCGTATTCAAGTGTCAATAGGTTTTCGCCATTTACCCTCAGTTTGCGACCTATTTGTGCGACTGCTTTGCTGCTCTTACCCTTGTTGGACAGCAATCTTCGCAAGAAGTATCGCCACTCGAATCTGTTTGCTAAGTCGCCACCAACTTCTGTTCTTTGCTTGGCAGGAACTGGATAGCTTTCACCCAAGATAGGATCGATTTCAGACAGAATAGTGTATGGGACTGTATCAGTTGAGATAATATGACCCCAAGGCATGCTAGAAGAGATACTGCCGTCTGTTGATATGATAGTTTTCTTTTCGGCTTCTCCGACCTTCGTGCGAACTGAGGAGCCTTTGATGAGTATTGATATAGGTTTCCTGTTGTTTTCACTAACCAAAACGGTGGCACCTTTGAGACTAAGGTCGAATGTTAGGTTGATGATTCTGCCTGTTGGAGTTACTGCCGAGGTCAACCTTCCAAACTCGTCGTATTTGTAGATGTAACTCCTTCCAGTGCTATCGTACTTGGCCTTTAACAAGCCAGTCGTGCCATGGTAGTCGAAGGTTACATTGAAGTTGTCAGGTGTTCTCAGTTCTTGAAGCATCTTCATTCGCGACATTCTCAGTCTACATTTCTGTCCCTTCGTATTTTCTATGGAATTCACCAGACTAGAATAGTCGCGCAAGAGGAAGACCTTGTTACCGGCTGCATCGGTTACCGTGCTTAGTTTTCCATTGCTGGTGTTCACTGTGTATGTGAACACGTAGTTGTTCTCTCCCGTAAGAATATTCTTTGTCATAATGTGTTGCCCGAATCTGTTGAAGATATAAATCTCTTGCGTGTCAGGAGAGTATATTTCATATTCTCTGGCTCCACTTGCGTCAGGAATGCTCGCCATTACTGATCGTATCCTATAGTTGGCTTGGTCAGCGATATGCACAATGCCATCTGGGCTTACAATCACCGCCGATATCGTGTTGAACTTTGAATTGGATGCCAAGAAATGGTCAGCTTCGAAGCAATCACATCCCCTTTCTAGACAGTTACATTTTGATTCAGCGCCGGCGTATAGAGAAATCTTTCCATCAGTTGTGATGAGACGGACACGGTTAATTCTTTGAGAGTCACTTTCAGCTACGTAAAGGTCTCCTGCGGCTCCAAAAGCAATGCTCTGCGGCATAACAAGCGTCGCATACGTGGCTAATTCCATATCGTAGCCAGTCAAAGGCGACGGGCAATGCAGAGGTCTGCCTGCGATTACTTTGACTCTACCATCAGGTGCCATTTGGAGGATCATGTGGTCATCAATGATGTGCAGACTGTTGTCCAAAGGATTGATCACGAGCTCCGTCGGCCATCTCAGATGGACTTCCTCTACGCTCAGTGTGCCTTCACATGGAATAGGTTTCCAGTGGGCTCTATGCATGTGGTTTCCGATTACAGTCGTAATAATTCCATCTCGGTCTACCATTCTGATGTTGGTACCGTCAGCAAAGTACAGGACATTGTCAATAGATACAGCGACTCCTTTAGGGTAGGCGAGTTTGGCGTCTCTTGCCAATGCTCCATCGCCGCAGTGGGCCTCGTCTCCTGGCAGACATCTCTCTCCAGATCCTACGACGGTTTCCCAGTTGCGTTCGGGGTCACTGTAGTCGTCTGTGTTGCGGACTTTGATGATCTGGTGCGATTCGGGGTCAGAGATGTAGAGGGTGCCGTCCAGAGGTGACAAAGCCATGTGGTATCGGTAGGAGACTCGAGTGGCACTGAAAATGAGGAAATAGAAAATTAAGTTAGAAATAGAATTTTGTGAACAAAATTACATTAGCTGTGTAATTAATTATAATCTTTGTTAATATCTGGCCAAGGTACACAATCATACTCACTTCAATTTGACCACCGTACGCACAGTGCCATCAGTGCTGATCTTTCTGACCAGGTTGAAATCGCCCACAAATATCGAACCATCAGGAGCCGCGGCCAAAGCCACTGGCGCCAGCAACCTCTGCTTGATCGCGGATCCAGAACATTCGCTGCCGCACTCCAGGGCTCGTTGGCGACCGTCGCCCATGGTGGTGATGATGAGACGCGGCTTGTGTTTGAGGTAGATGTTCGTGCCATCGCCCTTTTGGAGGATACCTGAAAATAAAATATTATTGTGTAAATGTTATGCCAAGTTCCAACAAGGATAGAAGAATGAGAGAGGTAAGTTCATAAGTGATGTCATAATGTTTAAGGTTCTTGGTTCTAAGTAATAATAAAATAGAATAACAACGACTGTGTGAAACAGGACGTAATGAACTAACCTTCATGGAAATTGTATCTGTGATGAATATCCAAGTTCCATCCTCCAACATCTGATATGCTCATGTCGTGGCCGCTCAACTTCGTCGTCTGCACGTTCCATATTATATCCTTGCAATCCGTGTATTGGTATCCCACTTTCACCAGCGCAGTGGTCACCCCATAGACCCTTTGCCTGTAAACGTTGAGCCGGTTCCATGGGTACGTGAATTTGATGACAGGGTCTGCTTCGAAGGTCTTCTCGAAGAGAATGCCTTCTATGGTGATCCTTAGATGGATAAGGGCGAGAGTGGGAGGCACTTTCTCGGGCGTCAATTGTAGCTGGATGGTGGAGAGGTAGCCAGCAGCGCGGGAGCTGTGGTAGACCAGGTTCAGTCCAGTGCCAGGTATCTGGAGGCTCTCTTGTACAACCTGATGGAAGAAAAATGGCAGTGGTAAAGATTTGCTACGTTTAACAGTTTATCGAACACAGAACTTAGAATAAAGACATCTTAGATGTGGATGATCTATATCCTAAAGACTGTATCACCGCTATTGTTGTTGGACCGCGCATATTTTATAGTTACCAATCCAATATTGATGCCTTACACTAGATATCTAATTTCGGCTCACCTGAGACTCAGCCAAAATAGCGCTCTTGTCGGGACAAGCGCCCTGGAAGCCATGCTTCCACGTGGCCAGTACGACAGGCTTCATGGCGTCGTAGTCGTGCGCGAGGCAGGCCTGCGGCGGGCCCATGCCGCCCTTCTCGTCAGAGGTTGTCATTACCACCTCGTCGATTATCACAACCTGGAAAAATTTATATTTATGTTTTAAATCGTCCCTCTTGAAATCTGTAATTTGTTGGGTACTATAACTCCCTTCTTGCAATCTGTAATTTGTTGGAAATTTGTTTTAATATCTTAATTAACTCTTTATTCTGTGCTAAATAAAAACTGAAGTTAAATGTGAAGTGTAGGAAATAATAATTTTAACACGTAAATTAGGTTAGATTACTCGTGTATGAAACTCTTAATTACTCAACATACTAAAAATTAGGATATAACAGCGAAATGTGGCGAAATTATTTAATTACCACCTAGTGCCTACCTGTCAGGAAGTTAAAAAGCGGTTGTAAAATTGAGACTTAAAATGTTAATGTGGCTTTAATCGCCAGTTCGCATGTTTCCGGAGTGGGCAAAAAATTTACTTGCTTCATATGAAGTTTGGTCGAAGTCGTTTGGTTTATTAACGAGTGAATCAACTGCGTATGGCCCCCGTTGATTTATGGAACCCTTGAATGCTTAATCATGTAAAGTAGCCCAGTGGCAGCAAAAACCAAACTTTTACTTGACTGGTAAGTATATTTTAAGCATTGTTGTTATTCGGCAGTTAGAGGTAAGATAGCCAGTTCCTCTGTGGTTGAGGATTCCGGGTGAAGCTCGCTTCCACCTTCGGCCTGATCATCACTTACCATCAGGTGAAATAGATACAGGCCAAAAGCTTCCCCGTTGAGGATAAAAAAAAATATACGCAAACGTGTTTTATTCTATGTACCTACATTACTTTCTTTACACGTGTTCCGTTCCAGAATAATTACTTACCTCCTTATTTCATACATATCGGATATAAAAGTTGTCCCAATGTCTGAGACGCTTCTTCTCTATTCAATAACATTAATTAATAACTAATTTATCGAATATCAAGTTCTGTCGTTTCCCGGAAACATTTTCTTTGGTAGGAACTTTTTCTTATAAGATAGAGCTTCTGAATAGAAATATTAGATTTCAGTTTTACTCGCTTCAAACTAATTTTCTTGTTGGTGTAGGAAGGTACTTTTTCCTAAACATGAAATAATAAATGATAAGTTTTTCAAAGGGACCTGTCTCGGCATCGCCACTTTAAGACGGCTTGATGAGTGCAGTGCAGACCGTAGTGATTCTTCAGAAATACTCAAGATGAGTAGGTACCTACTGTGACTGAGTAGGTTTAATCGGGACTATTCCCACCACTGTAACTCCTATGAAGCCAGGATAAAGAGCTTGGCTGTCATTAACCTCTCCTATGCTTTGTCTCAGATCTGTGCAACCTCCGTCAACTGCTATGTCTCAGATCTAAGACAAGACTACTTTGTCATTTTGAAACATCATTTGAAAACCGTAGCAGTTGGCGGGTGCAGTTTTGCGCGGCTCAATAGCACGCCAAAGGTTAAAACCCAAAACCAGTGAAGGTCAACTTTTTCCGGGGGAAGTTAACTGTCATTGGACCCGCAACGAATTTAATCAGAGGAACATAAGCCGAGTTCGAGTTAAGTTTCGACTTCCTTACAGTGCAAAGCGAACAGGTGACATAAGTATAATTAACCTTTTTGACTGCGTAGGTTCTAAGGTTTTCAACTTACCTCATTCCAAGGCACGAAGACGACTTGAGAAGATCTTTTGAACGGCGACCGACCGAAGTGCAACGTGACCGCGCCGCCTCCATTGACCAGGAGGTCGAACCAGCCATCTTCCCTGGTTAGGGTGAATCCTTCTAGGGGGGTCGAGGTCGAGACCCTGACCCCGACGAGGCCGGAGCCAAGGGAGGTCACCACGCGACCTCTGATGACGGCGGACCGGCTGAAACCGTAGGTGAAGGATTAGATGATGGATATCCGATATTTAAGTGACTGGAAGGTATGATTGTAAGGTTTCTTTTGTAATATTATATTGACATTTCGTTAAAGTTCTTTCAAATAGAAGTTTAATTAAAATACAAAGGTGACTGGAAACTTGATTCGTGATTTCTAAACTAAAATGGTTTTCTAAAAGGAAATCGGCCTATTTTATCAAGGTTTGGCAAACTCGTCTAAGAAGTTTTGTGCGATTTAAATACTTGGGATCTACTTTGATTAGCTATGTTCTAAACCCTTCTACTTGACACACTTTTAAAAGACCCATCACCAAAGCTACATCGTTTGGAGGTGGCCACTCAATACTACCTTCAATTCTCCTGGACTAAACATATGGATATGAACATTATTAAATAAAAAGCGTAACACAAATTCACAGGACACAACAAAAGGTTACAATAATGCATGCAGACATCAATATACCATATATAAATATATGCCAATTACCTTAGATACTACGTATATATACGTAGTATCTAAGGTAATGTTCTGTTCTAGGATAACACACAACTCCCGGACCACATTCTTACCTCGTGTTGAAGTGATTCCAAAACATACTGCGCAGCGTTAGAAAGGCGAGAGAAATCACAAAAAATAAGTAAGTATCATCATTTGGACATATTTTCATTAATAAAGGAGTAGATTAGTTTGTTAGGAAGGCCCTGATATAAACGTATTAGTTGATACATAAATAAAATAACATGCAAGTGCCGAATTGTTAGGGCCTTCGCCAAATTTTGAGCTATGAACATAAAATACAGTCTCCGCATAGAACGTGTAAGGAAAAGAAAGTAAAGCGATGTGGAACACTCTTAATGTAAATAAAACATTGGGATTGACTGGGGCACAACATTGCGTATCTTATATTATAATTACAGATATTTTATTAGTTATTTATCACATTTTTTTACGCTAAAAAGGATTTATTGCCATATAACTTTGCATGATGCATTAAGATTTAATAAATGATTGTTACGTGCTATGCTGATTACTTTTGCAATAATTATAAGTAAGATTAGAAATTGTAATATGACAATACATCCCCGTAGACACATAAACATAACTTATCTAACGAATAACACCGAACACAAAGTCTTACCTTTCATTGAAGGTTTCTTGTTTTGCGTAGTTTTGGAGGCTACCTTCGTCGATTAGGAACTTCATCCTCTCGAAGAAGGAGGCGGTGATCGCTGGAGGCTGTTTCCTGAGGAGGATGTCCGTCGGTTTTGGCGAAGAGACGCAGAGCTGGCTTCCTTTGCAAGCTGTGCTTTGACAGCACTCGGGGTCCTCGCAGTCAACAAGACCGTCTAAACAGAAGCATGGAAGTAAGTATGACGTCATTTTTGAACGGTTCAAAGGTTTAATATAAGATTTTAAACTTTCACGTTCCATTTCAACTAAAATAGAAAGACACGGGTCTTAACGCGACATTCATGAATGAGTTAGATTATGTACTCACGGCTTGACGGCAGCCGAAAGGTAACTCATTTTCGTTCATAAATATCGCGTTTGGAACCGTATCTTTCTATTTTTGTTTAAAGGTTGCTTGCATTTCTAAAGTTACCTTTATCGTTGTCCTTGGAATCGTCGCAGATTTGTTCCTTCAGCGTCGTGCAGTCTGGGCCGTCCCAGCCGTCGAAGCACTTGCACTCCCAGTGTCCGTCATTGGCCACTCTACACTGACCATGACCAGCACAACCTCGTGGACATCCCTCCAGAGTGCAGTGCCTGCCGTTCCATCCAGAGACGCAGAGACAGGTGCCATTCTTGCACTGTCCGTGGTCGCTGCAGCGGGCATCGCACAGCTTAGATGTACAGTATTCACCAGTCCATCCAGGATCGCAAACGCATGATTCTCCAACGCATCTGCCGTGAGGGCCACAATCTAGATCGCAGACCTCTGTAATCAAAAACATTGATGATCAGATGACTGTTAACAAAAGTTGAATAAATAAGAGTTATGATATGAGTCGAAACATACCTTTAGAGCAGTCGTCACCCGACCAGCGAGCGTGACACGTGCAAGTCTGCGTGTCGACATCGAAAGTTCCATGACCAGAACAATCCGGCAAGCATTGTAGTGCGTCCTTGTCCATAGTAGCGCAGTCCAATCCTTTCCATCCCTTCTTGCAAACGCAACCGCCTTCGATACAGAAGCCATGTCCTGAGCAAGTTGGATGGATACAGTCGACTTCTTCACAGAATTTGCCCTTATACCCTCGGACGCAGGAGCATTTGCCGTTGACGCAGTGACCATGGCCGTTGCAGTCTGGAACCTCGCACTCGTCGTGCCGTAGAGAACACTCCTTGCCTTTCCATCCTGGATTACATTGGCATTCTCCGTTTATGTACTCGCCTCGTTGACTGCATAGCACTGGACATACGCCTACAAATACACGATCAATGAGAAACTGATTTTACCAAGAAAACCTACAGTAAAAACATTGCGGGATTGAGCTGTCTACATATGATTTAGAAAAGTGTTGTGTATAACTTACTCTCGCTGCAATCGTCCCCTCCAAACCCAGGCTGACATTGGCAGTGTCCCATGAGACATTCGCCTTTGCCTGAGCATCCGTTGGGACAGTTGTGGGTCATATCTTCCGCCATTGCAGCAATAAACGATATCTCTTGAGGATCGCCGTCGTCGTTGTACAGAGACAGGAACCAGTGCCCTTGCTCCATGTAGTGTGTTACTTCTTTCTTCACAGAAGGCTGTTGATTTAAAGGTAATGTATGAATAAAAGCTGCTTTTCCCTCTTTTAATTTAAGTATTAGGGATTATTGTCTCAGAAAATTGTTTACTTACATGTGACGCTCTTGTTGTCCTCGCTTTAAATCCGCTCAGAACTTCCAAAATGTGATACTGCGTGTGAGTTGGCAATGCGTTTCTTCTGGCATAGACTCCTATCGATGCTCCTCTAGGAATCATGTAGTCGAATTTCACGTACGTAGCTTCCGATTGGTAGAACTGTACGTTCCAGTAACTATATGGAGGGATTTCTTTAGATAATTTTTCACCTAGTTTAATTTGTGTGAATGTCGTCCCGTCTGGCGGGAACGTTTGCGCGGGAAACGTTCGCGCACCTAGAATGTGAAGAATGTAATTAGCAGGAAATTCTTTTGAAAAAATTTGAACAATGAGAGGTTTAAACATGCTACAATGTGATGAATATTATCTGGACCGGAATACGTGCAAGTTTGTAGCTTATTAACAAATATTATCTACACTAAACATCTAAACTAAACTAAACGTCTAAACTAAACTATGCATAATAAAAAGTACAATGACACCCAGATGGAATTAAAGGCACATGCGTTTGATAAAAGCAGTTAGAATGTATAACTCCCCATCCTCTCTTTGAGAGCATGCATTTTAGTTTGTTAGACACCAATGGTTGTAAAGACCAAGAAACCCTAAAAGATGATTTCGGTGAATATTAGTAAGTTATCGTTGATCGTATTCAAATTCAACAACCTCACCTTCCAGTATGAGTATAGGCGGACATACAACCTTTGGACATTCACAACTTGGTACAGTCGAGGACACAATAGATTCGGTCGTATAATCTGTAGTGAAATCTGTGACATCTGTTGTCGTTGAATCTATATCACTTGTCATTTCTGTATTCGTCTTAGTTACTACTGATGATTCAACATCGTCTGTCGAGCTAACGTTTTCCGTGGTGGTACTAAAAGTTTCATTAGCGTCTGAAGTAGATTCAGATTCAGTGGTGGATCCTGTAGAATCGGTGGTAGAACTATCGGAATAATCAGAGTAAAAGTCATCGCTAGTATTATCTTCATTACAACTCGGGCATGAGCATTCACAGCTGCCTCCCCAATCGACTTCTGTCTTGATTGGAGGTGGAGTCGTTTTCGTTGAACTCTCGATTTTCATGGGATTGTTAAAGTTCGTCGGTGATGTGGGCTCAACTTCCATTGGGGTAATCTTTACTGTTGGTATTTCATTGCTATCGCCAACAGTAGGGACTGTCACTGTTAACGAATAAAGAGGTTTGTAAGATGTACTGCCAGCATCATCGGCAGAAATTGTCAAATTAATCAACACGTGTTTTGGGTTAGATGATGCATCTGGCGCTCTCGACTCGGAAGCAATATTTACAGTCACCGATTCGTCTTCTCCCAGAACCGGTTCAGTCGGCGTGACCGTGTTATTCACCACAATGTTAGGATTAGTGGCACTCTGTGTAGACTGTGTGATATTCAAAACATGCGGAATGTGTGTGGTCATTAATTTTGCTGTGGACACACTGTCTTCTGTTGTTGGCGTATTAGTTGTTGATGTTATTTCTGTTGTTATTGGTTCTACAGTCGTAATTTGAGTTGTAGTAGGAGGTTCAGTATTTTTGTTAGGTACATTTTCAGTCACATAATGTAATTTATTTAGGTCTTTGTCCTTATCCACCGATTCACTTAATTTGATATGCAAGTGCTCATTTACTTCATTTAATCTGGCTAACAATTTTAGATATTGAAACTTTTGGACACCGTACGAGTAAAGCGATGGATATGCATCACCTTGCATCGATTCTGGTTCATAAGCAATATTGCTGATATCCTTTTCAACGACAGGTTCAGTTTTAGTAGGTAGCACTTCAGGTGGGAATTCAACATCAGGATTAGCACTGACGGCAGACACACTTTCAGTATTTTTATTAGTAATGTTATCAGATTTCCCCATACTATCGGTTGGCTCATTAGATGTGGTACCCTCCAGCGGTTCATTATTACGCGGCGTGGTTTCAAGCGTAGCACTATCTATTAGTTCACCAGTTGAGACGGGTATATTAACACTGCTAGACACAAAAGCGCTATTAGCACCCTCCACTGCTGGCTGAGTGACGTCAGTCGAGCGGGGCGGGACCGAGGTCACACCATGCACTACACTAACGGTGCTCACAGAAGGCGTAGTGATTAGTTCATGCATATCTACAGTGGAAGGATCCATGGAAGAAATAGAAGGCGAGACAGAAGCATGCCCTACGCTCCTACGCGGGCGGGAGTGGCTGTCCCCTTTACCTGAGCCTGAAGAGGTCGAGCTCTGGTGCGGTCTCGCTAATGATTTGTTACTTGACTCCAGCGTCGTGGCTTTAGACGCTGGGAACATTTCAGTTGATTCACCAACTAGTACTGTACACGCTTTTGAGGTTTGATATGACCAGTTGACGAAGTATGAAGCTGGAATGAAAGTACAATTAAGTTTTATTCTAGACATACATTGAGCATTAAAGTTATTAGCAAAAATTCTAAATAACTAAGTAAATGTACCTGACATATAAGAAGCGATTGCTAATAGAAGAACGAAGAGAATTATAAACACTATAGCGGTGCACTTCCACGAACACCGAGAGGAGAGCCCTTTCCTGAAGTGGAACCGGGAGGCGGCTGGGGGGAAGTGGGTGGAGCGGAGGTTGTTCCGGACCGGCAGCACCGGCACGGGCGCGCCGAACGCGGGGTGTCGGTCACTCCTGTCCATCCTCTCGAGGGTGCTTTTGTCTTGCTTGCCTGGACTACTGCAGGATGAGTTCGACTTGTAATCCATAGACGGATTCTTTTGGATGTCCCCTGGAAAATTTTGTTGGTGGATTAAGATCTGGGCTTGTAGTCTAGAATAATCAATGAGTTTCTTTTAGTGGAGATTATGGTAGATTTTTAATAGTTTTTTGTCGTAAGAGGAGATTAAGGCAGAAATAATATGCTAGCAAACATCGGGCCTCTACGAAACCACGTCTGCCTAGCGTGTAGAGTGCAAGACAAATTCTCCCTTTTGTCTTTCATAAGTTAGAGTCTAAATGAATCCTTCATTGGAGTCCGAATGACCTGATGCTGATCACGATGAAGAATAATACTTGATAGTGGTATAATCTTGGTAAAACTCATTAAAAAGCTAATTTTATTTTTGCTAGTTGGCTTTTGAAAGCACTTACACGTCCCAGTATTAACCCTACTGCTGCTTCGGGACCATAAATGGGCCAGTGCTTAGACGAAGCAGCGGAATAAACTCAGTCACTATTTTCAGCCTCTTTTTCAAGGGTGTTTTGATGGTATTAGTCGTTTTGTTTAATACTACATTTTTCTATTTGGGTTATCTTCCCAAGTTTTACCTGAAGGCACGTAGAAGTTTCCAGAAGGCGTCCGCACGAGACACGACGGCTCGAAGTCAGCCAGGTCCGCGGGATTGCCGGTGATGCGGCCGTTCAGCCGAGACATGGTTGGGTTGCGCGGAGGCACATCGGGCGGCGGACGGGAGCCCTCGAGGAGACAACCTGGGGACAACAGAGACATGCCGTTAATATCTTCTATATCGCATTTGGTTAGGTGGACAGTAGCCAGAGTAAATACAAATGAGTAGATAGGTATTCGGCGCAACACCCCGCTAATCCACGCTAAATTTTGTCAGTGTGTGCGTGCGCGCCGCATACGTATTGGCGCGCTCACATACAAACCGCGCTCGGTGCGTTTCTATGAAGGTGACCTACTCATTTGTATTTACTCTGAGTCTGCAGTAGCTTAACCTAATGGCAGACTTATGTCCGTTTTCACCATCATTCCTAATTTTTAAATGACCCCTATGGTAAAACTAAACAGGAATTTTGTTTTCAAAGGGGTTACTTAAAAATTTGGGATCGATGGTGAAAATGGGAATTAGTCAATTGGTTAAATAATACTTTTTTTGAGCTTGTTAAAATGAAACACTCCCAGAGATTCTGTATGGCAAAGGGGTCTTATAGATGTCATCGGTTCGTGAACTCAATAGACTGACAATTTATCAAATTCGAAGCTACTAACGTCCGTATTCACAAATATTACTATGAGGTCTTACAGTGCGCATAGGGTGACACACGAACCAATCACAGCGCTCTATTCAACGCTGTGCTTTCGATTTGTTGCTTCACTTTTAAGCAAGCATCGTTTATAAATACGGGCATTAGTCTTTTATGAGCAGCCAAAACGAGACTTCCATAGATTTTGTGTGACAAAGGGTAAAATTAAGTAATCAGGGGCGAACTCATTGATTGACAATTTATTGATTTTGAAGCTGCTAAAAATTATTATTTAGTACAGCATTCATCGCAAGCGACGATTTACGTCCTGGAGAATTTTCCAAAATTAACGTGCACTATCTAAACAAATAACTATTCAGAATTATTAGAGTGATTAGATCAAACACTGGCCTCGTAGGTAAGTTTTTTCTCACAATTCTTTGTTGAATTATACCTCGAAGTCGGGCCGTATGAAAACCATTTTATTACAAAATCCTCAAACCCGTAGAAACATTTTGTGCTACAAGATTCTTAATCGAGACCTTTACTCCTGAGGGAGAGTGCCGTAGTCACAACCAAATGGCTCGTTACTTGATTGACTGGTAGTTAAAAGGGCAAGGCGGTGGGCAAGCTTATGGCAAATGGTCGCACTTAATCACTCGTGTATACTGGCCAATGCATTGGGGAAACGGCGGAGGTGCTAGAAAAAATGTGGCGCAAATTTTACTTTATACGCCGCGGGAATATTGCAGACATTAATCTTGTGTGGTGCCGGTTTATAGACTGCGCGTTGTTGACATTCTAATCTCGTAACTCGTAATCATAGCTTGATGGCTGAGATACGGCGATAGTTAATTTAAGAGTAGGCGTCGCTTAATAATATAATAACGTGCAATGTACACAGCGAGTTCATGGAATATACATTGGAAATTCTTGCGAAGCTCCTTGAAAATCCTATTTACCTACTTGCCTAACCGAAAGGTTCCCAAAAGTGGTAATTAGCCAGATTTTATTTAATTGTAAGTCAAGTCAACAAGAGGTCGTTTGGAACGCTGTGTGTAGAACTAAGCATCAAAGCTCGGCCTCGCTGGGCTCGCTAAAAGCTTTAACAACATTAATCAGCTCGCGCACGGGCGGAGGCATTAGCAGCGGGAAAAATTTAATTAATTCTATCCACGAAAATTCACAAGTTCAAATTCAATTAAGGGGCAAATATTGCTCACCTAATTGCTCGTAAACAAATAGGAGCGTGAATCGGCCCATGCAAATGGATCAAAGATCGCGTGTTCCGGTAGTTAGTTATAAAGGAAATATATTAGATCGGCAGCCAATGCTCAACCGCGGGCGCGCCGGCAGAGGCCTCTCCCATCGCTAATACAACCTAATGGAAAATCGAAGTATTATCTGTGCGCCGCGCGCCCGCCGCCAACTTTTGATCCTCGACAAATTTTAAGGATTCCTTCGAGCGTTAATTAATTTATTGTAGCGGCCGATGTAGCCGCAAGAAAACTCAATTAATTTTAAAAGGGTTTTTGTGTTGTTTTTTTCACGATCGCCCCCCAATTTCATTGCCGAAAAGAAAATGGCGAAGTTCTCGATAATATCGTCAGCAGCCCTTTGTGGCGGCGCCCTTTGAAACGATTCTCCCGCAGTAATTAGAGATAAATGAAGTTATTTTAAAATTTCACGCGAAATGTTTTGTCGGGTGTAAAAAGAGGAACGCCACGCGAGGCGCCAGGTTGCGCGCCCAGCGGTTAATAATTCATTTGCATATAAAAAGTAGTTGGCATCCAGTGAACGAGCGATTTGTCGGACGACAACGCCGGGCCGAGCCCGCCGGGCCCGCCGCCTATGAAAAACTAAATCACCAGATCCCTCACCTAATTTAAGAGGACAAGTATAGTCATTAATACACACGTCAGTCGTCGTGCTACTACAAAATGTGGCCCATTTATATCCCGTCTCGGGGCTTGGGAATTATGGTAATCGGACGGATCGTGTCTTTTGTCTGTAATGGTGGGTAATTACTGAGGCACCTCCGGGGGACACTTCGTCTCCGGGAGGGGGCCCCGGGGCCCGAGAATTCGACACTCGTTACGCGAATCGTCTCAACTTTAAAAAGGGAACGCGATTTTGAATGCCGCCCTGGGATTTGTCCCGGAACGAACTTTTTCCGTTTTACTTTTCCAAAATTGCCTTCGCGGGTCGACGATCTGTTTTTCGGTTTCTGTTTACGTTACAGAAAAACGCCGCTTTTTACGAGCGAACCGACCGACTTTCCGTTATTTTATAGTACCCATATTTGCAGACTCGTCTATGCATAAAGCTGAATCACAATCAGATAGAGACCACTATCCATACTCCGGTTCGTTTATTTTTATATTTTTCGAGCCATCTGGCATTCGCTTTGGTGTTTCCCGTTTAGAGTCCGTATTTTCCCTGCAAGGAAACCAAAGCTCGCTTACTTATTGGAAGATAAAGGGGGTGTGTTTCGGCTCATTTGCGGCCGAGCGCGGCGCGAGCCAACGTGATTCCTTATTGGGCAGAGACTAGACGGCGTTTGTAATAGAGAAATTGTGGTTTTCCGGAGCGTAGCCTACAAACGATGCTAATCCCATCCGTGCTACCGGGGTCCGTTTTCCTTTTTAAGAGATGGCTTTGCGATCCGACTTACGTAACATTGTGCGTACGCCATAGCATCAGTAAGGCCGCCGGTCGGGGTGAGACCTTCAAACATACATCTCCAGGTAGTTTCATAACTCGCGACATTGATGTATGGCAGCTGTGAGCGTGGCACACCGACAGACGGGATACATTTAGGCAATCTCAGAAGGCAAGAGACGCGGCAACACGTGCTCACAATCTTAAACTCGTTACGGGAACATTCCGGGAGCAATTTAGAATTTACCCCTTAATCTTGATTCGAACGCGAATCGGGAACAGAAATCCTTATTTATGCAGATTCATATCGCCGCAAACATATTCCAACTAGCTAGTTATGCTGAAAACACTTAAGCCGTACATTCCCGTTCCCGATTCCCCAATTTCGATTTTAAATTTAGCACCAAAGTTGGGCAGCGTACCGTACAATATTTATACGAGAGAGCTACTGCGATTTATAGTTGGGAAACAATCGGGAACTTGGTCCGGCGGCGTCGTGACTTCGTTTTAATTAGTGCCCATTCATCGTGGAACAATTGAGTCCTCGAACAAATCCATTATTGGGAACTTTTCGATAGTCCGAAAGAGGTGTATTCAAAGTTTGCGATCTGAAGGGATCGGCGCTGCCGATTTGACGCTGCCGACTATCTTTAGATATCCGTCCAAAGGACTGCGGAACTACGTGAACGGTTCATTAACTCTAAATGCCGAGGAATCTCAAGATATTTTTATTATCACTAATTAAAAGCTCGGGTCCGCCGCTACTGATTTCAAAGATAACCGTTTTGGAGGCAATAATTGAAAAATTCAGTGAACGAATTTGGGAAGGGGACCGTCGTTATCTACCGGTTAAAAGTAGGTCCCGAGTAATGTAATTACGCTTGCATTTTAATAGATGGTTCGCCGTTAGATCTAAGTCTATACTCGCTTATCTCGAGATCCATTTCGCGAAGATTGATTAACAGGCTGCCTCCAAATTCGTCAGCTGAAAGTAGCTCCACTTTGAACGGCGGGTCGATTGCTGCGCGTTACAGCTCAGCTGTATAGCGCTACATAGCTCCGAATGCAAAACGTATAACGGAGCAATGTATCATGTCAAGACGGGCGGCCGCCTGCCACACTGATAAGATTACCAGACAAAGGAAGTCCACCCATATCACTACCACCACGACCGCTAAATGCGAGCCTTCATTTACTACCCCTGTGCGCGCTCATCCAATCCCAATTTTAAGTCTTAAGCTGTAAAGTCCACATTGTCCTGCCCATGCTTTATTAGTGTCCCGACGTCAACGTCTGCTTCGTTAAAGGACACTCAGCTTTATTTATGTTGACATACTGGCAATGTTACCTTATTTGTTGTTGGCGATCGCTATTGTCCGACCGCGGATTTAGACCGTCTGCTGCCATGAATAGAGTCCAAATTGGTTTTCGGGGGCGACGTTTCAATACGTCGCGTCGGGGAAATGTAGACTTTTCGTGGAGGGTTTTAGGGTTGGTTTTTTTGTGGGCACGGAATATATGGAGCGGTTAGTTGGGTGGTTTCCGGAGCACGATAAGGAGACGATGTTGCTAAGTCGGTCCGTCACGCGACCTGTCCGCTAATTTATGTTGCGCTGATTTCAGATATAGACCGGTGGACGCTACCCTTCCTCCGTCCGCAGAGAACTTTTTACTTTATGTTAATGCTAGACGTAGAAACATCCGTACAGAGTTAAACAAAGGTACGCTATGAAATCTGCATAGCACGTAGAAGACTGCTACTTTATGTACATACATTAGTAGGTGCATTAGAAATTAAAATGATGTAACGCGAGCGATGTCAGCCGGTGCAGACCCCAGGAAGGAGTTTTTCTTTGGCCTAAATGCGTTTAATTGTGTCGAGCAGCAGCGTACGGCGCCGCGCCGGCTCCGTAACGGATGCTAGATTACAGGGTTGATAATAAACGGGAAGTGCAGCGTTACTGCTCGTTAGAAGCGCAGCCAGTGGGCCTTCATTAGTGCACCGTTCAATGAAAAATAAACCGCGGCTCGGGTTGCCACGCGGCGGCCGGCTCGCCCGACATCTGCTAATGGTCAAAACAACATAGCTCCGCCATCAATCTCACTATCTCATTGTACATATTTCTTTGTCTAAATCCATTAAATTAATTATGGCCATTCGGCGAGCCGACTCCGTATTTATTAGGCTCGTTATCATTCATTGAATCTTCCGATAGAAGAGTAGTACTCGGTAAATTGGAAGAAATGCCGAGACGGCGTGATAGATGCGGGACTTACACGTAAATGGGGGGCCAAATTAGCTGTCGGCTGAAGAATGCAGTTACGGTGGTGACTGATTCGCGCGATGGATTTCAAGGGGAACGCTCGAAGATTCATAGGTGTCATCGGGCGGTCTGATAAGGGGGGTGAAATTGGGAAATTCCAGGAGGTATTAGACGAGGTGCAAAAGAGGTCGTGCGGACGCCGATGGCGGCTCGTTACGCGGCTTTGTGCGAGGAATGCGCCAGTCACACGACAATGGCGTTTGATTCGTCCGTCAGATGCGCGATAGCCGCGCCTTCATTAACCTCCGCCGTCGAGGCATTAATTACGACTAATAGAAACAAACAAAACGAACTCAAACAGATAAATGGGCCGAGATAGTTATTTAATTGTGTTATCTGAGTCGCGGGGGTGGCGGCATAATGCGGATTCATTTGGCGTTTACGTCTTAAGTTTTGTGAAAAGTTAGCGTCGTATCGGCGTTCCCCTTCCGCTAATGAACGATTCTGAGCGGAGATTTGCGACGTGGACGAATGTTTTGTGTAATTGGCTCGACAACAATGTAATTTGTTGATGGCGCGCCGGCCTGGTTAGGCTCGATTCGTGCCTGTGAGGTTTCTTGTCACTGCAGTATTTTACGTCGATGACAGCATGATAAGTGGCGCCCTACAAGATGGAGTGACGATATACACAAAGTAACAAAGTTGCTTGATATCGTGAAATAGGGCAAACTTAGGTTAGTAATATTATGATATCAAATCACGCCGTCTTCAAGGGTTTATTATTATAATTATGGTATAACCAATTTCTGCCTGAACAAAATGCTTACGTGCTCTAACGTTCTAAATTAAAAGCCTTGCTTATTTTTAATTTCAAAACACCATTCCAGTAACGAACAG
Organism: Ostrinia furnacalis; assembly: GCF_004193835.3. Lineage (NCBI taxonomy): Eukaryota > Metazoa > Arthropoda > Insecta > Lepidoptera > Crambidae > Ostrinia > Ostrinia furnacalis. The sequence continues at coordinate 266,881 of NW_021131492.1, read as the reverse complement.
TTGACTCATATGCAGCGATAAAACTAAAAATATATTCCCAAGCTTATCTAGATTCTATTAAAACGATGCTAAATTCAGCTTAGTGACGTACTTTTCGGCTTAAAAGGTTTTAAAGTTTAAGGCGGATTAAACAAAGGAGACGACGACTGATCCAGCAAATTAAATTCGAGTGTCTTTAAATCTGACCCCATTTTGGAAATTTGTTTTCTTGAAGTGCTTGGTGATGTATGGCGGTAAGTAAAAACACCTGTGCATTCCCGTGAAGTCCGATCCGGGTATAATACCACTAGCTGCCGCTTTTTAGGGGCTGATGGAGATTGATGGGGCGGAGAAGGCGCGGGCGCGAAGCTCGCATATATCCAAATTACGCACGTGATGGACGTTTCTTGCGGATTGACCAGTATCGGGATATGGTAGATGCTCGTTATTCGGAAAAAACTCTTAAAGGGTTTTGCGATAAGTGATTCACTTTACATTTCTTAGCAAAGCTGTGTATTGTTTGACAGCGTACGTAGGCTGATCGATGATCGAGGGTTTAAAGCGGTTAGTGGATGTGATTTCGAGAATATTGCAAATAAATAGAGTTCTTTCAGTAGTCATGCAGCGTGGACATAAAATCGTTCATTTTCTTATTCGTAAAAATCGTTTTTTACCAGACCGGAAGACGATATAATATGCTCTTCAGGGCCTATGCGTCTGTAATACTTTTTTTACTAAGCTTATTCCATGTTTGACTAAACATGAAATAAACTCGAGAACTCACGAGTGCAGTTGCAGGACCCTGTGAAAATGTTTATGACGTCATCAAATTATGCGCCCATGCGTTGCTCATGCCGATGACGTGCGCAGCGGCGCCGAGCGGGGTGGCAATGGAGTTTGACTTTGAATTTTGTTCATAAGCTACATACACACCATGGAAATTATGTTTGCAATTTTATACAAGGTCTGCCCTAACACCGAATATTTTTATAGAAAGAAGCAAGCACAATTTCTCTCGTTATCACTTTGCATTTTTCTGCAGAATCGTTGACACATATAACGTAAAGGTGCATGCCAGAGTAAAAAAATATTAAATCAACATAATCAGTATGCTTTCAACGTCATTCAAAATAAACTAGGGAAGTCAGGGTGGGCCGATAGTACCAATCTATTATTATGAAGTCAGCTATTATTTCTAATTAAGCATTAGTTTGGCAGGTTGTAATTAATGTATCGCTTCGAACAGCAGTTGATACGTATATAGACATAGATATGTTTAGTCATGAATTTCATAGGAAGCAAATAAAGCTTTGTAACGTTGTAGTTCAGCTGTTTTTCTCATAGCGACATCTATATGGTTTAAAAAGTAATTTCTATTAATTCTTTCGTGCAGCTTATTAATTTTATGTGATTTTAACGAACGCTGTGTAATTTCAGTAAAGCCTATTACGAAATATCTTTCGCATCGCGCCATCGGGGAAAGTGGAGCAGTGTAATGGGCAAATAATGCAGTATTTAAGCCCGCCCGGGTGCATATCTGGCGTTATCGTGATGCACACCGCGGCATATCGACCGACCCTAGGGCTGCCATTTGTATTTTAATAATTACTGTAGTAATTAGCCGTAAACAAACCCTAATAATCCTGTTAAACCCTCCAGTTAAGCTAAATACATGCCTTGTATTAGGAGTGGGTTGTCCAGAACGGTATTCAACTATTGGTTCGGGCTTGGCTTCTTTTGGGCATATTTTTTTATGTGGGTGAACTATACGTAAAAACCTTATGAAATCCAGCAGTACTACTTGGCGCGCGGGACAGGAGTACAGGAGGCCTATTCTTTAACCAAAAAGATTTATGAGATGTCAAAAGTGAGATGTGAGACGAGGTTTACATATTAGGCATTGATGACTGGCGTTCTAAATAGGGCTGCTTAAATCTTTAAATCTTCTGAAAAAAGTCCAATTATTGCTGATAAGTCGAATGAAATTATTGAAAATACAGTTGGTCAGTCATATTGTCTACTATGTGGCAACCCTGCCCATAGCGATAAAATAAAACGCACTGGTTCGCTTTATCGTTATTATGCTGTGTAAATACGGGACAGCAAGACTTGTGTTTTTAGCGGTTGCGAATCATAAGAAGCCTTTTGATAGTCGACGTCTGTTCGCTCCTCACTCAGCATAAGATTGTTTTCATGTAGTTGTGGAATAACTTTCTTGAGTAAAGAAAAAGTCTACGTGCTTTGTTGCTGTTGAGTAAAATTACAACAGGGTTTGTTGAACAACTATTGGAAGTTCACGGTGGAACACGTTTGATTCTTAATTCAGGTATTTCATGAACACCGAACTGATAATAACACATTATATTATTATTTTCCCTTGCAGGACAACCTGTTTTACCCATAATCAAGGAAATGCCCAACTGACAAATACAACGATTCAATCAAATCGATTGGATTATTATTATGACCATTTAAATGCATATTGCACAATGCCCATCGTTTTATCATTAGATGCCATTACATAATCTACTTTATTATAATTCAATTTAACGATTGACAAATGTGCATTCTGGCTTGAAACATGGACGCTAAGCTATTAGCACTGAAACTTCCTAAACCAAACTACTTTCTCTAATAATAGCCCTTGTATGGCTATCTAGATGATGGTGCACTACAAGACGGCAACTTTCTCGAGCAGTCGGGATATAGGACTTTGACCGAGAGGACCATAGGCCTAATGCAGTTTACGTGTGTGAATCAATCCATTTGCCGCTACGCTACGTGAGTGCATTGTTAGGAGTCCATTATAGGAAGTGTCTTCTGTGTATCTTTGCACAAGAACAGTCGGCCTTTGTAGTAAGAGCAAATGCACGTAAGATCTAATTCTAAGGGTTCGGACAAACCAACGCGATCACACCGCGATCAGCCGGCGTGCAGCGATGGCGACCAGACCTAAATGCATTGATCGCCATCGCTGCACGCCGGTTGATCGCGTTGGTTTGGCCGAACCTTAATACGTTTTAGAAAAAGCATTACCTACGCGACTTTTTGCAAAATATTCCGGATTTAGTTTACTAATGATTAAACGAGCTATGTTTTGCGACAAAACAAGGTTTTTTTTGCCGCCCCACTCAAAAACTAACAAGCCAGTGTCGAATTCAAATGCAATTCTCTCTCATAGGTGTCGCCGAAAGCCGACGTATTCTCTTTTCAAAAACCCGCGCGTAGGGATGTGCATTTGCGACGGATGCGACGCCATCTCGTGTCGAGTGCCGGCGGAGTGGTCATTCATGCACGGGGGGCGTTGCGTCGGAAAAAAAACCGGCAAAAATCCGCATGCATTTTCTTTGCGTAATTGGCCGTGAACTCCAAAAGCTGGCGCAGCGATCGGCGGGAGCTGATATTCTTTCCCCCCAACGCGTTAAGCACCTGTATTACGTAAGGCAGCTTCGGTTTTTTAATTTTACCAAATTCACCCTTATGGTTATGGAACTTTGTTAGTTTTGGTAGCGATAATCCAATGTTATAAGGGGCTTTTTTATACAGTTCAATTCGTCCTATAAGTGACTGCTCTGTATAAACCTAGATATTGTTGCAGAAAAGAGTGCAATAGAGTCCTTGACTTGAGTATAGGATGGGGTGTCTGGACATCGCAATATTGGTACTATTGTTTGTCGTGTCTGAGGGTCGTTTCATTATAAAGTTATTAAAATTTTCGACTTTTTTCAATGCTGTTACCTACTATCCTTAAAATGTTTGATCATTGTTTGTAGTTTTGCATTCAGAACTTAAATACCCACTCAAAAAATGTATGTATATCTGAAATAAAAGACCACTATCTACGATGTCATATATCTGAAACTGTATACTTTTCATTAATAACAATCGGTTATTTGTGCTAACGGCCGCTGTCACGTGATACGTGTTATCTTCACGCATCGCACTGGGGCGGTAAAATCATATCGCTTATGAAATAAATCTGCATCGCACCGGCTCGGATCGGGTTACCCCCTCCGTTTCAACGGCATTTGCATCCGAATTTCGAAACAAAATGGCGCTTCTGGGACTGGGATTTGACGTCACTCTGACAGGTGCACGCTGTCACATTGAGTACTTGTTTTTAATAGTCTGCGTTTTGATTGATTGGTGAGTGTGGCGTGTGCCATACAGAATTTAATTAAAGCCGTTATTGTCTGAATCACTACACGCATTAGAAATAATTGCTTTTACCCGTTACAAATGACGAAAGATTTTTGTATTCGAGTGTTCGTGGACTAAAATGTATATTTAACGCATATTTAACCCTGAAGTCACGTAATTGAACGTTCTATTGTGCTGAATACGTCAACACGTAGCCCGTGCGCATTGTGCCTGAATATATAAAAGTAATCCAATTTCACTTCGGCACTCGAGCGATTCGCCAAGTTTTAACTCGCAAACATCCCGGGGCCTGGAAATACATCCATAGGTCAAGCACACTTCGTCCCTTTGTACCCAAATAGGTATAGGACTGTGTGCATTAGAGAGGTTCTTTCGAGTTTTTTCCCTTCGAAGATGCCCCCGCCTTGGTAGGGTTCGGTTCCATTAAACGTGTGTCATTTTGATTTATACGTGCAATTATTACACATCACACGGGGCGGCTCATTTGTGAGATTTGCGGAGGGCCGCAGATATTAAATTCATCGTTCAAAAGCAAACACTATTAACATATTGGGTGCATAAATATTTGTGTTGGGACTAATTAATCTAGTAGTTGCACAGTGTAAAAGGAATGCGTAAAGGGGTGTGCGATAGGTCGAAATACGGCTTCGCAAAGAGAGCAAAAAGCGGGCGGGCCGGTCAAGCGAGCACTCGAGTTCGAATCCCATTTACAAATGTAAACCGAGCGCGCCATCCATCTTCCCGGTGACGAACGATGGCCCTCCGATATGCGAGATGACACAATGCGATGACCCCGAATCCATTCCTTCTAAGACCCCAGTAATAGTTTTTTTTACCCTACTATCCGTTACTCTCCATATTTTATCGGGCCTCCGGCTTTTTATGAGGGTTATATCGAGAATGTGTCATGTTACGATTCGTTCCGTTCCGATGTGTGCTTATGTGTACATATTTGATGCAAACGCGGAAAGGATTGATGATCCTTGTCCCATTTTTTGGGATTGACTCGACAGTCCATTTATTTTTGGGTGTAAGGAAATTTTGAGTTGCGAAGACGGAGTTGTCCAACCAAGGTGTCAACATGTGTAACCCCAAATGAATCTATGAATATGAATTCCAATTTGTTTACACGAATATTGCACCGACAAGATTTAAATTTATGCGATTTCGTATGCAATAAGTAAGATTTTTAGTTTAAAAATACATACCTTAGCTGATTATATTTATTCCATCTTAAAAGCTGTAACAACTTTCAGGCTGTGATTCACTGTAGCTGTTTAGTTTTCATATTAAATCGTCCATAAAATACTAATCAACATAGTTTAAAGATCTGTATCTGTTGTCTTCTAGAAGCCGTTTTGCTGATGCCATGGGGGAATGATGTCATCCATCAGGCGGCTGACAGCGAGCGCAGTTGCAGCGGCCGGTCATTGTAGCGAATGTTACGCAGCGCTGATCATGTATTATTTAGCGCGCAAAGTGACAGCCAGCATTACATATGACGGATTAATGGGGGTATTTTATAAAGGACCTTAAATTGAGTGTGATCATGCGTTTTTTTTTCTGATAGTTTGCTTGCTTGAAGCTGCTAAAACTATCTGGATGATGGTATAAATACGATAAAAGACATGGAGAACACTTTTTCCGAACACTTGATCTTAGTTTAGGAATCCTAAAGCAATACAAATCCTTATAAAAAGTTGTATTGTTCAGAATATTTTCTCCTATTCTCAGTGCTTTTATGATCGTGAGCTAGTCTTGAGTGATCGATCTCTCTATCACTCTCACGGATGATATTGCGTACTTGACAACAAGTTGGGTTGAGGAGCCATCGTTTAAAATAGAAGTTAATATGAAGACTGTCATCGGCATCGATTCCGAGCTCTTTATCTTTTGTACTCCGAGAGATATTGAAATGTCATACCTTCAAAATTCAATTCATAGCGTTTAGAGGCTCTCCAACGATCACTTGAAATTTGACGTGCCTACGCGGAGTTATTCAAGTTTTATTGAGCCTAGCGATCAACACGAATTCGATTTAAGTTAGATCTATAGTTATAAGGTTGGGTTTAGTGATAGGAAGTTCTTGGGAACGTTAAGCAGTCGCTTGGTTTATTGTAAGAAACTGACGGGACATGCTTCAACTCGGATTACAACCAGAAATTCAGTTACTTAGAGAGCCTTGAAAGATTTGTTAGAAAGATTATAAACTATTTTTAAGCAAACATTTCTCTTTAAAAATATAGGTACTACCGCATCAATTCCATAGGTTGGTGTTGGGATCCCAGTGAGCGTTAGTTAGTTAATCCCTCATCATTAGAAAATTTCTTTTTTGCGTTCTCTTTCATAAAAATGTCTTTCGGCTCTCCACTATCAGATCTCATTAGCGAATTTTGGTAGCCTAAATGACAGTGCTTATACGAGTATAGATGTAAATATAGATGTAATTATCGATGTACCGTCAAATTTAGTCGTCGAGTCATAAGCCAGCCCGAATTAGCAATCAGCGGTGAGCCATCTGCCACCTCATGTATGAAGTGTGAAATACCTAATTTGTATGTGTGGGAGGTGTCGAACACATAGTGATACGGACTCAATTTAGCGTCGTCTTGTTTTAATTGGTAATTTGTGGAATATGGTGATTACTGTAACGTTTATTATTAATTCATATTAGATTTGATGAGAGCCTGCTTGAAGCAAATTGATTAATAGCTTTTTGGTTCTGATATTAATATTTTCAATGTTTACAGAGGTTAAGCTCATAAATATTGACGTGGTTGAAAAATCATATGCATAAAATAATTTCAACTTCCAGAATCGCGATACGTTTTTCAATTTGTATTATGCTATTAAGTAAATTGTATATATCGTATCGATAAAATTCACACAAGCAAATATAGCTCAAACTTTATGCTATAGTGTAAGCAATTAAAACTTAAAAAAAAGTTATCGGACGTAACGCTCTTGTTACAAAAAACGTGTTAAGTTCCCAAAAACTCGCGTGATCGAAATGAAATCAATGGAATCGGGTTCAACGACCGCCACACACAGGTGAAATGTACGTTATTTGTGGCCAAAATTAAAAAAAGCAAAGTTACTCCGATTCTAAATTAGTAACCTAATATAGGAACAAGACATATGGAGCCATCTATAAATGATATTTAAAAAGTTTAACACTTTTTATCCAGATACCCACAACATTTGATTTAAACAGTTTTTCTTGTTGAGTAATTTATTATAATTTTAGCTCTTGTTTAACAACAACGTTTAACTTTTATTTAGTTAATATTTGGTAAAAAACATATGGATTCTATACTTCCAGGTTAGTTTATTATTTCTGTATTACTAAACAGTCTACATTACTTACTATGTTATAGATATATAGGTTTGAATAGAAGTCTATATTTTAACAGTTTATTTTTTTGAAACGGTGAAAAAGTTCATGATCAAGCACGATCAACCCGTTTCTTTTACATATTTCGAAAGAACATATCTATGGCTTTCATATGACACCAAAATTAGCTGCGTCAAACTGCGTCACCTAAACAAAATATTGCAAAACTGTCAATTTTTATGAATTTTAAAAATACTCATAATATGTTTTCAGGCAGTTCCCAGAATAGCATTCCATTAGTATTCCCTATCCTTAAGATGTAATAAAACTTTTAAAAGAACCAAAAATAACTTCTGCATCGTAATTGTATTTTTTAAAATTTATCAAATTTTTAACAAATTATTAGTAAGACTAAATACATCAATGAAAACATTTGTTAGTTTTTCTTTTTAAATCACCTTTAAACTATTATTTTAGACAGACTATAGCAATATATAGGCATAAACACACTTAACGTAATTTTGGCCAACTTTTGAGGAAATTTCACCTGTGTGCGCCATTCGCATACTCGCCGAAAGAAAATAGAAAAATAGACCGTTCATAACATTCGAAAATTGTTTTTGTAATCCGTTTTTTATTTTTCGTTTGCCTCCAGGTATGCCGTGGATTACAAAGGTCGCATTAACATTTCCCGCCCCATGAAATAAATTACACATTTCACTTATGAATGGCGGTATTCAAGTCAGAAAGGCGAACGCGTTTATACCTACTTAATTTAGAGACTAAATAAAAGCTTGAGTTACGAGTGCCCAGTGCGGATTACGCGGGGTTTGTGGAAAAAATAAAATGCGGACAGGTGAGAGGCGGACCCCAACAGTGGGGCCTGTACCTAAATGCATTTATAAATTAAATATTTACTTAAGATGAAGGAAGAGTAAGTATTAGGGGTTGTTAGTGGTGTAAGTGCTTGTAATGTAGCGACTGGAAACGTGATTAAAATTATTTTGCCGGGTTTTCTAATTTCAATTAAAAATGTAGAGTTGATATTATACTCGTATGTAATAACGATTTAAAGTAAGTAAATGTTTGTAGGTCCAATAACAATCATCATCATCATCATCAACAGCCCTTTACAGTCCACTGCTGGACTATGAGCCTCCTCCACTATAGTGGAGGGTGGGTAACAATGATGGGAATTTTTTTTAACTATCCAGTCCTAAGTTCTGTAATCAGTTCAGTAACCTTTTCTTACTTTTGCGCAACTTAACATAAACTGCAAGTTAAAAAACGAATAAAATATGGTTATTCTTCGTGTCGCAAGGATCCCTAAAAATGGGCAATAACCGAGTGTGGATCCCCCTGGGGACTTTTGCTGGCGGAATTTAATTTGCAAAAATCCCTGACCGAATGAACCTCGATCGCGCGTTACAAATAAGTGCATTAAATTGAATTTCTTCGGCGGCCATTTTGAGACGCCGGTGATATTTATTGCTTTTGTTTTTTGAGGTATTTGACAATCGAAGGACCTAAAGGTAATCCTAAAAAATGCATTTCTCATAAGATTGCGTAAGTCTAGACAAAATAAAATACACGCACACTGATGGGCCTAGGCCTCTTGCCTATTCTAGATACCTAAGTAAAAACTTAGATATAGATGGAATAGGTACATACATAATGTAGGTAGGTAGGTACTCTGTAGCATATACCCAAGTCACTCGAGAGTTTAATAAGTATTAGGAAAGCAAGACAAATAGCATTTCTGAGATTAACACCGACAAAATAGCTGACGGCTGAAATCCTTAATATTTTGAAAGCCATAATACCAGAAATCGCAAGATATTACGGGATATATTCAAAGCGTCGACAAATCGAAGGCAACGCAATGAGACTTCGAATTACTTTCGAGTAATCTCCGATACAGTCAGCCACGAGAATTGTATAACATTTTCACTCTTATACACTGTCCATTAACAAGATACGGGAGGAATTCCATCTGAGCATGTTCAGCATCGGTACGAATCTCGAAAAATTGCATCCATTAGTTTTAAGCAATTCGTTAATTTGTCGTTTCACTACTTGAACTATGACCATGAGTTTATCCATGATAACTCATAATGTCTTTTAACAAGGTTTGACCTGATGAATGTACCAGAAAAAAAAGCAGTAGAATTGATAAGCTCCTCCGTTTTGAAGTCAGCTAAATAGATTACATTATCGTACTAATAAGGCCTTATCGTTTTAATAAGTCACATAGGTTGTGAAATCAGTAATGGGAATAATTCAGTGTTCAATGACGCAGAATAACTTACACATTTTGTGCTTCTTTATTGCTTGCCAATATTTCAAAAATCTAGGGCTTATCACTCTAGTCAACGGCCGAGCGCGGGCGAAATTCTCGTCGTGTTTTTCCGAACGAGTTTTAAGTCGAAGGTGCAAATGTGTAAGTAAACTGTAGCCGAGTGTACTCCAGATTAACCCCGGCTAGGGCCCAGCGTCTTCGCACCTCCGCACTTTTATGTTTTCATAAATTCCCGGTGAGATCAATATTTTATATTCAGCGCGATTGTAGGGGTGCCAAATGAGGTTATACAAAGGGGCTTGCGGGAACGATATTTATTCAGGTGAAATCGCACACGAAAAAGAATGGTTAATTAAAAAGAGGATATTGTAAGCGATATAACTAAAAATATTAAATTTCGTTTCATGCAGACACATTATTGTGGGTTTGTAAAGTAAAAAGTGTTATTGAAAGGTATTCAGTTATTTCTGAGAAAATTGCTACTACCTATCAAGCCAGCAGGATAAATATGGACGTGATTTTATAGTTACGTTTTTTTTAACTAGCACGTAATCGCTAAAAAGGTGATAAAATCTGATATCCGTTATCCCAGCGCGGCCACTTGATAATTTTGCTATAATAGTGTTTTTCGCAACTTCACCCCTAGTGGCGCCCCCTAGCCTGCAGCCATATCCCGCTCGACGCGACCCTCGGAATAACGTTATCATCGTGCTCGAAGATGAAGTATTCGGAGGTGAATGTCTAGCACGCACGTTAAATGTGAGAGAAATGGTTCACACTTATATCCATTTTAAAAATAATGAAATGTTTATTAAAGTTTTATTTTACTATTGGTTGGGGTGTAGCAGTGGTGTTCCTTCGTTTTTTTTCGAGGTTAGGCGAAGGTACACACTTAAAAATAGTAGTATTTGTATGCGCCACAATACCTACTGGCATTATTCGCAGTCAAAATAGGTGAAAATTTTTCTGCATCAACATCCATTCACATTGGCATCTGCCGACTTACTCGTAAATTCAAAACCAATACACCCCAATGTTTGAAAAGTCCCAATTCTAGTCACCACGCACAACATAACCGGGCACTGTCTTTGCCGCAAAGCCAATCGCTGGCGAGGCTGATTGGTCGCGACGGCCCGGTCAATACGGAGTATTTTTGTCCGGAAAACCTCCGGATTACCGGACACTATCTCTAGCGTGAAAAGTTTAACACTAATTTCTATGGCGTGAGCGAAATATTTTGAACCGGGTTTGTTTGGATTCTTTTTTGGTAAAAGTGGGTTATGAGCTTGTTAATTTTACTTGCGATATTTTCTATGGTGTTAGGTATGTGTAAGGTACATTTATCAAAACTTTACTTTACGAGTTTAACAAAGTTAATGATAACAATGTTTAGACATAATTTCTTTATAAAATGTACGAGTATACTATTTTATTAAATAAGTATTACAATTTTATTCAAACCATAATATTATTTACGACCGTAGCTTAGACCTTTGGATATTAATTCTGATTAATGCCACAATTTATCTGGTATAAAGCCTGTCTGGATTCTAATACGCAGGTCGTTTATTCATTGCGATCTAAATCTACGTTTAGGTACAAAAGTATGGCAAGATTTAAACTTTCTCGATTTATGTGAAGTAGGTTATTAAAATAAAATCATTTCCCAACTGTCGAAAACGTGAAAAAATACTTACATTCACAGTAACGATTGTTTTTCCCATTGTTAAATAATACAACAGACTGTACCGCGAAATCATGTATGTTACGCTAGCGGGCCCACCCGCTGCCCTTTTGTCCGGTCGCAAAAAATGACCCACTGTGCACCGCCACCCGCCGCTAATCCTATTTACCAGGGGAAATAAATTATAGCGAATAACAACTAATATACACACGCTGCCCACTGGGCCGGTAACTAGTTGGAATGTTACAGATACGCTCCCATTTGTCGCTTGCTGCGATTCGAAGTAGTACATTTGGCTAATGGCAAATATAAAACCGTGTTATTATCGATACTGATATGGGAATACTCGTTAAATTGCGTATTTATCGTACCTATAGTTATGTAATGGATACGTTATTGCATTCGGTTTATGTAATTTTGTAAATGAGGTTAGGGCTTTGAATTTCGGGTGAAAAATTAAAATGGGGGTAAAAAAGTAATTATCTCGTTTAGTAACGATGTTGATTCACGGAGGATTTGTTTCGCATGTAATTCATGTGATCGCATAAATAAACCATGTTGTTAGACTTTACGTAAAAACAATGTTCTATATTTTTAATGGCTGTGCTGTTTCATTATTGCTGAAAGGGTTTTCCTTACAAACACATTCGGAAATCTATATATATAAAAGAAAGTCGTGTTAGTTACTTCGCTTATAACTCAAGAACGGCTGAACTGATTTAGCTGAAAACTGTCAGGGAGGTAGTTTAGAGCCAGGAGAAGGACATAGGATACTTTTTATCCCGTTCGAAACAAAAAAAAAGTCTGCTTATTTATTGCCATTAAGGCGGAACCAAGTTCGCCGGGTCAGCTAGTTACTCATAAAAGGGCAGAATTGTACCACAATAATATTATTACGTTTCAGACGTTCGCGATCGATCACAGGGGACGCGCGATGCGTCCATGTTTGTTTTTATTAGTCTGTGACGCTTGATGAAGGTCTGTGGATGTGTGCTCCGCGGAATTGTTAACAAACAAACGAACAAAACGACGAGTTAGTTCAGTTGTTGACGGATAATGTTTATGCAATGCCTAAATTGAAAATGGCATTTTAAATATCGATTTATTGTTTTTTAATATTAATTTCTCAAGTACACCATATTATTTATTTTTGTACGCGTTTTTTAGGGAATTGTTTCTAAAGTACAAGTTTCAGTAAACAGCTGTAGTAAGAACTCCGTAGTAACGAAATAATGGCAACATTTTATAATAGGTAATAATAAATAAATAAATATCCTTGGACATTTTACACTGCGCCGCTAGTCCCAAACTAAGCAAAGCTTGTACTCAACGGTTATCGGTGGCTGTCATACAATGCCAGTGGTATTTAGAGCCATAGAAGCAGAAAATTCTTATCACACCCCAAAGACACTATAAAGAAAACGAAATTGGCGTTCATCCCTAGCTTTAAGGGAGTCGAAAATTCCCTTCAAGATAATCAATTCGCATAATTCTAATTTGGGATCCCCGAACAAAAAAAGATAAATAATTCCCAACAATTTCAATAAAGCCACAATTTCACAGGCGCGTTGGCGCGAACTCGCGAGTGTTACAATTTAATAGAACTTCAAAAGGGCTGCTGATTCCACCACAATTCTATCAGCTTAGTAGGAGATCCGGAGCATTATGCGTATAAAAAGCGGTTATCGCGAGCCGCGGGGTGGCAGGGAGCACCGGGACAGTGCCGCCTCTAGCGGAACAATCCAAACAACTTTCGACTAACATTTCCAGTTGTTTTAAGTACATCGCCGTGTAGCTGTGAAATCGGTGGCCGCGCCAGCGTCACGCACACTCGAGCGTTGCATTCCAACTATGTTCCGACGATTGTCCCCGCTAAGTGATACATATGAGTGTTCATTTTCCTGCATTGTGTTACGAGTAATATTAGAGATAACGCTAAGCGAAGGATAACGAACAAACGTTTCGAACGAAAGACATAATATGCGTGGCTACTGCGCTGTGAAACACTGAAATGAAAATAGCGAAGAAAAATGTCGGGGTTTATATTTATAGTTTCAATTAGCGGGTTCCGCATGCTCGTTTGCTTTAGTGAAAAAATCTTGTTTATCGGGGAAACTCTCGAGCGCATTCAGGGCTACAGAAGCGCTCTACATATTAAAATGTAAATAAAATCCTACTAATAATACCCACTGGCGTTCTTTCCTAATATAATTAAAATACGGTGTTTGTGGATAAGGAAACAAACTGGAAATATGAACCTATTACGAAGCACACAGCTTACTTTGCGTAAGCTAAGCAAAATTAAATGATATCTCTATATTAAATGTAATTAAAAGGATTTTCTTTCTTTCAAATGATTGTTCATTTGTATTTTTTCTTGTTGTTTTTTCAACCTACACAAATAGAAGGCTAATAAAGGCAAGAATAACAAATGTAGTCAATGAGAAGTTCTTATTAGCCGTACCTGACTATAACGATAACAGGTGCATGAAGTTTGACAGATTTTTGACGTTTGTTAAAGTTAAAGTAAGATGGTGCAAACCCAGCCTTATTCTGTTGTTTTTACGGTTTGACTTCAACGTTCTGCGTTTTCGAGAGCTTCTAAAAGTTCAGATTTACTCCCTGTAATAGGCAGGATGTATTTCCAGGGTTATATTTATTGAAGAATTAAACCTTAGCCGCGAATCCTACGAAATTAGCCCGAGTATAAAATTCATCCCGCGCGAAATACGACGGCGTAAAGGGCGATCGTCTGCGTTTAATTCGACTACGCCATTTGAGAGGCGATAATCAAAGCGTAAAGATTTTATACGGCATTAATTTTAAAAGCCAGAGGTGAAGTTAAAAGTAAATTATTATGTGGGTAGTGAAAAAGTAAATGGGCGTTTAAATGTAAGCATGCTGTTAACACAGTTTATAACTTATGGCAGTTAAAATCAATTTGTTAAATAGGCTTGAATATATGAAATCTGCCTGAAATCACGCAACAATTTTCTCGTTCAACGACTATCAATTCCAAGTTAGTAACTATGTCATAATAAGAAGTAACTACAAGTTTAGAGAGACACTACGAAATGCGTATAACTTTACTACGTATTCCGTTGTCATCAAACAAACTTAATCGCGTGCTCCGTAGCTATATTTTCTACGAAAACACGTGCGAAATTATTAATGGGTGTTAAATTTTCCAACACCAGTGATTTACAAAATCCGTCTACATAAAATATATCATTGATGTATCATATGTGATTTATAATATTACCATAAAAGCACGAGGCATTGATATATTCATACTACGAAATCGCTACAGCTTTGCTACGGTTACCGCCAATCAAACATTCAAAGCTCCGTAGCACTGTACGCAAACGCGTGCAAAATTTTTAGTGGGCGTTAAAATTTCGCATCAACGCGTTAACGCGCGAAGCGGCGCAATTAAAATCGCGCGATTTCAGCGCGTGCGATTAAGCGCGAGCATTTAGCGCGATTCGCCGGCCATTGTCCGGCGGCGATTACGGCGGACAATGGCGCGGCCCTAACGAAGAGACTTCGTGCTTCCGACACACTACACGTGTGTTCAGCAAGGACCTCATGACAAGCTAGTCGACTCATATCTTCACATCTGTTTTAGGCGTATAGGACCAAAATATACAGATACGAACCCATGTAAGACGAAGGTGGCTACAAAAATAAGTTTTTTTTATTTATAATGCTCTGTGGTTCTGTGTGCGCCAAAATTTGTAAACTAAATCTGATTAAAGAAAGAAAGAAAGAAAGAAACATTTATTGCCATGGACATCACAGAAGACAAAAGATGTAAATAATAGAAAAAAAGTAAATAAGACATAGGTGACATAAAACATACAATGAAAGTGAAAGTAAACTGAGCAGTGCCACCCTGTCGCACAGCGATGTCCATCGCAATGGGACCCCACTCAGCATATGCCATGGCCCCCGGTGAGGGAGGCCACGACGCTGGTTTTCAGTGTGCCCCATGCCGAGTGGGAGTCACGGACACTAACCTATACTGCATAAAATATACATACATAAATAATAATAATAATAGTGCGCGTATAAATTTTAAGTGTAGGTAAGTACAGTATAATATTATTATAAAGAAAAGATGTAATAAGATATTATAAATAAAACGATAATATTTGAAAAACAAAACTGTGTGGGTGTACATAATAAATAAATTGTAATGTAATAAAGTGTTTGTGTATACAGTGATTGTGTGTGTCTCGACGACCGCAAAACCGTAACGTGCGATCGAACCATTTTGCGTGGTTGTGGCTATTCATAGCATCAGGTAGGTAAATCAGATTGGCCCATACCTAATCCTGAGCGCGTTAGTCGCATCGCCTACCCACAATACAGAAAAAAAATCAAACAAAATAAAGTACATCATTAGTGTCAGATTAGCCTTAGTGGTCTT
This sequence comes from Ostrinia furnacalis, assembly GCF_004193835.3. NCBI lineage: Eukaryota > Metazoa > Arthropoda > Insecta > Lepidoptera > Crambidae > Ostrinia > Ostrinia furnacalis. Next base: position 250,992 of record NW_021131492.1, on the reverse strand, counting down.
TTCATCATCATAAAACATAGCGTCAGTGAAGTTCTAACAGGGAGTAAGTAAAAAATGTGCATTTTAGAGGAGATTGGTCGGAAAAGCATTGGTCTTTCTAGGCATCAAAATGTTAAAACCGACAAAAATGACTTACGCACTGTTTAGAACTTCATTGACGATGGGTAATTTTAATTATTTTCATTGACTTAAAAAGTTAAGCCATTGCTAAAAGCAATTATTTACGTAGATTCACCCTTTCAAAGCTCTTGTCCAAGCGGTACTAAGGCTGGGTTGCACCATCTTATTTTAATTTTGAAAAACGTCAAAAATCTGTCACACTTCGCACAAGAAACCACGGTTATCGTTATAGTTACGGTCAAAGTTAGGTGGTGCAACTCACCCAAGCCTGCTAAACCCACTTGTATTGTGGTTCCGTTCTCTCAAAGACATGTAATTTGCGGTCGGCGCCCACTGCCGACTTAAATCCGCCTGCGATCTATCGACTCGCACTCGGTATCCAGTATCGATTGTGATATAGATGCTATTCACGTCATATCGTCGACTTGTTCAGATTTGACAAGGCGAGAGATAAGAATCAGGTAACTAACTTAACTAAGGCTGGGTTGCACCATCTTACTTTGACTGTAACAAACGTCAAAAATCTGACAAACTCCATACAAAAAACACCGGTTATCGTTGCAGTCACGTTCAAAGTTAAATGGTGCAACTGAGCCTAAGTGTTAGAATTATTTAATATGTAAGTATGTAAGTATTTTTCAAAAAAATTGCCCGTTCGTCAAAGTTAATTTGAAGGCAAAATATTATTTGTCCACTTGATTTTTATGGGATTTTCATGGCGTTACTTTATTATAGTTGTCATAAAATGTGTACCCAACAAAAATAAAAATTGGCTTAAACTGAATAACGTTGGCCAATTTGCTGATGGGATTTTAGTGGTATCACATTAGTGACCATTAGAAAAAAGTAAGTAATTAAAAGAACAGTCTGCCTTATTCAACAGCTTCACGCTTGCCAAGTTGCTTTAAATTACCCCAAGTTGCGAAGTGTCAGCGTGTAGAGCCGCGGGCTTGACCACTTGGCCATCCATTAACTCGCGCCAAGTTACAACTGACGACTTGGCCTTCAATTTATCCGGTTAACATGCGACGTTAGCACAAGTTAGCTTTGTATCGGCTCGATTGGGTTTCGAACACACGAGCTAACGAGTCGTTTAAAACAGAGCTCATGCATGCTTTGTTTTGGAGCGAGAGAGTTTGCGCAGGGTTAACATTTTGGTAGCTGGCTACTTAGTTTGTAAGTAAGCTATTACAAGATCAATTATATGACTAAAGACTGTAACATCATGTATGTTTTGTTTATTTATTTACCTACTATTGTAAAGATTGAAAAAAAATTAAGCTATTACAAAATCAACTTAACTTTGAGTAAAAAGAAATTTAATTTTCCCTTCGTTACTGGTTTTTATTTTTAGTTACTAAAAAGTAAGGCTGAATTGCACTACCGAGCTTTGACCGTAACTTTAACGATAACCGGCGATTTTTGTATGGAGTTTGACGGATTTTTGACGTTTGTTACAGTCAAAGTAAGATGGTGCAACCCAGCTTAAGTAAAATCCTTTTGTGTAAGCAGTAGCTTAACCTGTGTTATACGCTGCAAACTTTTTTCAGTCGTCTTATGCCTTCCACTTTTTCTTTAAATTAAATGCACCGTGTAGGTAAATTAGCTCCAATATAAGTAGGTCAGTCGACTGTTATGTTAAACTTAAACACGTAACAAGAACGAGGAATAGTCCTTGAAGTACACTCCGAGTAATTGCAGCGCTGGCCACTTTATGACCTGCACTTGCGACGCAGCCCGAATTAAATACTTTGACTACAGAGAGATAAGGAAAATAGAATGGAATGGCGTTTTATTTAGTTGTAATAGGTTCTATTTTAAAACAAAAATGTGACTTATTCCACTATTCAACTGTCAACGGGGAATAGTGGAATAAGCCAAAAATGTAAAGTCTGATGTGATGTCGACTGTATTACCTTGTTTTAAATTCCTAACATGAGATTATGTCGACGTTTTACCTCAATTCTTTATCCTCAATCGCATGGTCATGTCAGAAGAAGTAACATTCTAAATTGAATAAAGTGTTAGCCGATAATTCCACTGCTTTGAAAGGGTTATTTATTGTCGATTTGCCACAGAATCGATATGTCACGAAAAAGGCATGTATAAATTCGTCTTTATCACTTTAAATTTAAGGAATTTTGTAAAGTGTGACAAATCGACTGGCGAAATTTGCGTGATTTTAAATAATTGCTTTGTCTATTAACGTATTGAAGACAGTATGTTAGTAACAACCGATTATTAATAAAACTAAAGAACGTAGTGAGTCTATTGAATTCCAACGAAGAGTACACCAACTAAGTTCAAATTGGCAATCGTAGATCACCGCCAGGCAATCCTTTCGCGACGCGAATTTCGTAGGCTTGTAGCCCTCAATATGCATAATTAGAAACATTCCTGATTCAACAAAGTAACAACAAACAAATTGTACGTAACCGCAGTAACGAGCGACTGATAAGCAAGTTCGGACGAGCTGTCAAAGGGCGCGGTATCGCCCCATCGCCCCGGGTTAGGGCGCGGCCACACAGCTAATGTGCACGAATATTACGCGATTTCCCGTTTAAGTTTGCTGATATTTGATAAGAATTTGGCAATAATAGGGTTAAGAAGGAAATGTTGCCAGATAGATATAGCGTATGTTTAGTTTCACGAATATGGGACGATTTGACAAACGATGCAGGGCTACGCAAGGCATGTTAAGCGACTTTTCAGTCCAATTAACGATTGTCAGACCGAATAAGTAGAATTTATAGAACAGCGAACCAGATAGATACTAAAAGAAATACCGAATTGAAACAGTGCAATTTAGGCGGTCTTATCGCGAGAAAGCAATCTATTCCTGACAACCCAGGAAGAAGACAGTATTTGACACCAAAGTACACGAAGCATGATCGAAGATGTAAGTTAGCATATCCTATGTTATTTATCAGAAGCTTTTAGTTTACTTATAATTACTCACAATAATCAATGTAAAACCCAATAAATGTGCGTGTAAGTAAAAGTTTAACACCCTTAGAACCCGTTTCTTACTGAACGCTTGCTGAGCGTGAACATAGTATTGATTTTTGTAAAATCGCAGCGCGTGTGCTCCCCGGCTAGGCCGCGGCCGCGCCGCAAAATTAGCAAAGTTCATGTCGTCATTATTGGCACAAAGCGCTTCGTCAACGCGCTATTACGGACTAAGTGAACTTACACACTTTTTGCTTCCTTCCCTGCTGGAATTAGTAACGACTTTCAACGGTTAAGATGGCGGCGCTCGGTGGAACTGGAAACGCAACGGCTCGGTGTGACATTTCACTTCATGGAGATGAAGGTGGATAAATGTTTGCTATAAAAGAGCCAGCTATTTAAGAGTAATTAAACTGAACTGTAATGTCTTTAATAAAAGTTTATTAGCAGCTGACATAACTTCAGTATCTTCGTCCAAACGTGAGTTACTTAACGTTTTGGCGATAATTCATCACTTAAATAAAACGTCTGTTCGTTCGTTCGTTTCATCCAAATGACGTCCACTGCTGAACAAAGGCCTCCCCCAAGGTTTTCCACAATGAACGGTCCTGCGCTGCCCGCATCCAGGTTCTTAGGTAATATAATAGCTAATAAAACGTAATTAGGCATATATCGATCTTATTAGCACTAACTTAAGACGCCAAAGGGTAGCTTGATGTGTTTTCGTACATTTGTTAGTTGTAACAGTTCCATCTGAATTTCCGAGTGTTTGCCGCTAAGCACTGGCTTAAGTCGAGCTGTGGTGGTTTTAAGTTAAACCCCAGTTAGACTTGCGGAGTTCGAGAGAAATTAGTAGCCTTTATCGGCGAGTTCTTAGCTCTAGTATTGTTTTCAAAGATAAAAATGGAAGTTGGGCGGTTTGGGAAAACTTTAGGAGTGTAGGTTTCAAGTTAGTAACCATAATAGGACGATGTTTGCTGTAGGTATGTGAGCTTGCCAAAGAGGTAATATCCAAATGAAATATTATTGTAGACTATTCTAGACTAATGAACCAACCCAATCGTTAAATGTCAGAATTTGATACTTTTATTCTAAACATAGACAAATCGGTGTTGATGTAGCTGGCCATATTTTTTGTAAGATCGCCAGTCTATTGGCGTTATTATCACAAGAATAATGCCAACATATTGGCTCATTATTCTTACACTAGAGCCTTTAAAGTAGACATCAAAATAAATATAATATAGAGCACGTCAAATTCTCACTTAAGAAATAATATTGACTTTAGCGTAATACGCGAGCTCAAGACTTAGTTAACGTTCTCAATGATGGCTAGAAAAACCTGTTTAGCTCTAAAATCACGTCTGAAAGAGTTTATTAACGACGTTAGCAGGCTGCAGCTTAATCCGCGCTCAAACAATCGATGGAGCGAGAAACAACTGAATTATCGCTTAAGCTAAACTTCGCTCGCTCCGCTCAGCTCGAGAGCAAACAGCGCTTTTAAAAAGCTGACGAAAATATTTGGTGAAACAGATAAGTTAGACGCTTTATCTCGAGTTGACAAAAGCAGTAAAGAAAATTTAGGTTAATAAAATAGGTTATAAAAAGAATGCTGAATTTCAACAATAAGAGACAATTGGCTGTCAATTAAAAGTATGTCAGGTATTCTCGTTTTGTGAAGACTTGTAAATGAACGTTTATTTCGTAGGTTTATAAACGCTCGTACCGTGTAATTACTATGGCCTCAATCTCGACAAGATAGCTCGTCGTATTTGAAATTACTTTCATCTTTAATTACAAGTGATTTTTTTGGCCAGAATTGAAGTAAGGATCCCTAAAACCTCATGAGTGATTTAGCATTGAAAATATTCTGACGTGTCATGTAACAGCGCCTAATAACTAAAGTATAACTAAATTCTGCGAGCCTTCATCGCCCTAAAAGGGTTCTAGAAAAATTGTTGCTCGTAATACTGAGGACTTATGATATTGACATCAAAGTGCTGGTGCGTAGAGAGTATGTTTAGGCCAATTTACGATGTGGCTAAATCGGCTTTCTGCGATGTGAACTGTGAAGGCCTTGAATGACTTTTTGGCAGTCATATGCAAGTGACTTTGTATAGTAAGTACCTAGGTACCTAGATTAAAAAGAATTTTAGATTTAAGTAGAAGCTTATTCAAATGAAGGGAGAAAACTGAAGTAGAAGTAAAATAGGAAATAAAATAGGAATGCCAAGTCAGGGAATAAAACAATCATCAAATTCAGAACAGCATAGGTTTAAATAAATAATAAATGGAAAGAATACTTTGCCAACGCGATCTAACTGAAGACAGCGCCATCTCCTTTTCAAAGAAGGAAACTTGCGGTATGCGTCGAAAACTCAGACTGTCACAACAAATGTTTTGTTTTATTCTATCTCGTGTACAATTATTCACAGACACCAGAAGAAAGGCAATTCCGGCCACGGCGTCTTGTCGCAAAACTTAACCCTTCCGATGCGGCCCAATTATGACAGTCACAATACGCACAAAGGGTGACCGTGACCCGCGACCACAACTTGCTTTCAACAACTCAACGCCTCCGATTGGTTCAGAGTTCGCCATTGTTCTCTAATAGCTATTAGCTATCGACTTGCCACACTTTCTGAGGTACACATAGTTAATTACACCAATTCTAAAAGCTAGACATGAAAAGACTTGGGTTTGATTTATAGTGCAAAACTTTTTTCAACTTAGAAAATAAGGTGTTGAACTAACTCTACTTAACTTCTTTTGAAATAAGACTCCTCATAAATCACTGAGTTTAAAAAAATAAATGTCAAGGGATGAAACAGCTACGCTCGCAGTAGATCTATAGGCCACGTTTATTAAATTGTTACGTCGAAAATCGGCCTATTATGAAAACTCCTTCACTTTGTCCGCGAGCGTTCACCCCGCCGCAAAAGACGTACGAATTTAATTTAATCAAAATAGTAAAGCTACACTGCGGCTCGTTTAGACCGCTGCAATTAAGGCCCGTCCCTCGGGCCGTCTGAATGGCCTGTCGATGGCTGCGATGCAGAACCGATCGCAATTAAGTGTTGTTAATATTGTCTTTTCATTGTTCTCCACAAAATTTGGTGATTTATTCCCGTTCTTTGTGTTAAGGGGTTAAGAACCCAGCACCTACCTTTTGTTATTCGTAGCTCAATTACTTCCTTTTTATTGAAGAAACTTCGAATTAAATTTCTTTTGTAGCGTAATGAAAGTTTTCAAGCAAATAAACACCGTAGTCTCTCGATTGTAGACGAAAATAACTTGAATAAACTAGCTGGGTCATAACCTTCGTATTGCCGCATAAATGACTTTACAGCAATTTTTAAAGTAGCTTTCGTTATAGCCAGTGCATTAACCGTAGCACGTCAGATATCCGCCTCTGAAGGAAATAGTCGGCCTATAGCAGCTATACAGTTCCTAGGGAGGAGGGGGTGGGAGGGAGAGCCTCCCTGCCAAGCTAGAACGCCAAGCAAAACGCGGTATCTGATTTCTTCAGAAAAAGGTTGGTTAGCAAACTGCAGTGGCTCCAGCTTTTCATCTCTGCTATAAAAAATTAAAATAAAATCGTCAGGCATTAACCGGTAGATGTATTTTATATGATAGCCATTATTTCGCTCGGTTTGAAAGAGCCGAGTTAAAAGCTTTGTTCGTTCTTGGTAATAATTATCGGAACCTGTAAAGTTAAGTTTAATAATATGAAGCTTATGATAATAGAATCTATTGATAGCGTTTATAATGAAGTCTTAGAATAGTATCGTTCGAGCAAATTAGTATGTTTTAAATTCATACAAGTAGGTATTAGGTAACATCCATCAATAGGTATTTCAATTGCCTACATTGATGCCATTTTGAAACTGCTCTTGTTTATGATGCGCTAAAAATATTGTTTGGTCCTAGGTTCCTTGACGCATACAGGTATAAGGCTTGAAGCACACCTATAGCGCAACGTTATCGCCTCGGGATAAAGGTTCATCAAGAGGATCGTTTATTCGATGTGGCTATAAATGCGAGCTTTAAGTAACACAACACAGCTTGGTGAAAAAAGTCGGTTTTGTAGCTTAGCTTTGGTGAAACAATGTGCGAGACATATTTCATATTTAGTAGAACCGAAGTAATAAGGTAAACATACACCTATCCTAACCCGCTGTCATATTCTCTACATAAATCGTAGTTTGCAAAATCTGAATTCTTTCAGCTTGGACAGGTGTGGGTCCACCCTAAGCCGCGAGCCAGCAGTGGCCGCAATGAAGGCATCAATCACGTGGCGTGGCGTGGCATAGCGTGGCATGGCGTGGAAAGCGCGCACTTATCTGATGTGCCCTATTTGCTCTACTTATAAGTAATTTCCGCGCTCCGATTCCTTCAACGACAGCTGTGAACGGCGTTTAAACCGACCCTAATGGAAACTTACTAAAACAAGGCAATATTTTAGGAAATAAGTAGTACCTATTTACTTTGTGCCGCTTTAGTGCGACGGTTAGTAGTTTAAGCGGTAGGGATGCCAAAACAGTTTTGACTGAACTAACACTGAATAAAATTGTTATGAATATAAATTGAAACTATTTTTGTTGTTTATTTCATCCTATTTTAGATGTTATAAGTAGGTACTCAAAATGCCTTAATAAGCAGAAAACATTTCAGAGTAATACTTACCTAACCTTTTAGCAAAGAAACGTAATTTCACTTACTTTCTTAAAGGAATTGCGATTTCATTCTAATTTCCGTCAGTTGGCCAACGTTTGACATCATTTCTATTATAAGATAAAATCGAATCTAAGATAAACGAAGCTTCCGCAAAAATTGCCTATTTACTTATTCATACAGTTTGGATATAATTTTATTTGAGATCGCAACTTAAGGCTAGGATTTACCGCCTCGATGCCGTGCATTTGTTTACCTCAGCCCCCGCACACCTCGCACTGACACTCGCGCTGACACTCGCGCGACGCGTTGACGCCACAGTGTAAAAACAAACCGTAAGTTGGATGACGGTTTACGTAATCTTCAAATAGTTAATAAATAAATAATAAAATTAAATATACTTCGACATAATATTTTAACACCGTCATGGCCGATTTTTTCACATTTTTTCAACATAGTAACTAAATAAGACGCAATAACAAAAGTTTGAAAAGTTGTCGACCTAGAAAATACAAAGTCCTATCTATTAGTATATATTTTAAGTGTAAAATGTTAAAAATGAATATATGAGAGTAAAACAAAAAAGCCGTCGACGTACTTCTTTGGGATTTTTTTTTATCGGACAAACTATGCAATATCGTGTTTTGGAAAAGTTGTCGCCCTAGTTAAAGACATTAACTTACTCGTACAATTTTTTGTTTGCTAAAATATCTTTTCATTTAGAAGCTATCTGCAAACAAAATCGGTCAAATATCGACAATTTGGGAAATCATGGCCTTAAGGGAGTTCCCGGAATACTTTAGCGAACATAAACCGGCCGAGTAGCGGATTCGATCTAAATAAAATACATCGGGCAGATAAAACCCACCAAATAGATTCACTAAAAAAGTCCTCCCCAAACAATTTGCGCGCTCAAAGCTGTCGTAACATGATAAGCGCGAATTTCCAACTGCGTCCGCAACAGCGCATCAGGAAAGGGGTACTAAATCCTCATTACAAACTTTTCAACGGTTAATGAAAATCTTATTGAACCCTAGTGCACCCGCTGGGGGGTTGAAATGGCCCGGCTAAGTGTATTACGGCCGGATCGCTGCCTTTGATTCGTCACATCAAAGAAGACCCAGTTCGTTCGCTACGAAATCGAATCAGAAACGCTTTGTTTCTACCGGTAGGTAAATTTCTAAAGACACTTCAAGTGGGCTGGACATCTCAATTTCAACACAATTATCAAAAGAATCTCGAGTGGATCGATAACGATCGGTGACACTCGATACGCTTGAGCTCGATTGGTCTCTTCTTAAATACTTTTACTTAGTTCAATCTCGATTATAATCAAAAGCTTTTAAACTTGAGTTTGGATTTCATTGTTTGGAATTTTATGAAAGTCGTTGGAGCTTCTAAAATGAATATTTAAAATAGACGGCATCCTTGGTCCGTTTTGTACCGCAGCAAGAAAAAGATTATTATCCAAGGAAAAAAAGCAAATGCGAGACACTCGAACCGAATAATTTGAGATACGGGAAACCGCGGAGCATTGCGAGCGATAAACCAGGCTTAATGCAGTGCTGGCAGCGGCGTAGTGTTAAAAACTAAACCAATATACTTCTTAAAATTACAGGACTGAAGTGTGCACGTGCCCCCGGCGGCGCTTGGCAGGCGGCCGACGGGTTAAGACGTACGTTTGACGCGAGCGTTCGCTTTATCTACAATTTTATTGCGGCATTCGGGGGTTAATGGTGATGTAATTGGATAATTCGGTTTGGGTTAACCCGTTTAGTTTGTATGACGTTTGCTCAAATCCAATTTGGTCAATAACTAACCAAAATTTTGGAACACGGTGTTGTTGTTTTTCGGTATTAAAACATTATGTATACCAACGTGACTGGAATCTGCTGGGTGACCTTTCTAGATATCTGGGAAAGTTTGAATTACTTATTATCTTGTCTGATCTGAATATTTATAAAAACGTTTTTAATTTAGAGGCGTCTAATCCAATTTGGAGTTTTGCGAGTAGTTATAAAATTGATTCACTATTTAAGAAGTAAGGTCTGAATAAGATTTTAATTTCCATTAGTTTCGTCAGCTCCGTTTGAGATAGAGTAAAATATTTGCTTAACTAAGGCTGTTTGTGTACCTACAAATTCGGTTGTGCCAACATCAAAACAATAAACTCGCTATTCAGTTCGAGATCCGAAGAAGGCTCGAATGATCAAACGCCAAAAATCAGCTTGACGCTCCGTCGAAATTGTTTTCACAATCGGTACGGAACCGTCCGGCCCGAACGTGGTACGAATGTCAATAGTAGCAACCCTAATCTCTGGACCAGGCTAGTGCTTTGCCAACCTCAACCAAAATCCTTTGACTTAAGATTTATAATTCTATTACACTGTCCATCGCTGAAAGACTACAATTGCTGCACAAATGTGAGCCTTATCCCTTCGACATAAAAACTACTGAACGCTTCGCTGCAAGTGTACTTTGAGAATTTGGATGGTGATGCAGAAGTTGGACTGCCTATAAAATTGGAGTTAAAAAATGGGCAATGCGGGCATTTAAAAACTTTGCCTGTAAAAATTTGGTTAACCCAATCCCTGCACTTAAAAGAGTGAAAAAGGTGATTATTGTGTGGTGGTTATTACTACAGGAAATTACAACTATATTTTATATCACCATAACATTGCGCCCTGAATTAGACAAAAAAATCAAATACCTATAGTAAAAATATGCGTATCGATTTGTACTTAAAAACTATGGTTTGTTGATAACTCGTATAAAATGTTGTCTATGACATAGCAATGAGAACTTTTTGTGTCTTCATTGACGCGACGCTCGCACTTCGCCCTTTTTATTTCTTCTCCCCTAGTTTAATATCGTCTATTTGGTGCAAATCTGAAGCGGTTTAATTCGCGTTTGTCGGTGTTAAAGTAGCACTTAAAGACAAGGGGCCTTTTAATTACACTTTGGCTTTTTGTACGTAAAATTCGTGAGATTTTAGGCTAGGTTGCACTGCACCTATCTTTAATCGTAACTGTAACGATAGCCAGTGCTTTTTGTATGGAGTTTGACAGATTTTTGACGTTTGCTTAAAGTAAGATGGTGCAACCCAGCCTTAAAGTCTTGCGTTTTGTAGAATTCGATATTTAAAATTCAAATTTTTTGCTCCAAATGTGAAATCATGTTTTATTTTTGCCGATAGATGGCACTGCTGGATATACTGCTAGATCGCGATGTAAAAGTGTTTTTATCTTTCTCCTACAATTGTGTGTAAAAAATTGAGGGGCCTTTTCAAGGCGTGAATGAATAGGCACTTACAGGGCAGATATGTACCAACCTAGACTGCATCCCACTTAGCACCAGGTGCGATTATGGTCAACTTACAGGAACAACGAAATCATAGACAAGTGATCATGATAAAATCTTCCAAACTAAGCTCTCGTTATTTTATAAAGAAATCTTTAAAAATAAATAATCGTCCTCGACCCCATCCAATGTTTACCCTATTTTTATGCATATTTACGGCTGATTTTTCAATCGTCAGATATCTTTTAACTGAAGAATAACCTTGTCATTTTGACATATTTCCCATAGGAAAACTGTCAATGTGTTAACTTATTCTTCAGTTAAAAGTTATCCGACGATTGAAAAATCAGCCCTTAATATAAGTAGCTTTATTTAATACTAAGCATGTTGTGTACGCTGATTTTGGATCTCTGTTTAGTTATTTAATATTTTGTTAATTTCATGGCTATGTAATTGACAGTGATCTGTTTGTGTACCTATTTTAAATAAATAAATAAATAAATAAAGAGTATTCCTTAACCACTAGTGATTTAACGTGCAAGAATACGAATACATCTCGGCCTCAGCTGTAATCAGGTCGGACATGATCTCCGAGACCTGACGCTGAAAAATTGATCAGCTCCCCAGTCTCGATCATATCGCTGGGCCTGACCTAGATTTCTTGTCTGTGAATAAAATAACACTTGTGTTTTGGATACAATTCGTGTTTTGGATATGTACACGTGTAAAACATTTAATAATGATTTAGCACGTGTTTGATGGAAACATACTGAAGTGAGGATAGATGAAAAAAATATTGACAAATTGTAGCTACTGGTATTGAATAATTTTACTGTACAAACAGTGTGCTTATAGGCGATTATCACACTGCGCCGCGCTCCGCCGCGGTACGCGGGACGACAGATTTAATCATTGTACGCAAGTACCTCAGTTTGTATAGAAAACACGCGCGGCACAACACACTGACAACGCGTCTGCGCGCGGGATTTTTTATATGAAATCATGCGGACCGCGGCGGAGCGCGGTGCAGTGTGATAATCGTCATAGTGCGAGTTTAAATGAAACGTCATCGCTAACGACCACGTAAAAAATGACACGAAATGTATGACAGATTGTACAGCAACCCTAGCGGATAATTTCAAGAACTAAATCCTTCATAGATAACAAAAATCTTACTAATTTAAAGTAGAAAACTATGATTCGAAATAATGAAAACACGCTTAATTTGTATTAAATTCCGATAAGAACTCATTACTCCAAAACACAATGGCATTTTCCAGAACCGAAATAACTCTGGCACCAATTACCCGATCTTTATTGTTTAGTCGGCGTATCTTTTGTGATTAAGAATAACTGTCAATTCCGAATTCGGTCACAATCGTTTGCGAACATTAACAGATCCATTCAATCGGGGCCGGCCATTCACTCATTCTTTTAATCAACGTTCATTTCTCCATCGGCCTTTAAACAATTCGATCTCTGTTATTATAATTAAGCGTTCTGATTGTAATTTCGGATCGCGTTACTTAAATAACGAAGTAATTAAAATGGCGGCTTTATGATCGTTATTTCATCTGTAAATGTAAATTAAATTGAAGTTGAATAGTTGTCATAGAAATAAATTAGATACCTAATCAACTAGTATTCCAGCTTAAGGTAAAAAATGGTGTAAAAGTTTTAAGTTTGACCCTTTTTATAATAGACTTGAAGGTGATTTGAATGATAAAGATTCTATGAAAAGCTCCTTTGGGCATATTAATACAATGCCTTTCATACAAGTTTTACTTACAACAAAAGAGTGTATCAGCATTGTTCTCTATCTTTTTGGTACGGCTATTTGACATTATCAAAGGAAAAGAACATAAGCTTCTGTAAAACAACAATTAGAGTCTTAAGTACCTAGCCCATAAACATTTTGATAAATTAATTATATCATCAGTATTGAAGCAAAAACATTATCTATTTGAGCCATGACTATTCTATTCCATATGCACAATAATGCACATGAGTAAAATAATACCGAAATATCGTTGAGTACAACGAGCTTATTCCCGCAGTTTTAACTGCAATTTACATAATAGCTATGCGTGTAAGTGTATTGCTTGCTCTCTTATAAGATGCAAAATCCGCGATCTCCCCTTATAATATTACGAGCATATTAAGACTGGCACTACCAAACTCAGCGGATGCTTTCGCAAATCATAGTCATTTTATTAACCTCACATTTCTATTATCGTTTTACTTGCAGTCGGAATTAAGTCCCGAGTTGTGTAGACTCGGTTTTAGATTCCGACGGCAGAGGCCAGAGAAATCCAATTTGGGAATAATTTATGTGCCAACGCCACTAGCTGTATTTGAATTTGTGTAACACACTACTGTTTTAATTATTTAACACTATTTTGGGACAGAACCACGGCTAAAATATGCAATAATTGGTGTGTACTTAAATAATTACGATTTTAATAGAGGCCCGTTTAATTGTTGGGAAGGGAAGGGACTTGCGTGCTTTGTGATGTACTTGTGGTTATGTTTCTTTTATGAAAGTCAGCTTTTTGACTTCCTGAAGTTACAATGTTACTATGAAAATAGGTTGCTATAGTATAGTTTAAATTTCGCCCTATTTTCAATGTATCGCTGTTCGTTTCTAGAAATAAATAAATAGTGTTACATTTCGATAAAACTGTAAGATATATTTAGATATAAAATATTTTGAAGTATTCGATTGTAAATCATAATATAATTTGTGAGGATTTGAATTGGAGAAGTATATTTACGCTAGAAAAATTCATCAAAGGCGCTTTTACTAGATATAATCGAAGGTTTATGTACTTTTCGTAACTTGATCTCATACTGTGCTAATTAATATGTAGTTTGACGTTCTAATTATAATTTTATTGACACGTAATTACTGAATTCGAGGAGTTAATTACTTAGCGGGACAGGTGACGCTCACCTGGGACCACGTATCTTCCCTGGACGTGGATTACATTGCCAAAGTTAATGTACACTTTAACACATTGAGTTACAGTCGAATTTTCCACAAAAGACCTATAAACAACTTAGTAAGTGTAATAATACTTGTTTTGTAGTTCTTTTTTTCTTCATAATCCAGCAATCCTAACCACACTTTTTTCTCTTATTCCAGACCTCGAATTTAAGGTTACACACAAGTTCTGTCTCTGAACTATATTATTATTTACACATCATAAAAGCAGTCAATCAAAATCAAAAATATTTTATTCAATTTTGACCACTGGTGGCACTTATGAACGTCAAATACAGTAAAAAAAGGTAGCCCTTATGGGGCACTTTACATGTCTCCATTATCTTTTGAGCCCTACCAGCGCTTCGAGACAAACATATTATGGCAAGTGCTGAGAAGAAACGCCGGAACAAACTCAGTCACCACTAGTTGCCAGAAATTATCTAACGGTAAGGAGAACCAAATTCATAACAATTTTATAGTTATTTTCCATTTTCCAACTTTGCTTATTAGTCACATCTCCCAAAACGCTTACACTACACATCCCAAGAAGGCTGTATTCATAAAGCCAACTGTCAGACGGTTCACCTCAGCCGACGCGTATCCGTAACGATGCAGCCTCGCTAACACAGCAGGCACTGTCAACGTGACATTAACGACCTCAGGAGCCTGGAGGCGTAAAATGATGATTTAGACGGCGTAATTATGGTGACGTCACTATTTCTTGAAGCTGCTTTGGCGAAATGGCGTTAAAGGTTGAAATACAGGGTGTTAGGTAAATGGGTATATGAGCCGACACTAGCCCATGTTAACATGGTCATATAAATGGTATGGTGAAGTCAGAAAGATATCATCATTTAAATTTTATAAAATCCGATTTGTATGAAAATTAAAATAATTAAAATGAAGATATTAATTTTCTGACTTCTCCATACCATTTATATGACCATGTTAACATGGGCTAGTGTCGGCTCATATACCCATTTACCTAACACCCTGTATAGAGTTGAAAAGACGTTTTGATAACTTTGTTCAGTGCGTTTACGTTAGGTGTGCTCGCTAGCGACTGCGTAAAAAAATGACATTAAATGTATGACAGATTGTTCAGCGCCCTTAGCGGC
Organism: Ostrinia furnacalis; assembly: GCF_004193835.3. NCBI lineage: Eukaryota > Metazoa > Arthropoda > Insecta > Lepidoptera > Crambidae > Ostrinia > Ostrinia furnacalis. The sequence continues at coordinate 235,845 of NW_021131492.1, read as the reverse complement.
TACTATCTAGACTTAAAATTTTCATAGATTATGGTGACGCACTCGCTAGCGAGTACAAAAATGTATGACGGATTGTACAGCGCCCCTAGCGGAGACTTTCAAGAACTAAAATTTTCATACATTTTTTTAACGCACTCACTAGTGTGGACGTTTGATAAAATCCTAAAATTGCATGTGCGTGAGAAACTAAAATTACCATGCTCTAAAATTAACACGCTAGAACTACCAAAGCATTTACATCTTAAGTTTGTACGAGAAGTATTACAATTAAGTATATTTTAATCAATTCTCTGATGTAAACTCACAGTAAGCACTCAGTAGCTACTGTTATTTTCATTCAAAAATGTAATTATTTTTATTGAACAACTAGCTGACCCGGCGAACTTTGTTCCGCCTTTATGGCAATAAATAAGCAGACTTTTTTTTAAATTTCGAACGGGATAAAAAGTATCCTATGTCCTTCTCCTGGCTCTAAACTACCTCCCTGTCAATTTTCAGCTAAATCGGTTCAGCCGTTCTTGAGTTATAAGTGGTGTAACTAACACGACTTTCTTTTATATACAGGGTGTTAGGTAAATGGGTATATGAGCCGACACTAGCCCATGTTAACATGGTCATATAAATGGTATGGTGAAGTCAGAAATTTGATATCATCATTTTAATTTTTTTAATTTTTATACAATTTTTTTTTTATAAAATTCGACTTGTATGAAAAATAAAATAATTAAAATGAATATATCAATTTTCTGACTTCACCATACCATTTATTTATACCATGTTAACATGGGCTAGTGTCGGCTCATATACCCATTTACCTAACACCCTGTATATAGATTATATAGATAGATATAAATAGTAAACAATCAGTTCAACCGTCCCAATTAATATTTCAATGATACTACGAGTACGCTAGCTTCCCCAACTACGCTACTACGCCGTAGCTTCGTAGAAACCGTAGCACCGATTACGTAGTCGTAGTCCGTAGCCGTAGTTTGTTTCGTAGTATATTATTTTGCTACGAGTTAGATTGAATATTTAGTTTTTCTTTCTTGGAATTACAAGTGTGCTCGCAGCGTATTCTGTAGGCGAGTAAACGAATTTTTGTTTATCGCTATTAATTTGATCTAAAGTCTTTAAGGGCCATTTTTGTTTGTCTAGACAAATCAGATAACCACATCAAGCCAACGCCAAATGACGTCCAAATGACCGCCAAAAGGTCGATTAGCGCGTCCGCTAATCAAATTAGTCCAAACAATTAATTACGTAATTGCCATGCTTACCGCAAGTGACGTGTACCTGGGGTCGACGACCTCTGCCAGGGTCAATGAACTTGAGTTATGTTACGTAACGACCTTAATAGGCCGATATGAGCTAAAATCGGGGCAAAATGTGTCAGAGATAAAATTTCGGTGAGTTTATTTTAGCGCCTTTTTCCGGCAAATTGCGTGGAAACTAAACGTGTCGGCTATTTGATACTTCGTTAAAAACGAAGTCTAATTATTTTACTCACATAAATGTGTTTTTGTTTCGTGTATGTGAATAGCACGTATACCTAGGTATGAGCGTTCTAAAAATAGGGCTTCGTTGCGTTGGTTAATAATATTACCTAATTAATTACTTTTTTGCTATAATTCTAACTGCCCTGTATTATTCTTATAGGCCTATGTTCAGCAGTGGACGTCCTATGGCTGAGATGATGATGATGATGATGATGATGTATTATTCTTAATGTGCCTATAATACTAATTTACTGTAAGCAGAGTGGATGTTTTATTTCTATTTTGTGTGTCAGTGGAGTTCTGGGGGCTTAGTGTGAACTGTGGAATTACATCAATGCGTAATTTAAAAATTACATTAAATGTATGACGGATTATCTAGTGCCCCCTACTTTCAAGAACTGAAATCTTCATAGATTTTTAACGCATTCGATATCGAATACGTTTGATATACTCATACTACGCCCCCTGTGGTGCTAAATTCAAATGGCTGGTTCAAGCTGGAGTAATCCCAGGCAGGTTAGCTTACAAGCTGTTGGTTTACAGCTGCAAAAGTAAAACGAGCCGATGTGTGCGGCCGCGGTCTCCGAGGAGCTCGTTAGGGCAACTGCTCTTTACTGAAGGCAGACTTGTATTTATTAGTAAGTAAATAAAAACTATATTGCAGAGACATTTTGAGAAAAAAACTAACGAATTCATGCCTTTTGATATTATTTACTTTTGTCGCAATATAAGGCATTGAATTGAAAAGATTAGTGCATCTTCAATGCTTCAATTCAGGAGGATTTGATGAGTGCTGCTGACCGTTGTCACTCTTGTGGCGGAGTTTTGGGCTGACACGGTGTAGGTTTATTGTCGACACGAAAAGAAGAAGAATGCAAAGCAGACCTTTTAAAATCATAACCAGAGAACCATTGCAAAATTTTTATAGGATGTAATTACATCTATAAAGAGCCATTTTAAAATCACTCCACCGTGGATCTAGACAAGGATTTAAATTTTCCATTTAGATAAAATCCGGGACGCTTTGTTTACTGTGAAGCAACAAACCATTTCCTACTTTAAAATCTCGGCGTTAATATTTAAAAAAGCAATGAATATGCATTCGACTGTTAAAACTAAGCGGAGTAGCGAAGAAGAATACTTACTGCTTCAAACTAGCTCAAACTAGTTATCCCTAGAGACAAGAAAACTTAGCGCTCGACCAACTTTAAATATGAAATCAAAACAATTGTCACGTAGCAACAGATAATAAAAATGGTTTCGCAGGAAAATGCGGCAAAGGCGCGAATTTACGCAACCTAGCGAGGAGACATAAAAATGTAGAATAGAAAGAAACTGCGCACAGATGCCGCTGGTGATATATTAACTAAATTTAAAAAAGAGAACGTTTTCGAACGCTCGCTGTGTAATGGCGCGTGGGAAATTTACTATTCGGGCTCTTTGCGACCGGCGCTTCCAGTGTGCGACCTCCCGATCGGAAATTTCAGTGACGCGAGTGTTTTCGGAGCTGTGATATTGACACGTTGACGGAGTCTCGATATTTTAGTCGTATTATTTCGTCCATCAATAAAACTCCCTCGTAAATATCTCGAAATTTTACCTTTGCTATCTCCAGCTCGGTTATTTCTGTGAGCGAAATTTTGAATATTTACATTGAACGTAAATTAATAAAACACCAATCAGGTTCCACAAGCATCCCGCATTGTTATGATACAATTAGTCGACCCCAAAGAAGTTCCGATTCGCGCCCTTTTTAATAAACTGTCAGCGGAGCTCACCGAAGTTCAAAATTACCGCGTTGTTACGCCGAAGAGGCGGGCGGAGCAAAACAACTGTATAATTGGTCCAATTTTGCAGGGCACACGACGGCCATATTGCTAATGACGTCACACCTCCTAGCTGTCCAGGACAATTTACACCTTCCGATATAAAGATTTTCGCAATCTCTGAAAACATTTTTCATCGTCAATTTGTTATTGGATTTACGTTTAAGAAAATGCTGTGAAACCTAAACGTGGATGGATACGTTCGAAATGTCAAAGCGGAACCTCCATCAAAAACTCATAAATTTCCACCGTATAAAACTCCCGAGCACATTTCAAATTTTTCATAACACCTAATGTAACTCGCGTGGATATTGCGCGTCATTAATAAGCGATAAATCCCATGTGTCACAAGATTAATTTTCATTTGACGTCCGAAACGCAATATTAATCGTAATCCCGCGTCCCGCATCCCGCGCTGTAAACCGCGCCACCTAGCCACAATTAACGTTCGTTTCAAGTTTTCTTGCGAGCGGAAAATAATTGCGATTGAGTTGCGAATTTCGCTATCTGACGCTGAAGCCAACGCCTTTAATTGGTGCTTAAATAGCGAATTCATTTCATGACAACATTTCGTCAGCGCCCGCTTTTAATTGAAACGCTTTGTTGTTACTTTTTTAGTTTTGCGAGGGACCGTTTGTTAAAGTCGCCATCGGCCGATATTCAAACTTCATACTTTATGCAAAATTTTGTCGAGAAATATGATATTAACAAAAAAAAAAACAGAATTTGAAAACAGTTGACAGTTTCCTTTTTGTGGAATAAAATCAATATTATCATAGTAGAAAAGCTATAAAAGTGATTAATTTTAAAGATAAATATCAATGTAGAAACAGTGAAGACGGAGCAATCGCCCCTTGATATCCAAAACGAGATTATTAGCAACAAATAAGAATAATTCTGAGACTTTCCGAGAGCCGAGATCGGCCCAAACGCTACTTAATTAGAAGAAAACTTTGTAGTCATCGACTGGAGAGACTTCGAAAATGGGGGGAGGGGGCGAGGGTGGGCGCGATTCTTGACTCGCTCGCACGGATCGATCGAAATGTAAATAGGAAAGTTTTAGATAAAAGGAATATCGGATTCGGTGCGACGTAAGGAGCTAATGTGGAGAGCACTGAAAATGGGGCAAACCGAAAGGCTTCAAGCCATCTATAGACATTCAGTGGAGTTATCTAAGAAGAAAAGTATGGAAAATTACGAATTCAACTTACTGTGCTATATTCAAATAACAATATAATTTAGATTTGTCTCATTGTAATTACATTAATGCGCCAATTATACTTGCCATTCGGAATAATAACAGCGCCCATAGCAATGTTTTACTTCAGGATAATGGAGTTTCCCAGGGAACCGCAATAAAAGATTCCAAAACGTTTACTTAGATGATATTATTATTACCTCTTAGTCTCTACGAGCACCATTAAATAGCTCCAACATTTTTTTTATTACCCCAAAACTGATACTAAAAGGACCTCATGCTGTGAATACCGCCCGCGTCATCCCGGTCCCTCGATTTAAGAACATTAACAGCCACGTCTTAACATGATCCCGGAATATTACGTTTTAATCAAGACTCCGGAGTTTTAATGACTTTGCAGCAATTTGTTTCATATCGTAAAAATATTTGGAGTTCACCAACTGGCGAAGTTTTAGATATACAGAGATGATGTACCTGATTATGTACTGTTACATGGAATTGAGGAACGTCAACTCCTGTAGTATATCTGAGTGTCTTTTTTCATGTACTTTGTATGTATCTTGTTTTGTGTATTCTTAACTTTAAAGACTCAGAATTATGCTGAAAAGACGTCAAATGTACAGAATATAAGACTACCAGTTTTTCAGTTCAAGAATTACTTGTATAACATTTTAATGATTGGAGGTTTATAGACTATGCAGACTTTCAATTAGCAGATAAAAATACACGTTTTCATTTAAAGAATTACTTAGCATTATTATAATCTTGTACAATGTACCGCTCATTAGCGGAGTCACAAAGTGTTCCGTGACGTCACAAAGCAACATTACTTGAACAACTAGCGCCACAGAGCCTTGGAACTCATCAATGGGGGCAAAAGAAAAACTTAACGGAACCCTACAACTTGGTACCAGTTAGGAATTCTCGATCCAAACTCGTTAGGTACTATAGAAATGATTAAGATCGAGACAAAGGAAATAAACAATGTAATATCGGGTAATTTAGAGCATTGTTGGTAAAATGTCTAAGAACGCTATGAAATTTTAAAAATTAAGGGAAAATACATATTTAGTCCACCAAAATTTTACGAGAATTAGCATTTATTTATTGTTGCAAAAATACTTATGATTAACTAAAATTTTACTTAGGTAATATACATTTTTGGTACTCTGTTGATAACTTTAAACATATTAAAACTTTACCAACTTTGACACCGATTTGGTCAGGACAGGTTTGGTTAGTTCAAAAATAGGCCCCTCTTCTGAAAGATACCGTCTTCAAATCTTACTAAATTTTAAATGATTCTGAACCTTATACTAAATACATAAAATCCACTGAGGAAATTCGACGTTTCATGGTAGATTGGTCTAATGGCGACCTCAAAGCCGAAAATATTAAACTTTCCAGTTTCGTGGTAAGGGACTTCCAAAGACTTATCTGAATAGAAGTTATCTTATCTGAACTGGAAATTACTCTGTTAACAACTTAACCTAACGATTTATACTTGTGTATCTTTCTTCATTAAGTTTGTTCACTGGAACGAAGTACCTAATAAATTAGAAAATAAACCAGCATTTTACGAAGGCTCTGGTCCTTTGATTTTAATTTAAGAGTAACGAGACTTTTTGAATAGTGAAAAACACGAGCAAGAAACAAATGAACACTTTGTAGTATTGCCTAAGGTTTAAAATAACAAGGTCTAATTTGATTTGAGTTCATCGTACTGACCCGTGAAATTGTAACAGAATTTTGGGAATTGTCGCTGCAGCAAACCAGTAGTGGACTTTTGAAAATTCCGTACATTCGTCCAAAGAAAATGTTGCTCTCTATAGAATTTTACCGTCTTACTTAGTTAATTGAAACAATTTACCAGAGAGCACGTAATAAAGGAAACAGTATAAGAGCCGTCCAGTTTTTTTACTAAACCCCCCCTTTTTTCGAATGTACTAAAAACTTTATGTAGTCTTCGTGCGAGAGAGATGGATAGGGAATTAGTTGGTGCGGGACAAGGAGGGATGATGGACCAGGCAATAAAATGCGAAAACAGTAAAATTGTCCGCGTTTGTCATACAAAGTGATATTTTGCTACTGAGTAGTTTTATTCTTAGAACGCTCGGCCGATCTTATTAATGCAATCATAGTTTTACGGTTAAGTTTTTATGCAATTGTTTCCAAGAGCTAAAATAATGCAAAGCATATCATTTTATCTTTATTATTGAGCATTTATTGAGAACGGTTTTCATTCATAACTTTTTCTCTTTAAATTGAAATATTTATTTAATAAGTTTATTCAATTGAAAATAATACTTTGTGATCTCATGTTACTATAAATGTGAATATAGTAACAAGTCCGTTTGACCTGTTTTTAACCTTGCGTATCAATGTTTGACCTACCCGTTTGGATTACAAAGAAATACTACGAAATATTGATGAAAGACATTTATTAATAGACACAAAAATGGCAACAGTTTTCTGTATTACAAATGTTTAATGTACTACGAGAAAAGCAAACGAAAGATAATAATATTTCATCAGAGTTTGAAACTAAGTTCACCGGTGTCTCGAAGACTAAGGGCTGTGTGTGTGTGGTGTACTGGCGGGCAATTGTTCGAAAACGAGCCTGAAGTTCTGTTTTTACATATATTTACGTATTTACACGCATTATCTGAGTTTTTGTCCGCCTGTAAGACTATATACTAGGCGCAAATATAACATAAGAACCAAACCAATTTAAGATAGCTTCTTGTACTCACTTAAGACACAGGACCTGAATGCATTTTGGTATTTATGTAAAAAGCAGCAACTATGTACGACTAAATAATTATTTTTTAAGCCTAAGAATATATTATTAAATATTTTCTTTGTTTTTTAATGTTATTTTCCTTAAACCTTATCACAATATTGGTTTATGCCATTTCGCGGTCGCTCGGCGCTAAGCTCGCGTATGTAAACACGGCCTCCTCTAGACAAACTTCCCGGCAATACAACGAGTTCGCGAACTTTTTTCAAGGAATATTTTAAAACAGTCTATTTGCAATCTGGAATTCGTCGGGTCAGATTGTCCCCCTCTGAATTACCAGATTGATCAGAGGATACAATTTGGAAGTTGAAGCAAACTTTTTGAATGCGATAGAAAAGTTTTGCGTAAATGGTATTGGGTGATCAGAATACTTTGCTATGTACCGCCGCAGATTCATCTGACCCGGAGTAATTTCGTTTGCTCTTTTATTTGTGATTTTGTTCTTAATATTTGTGTAAGAGATTGGAGGTTGGAGGTTTACCAAAATTAGGATAGGTAATTTTAAGACTTATAAAACAAAGTATCTTTCGCACCAGCCCCCTAGCTCTGATGCATTAAGATAATAAAATATGAATCGTCAACTTATGGGTATCATCGATCCAGTTCATCACAATATAAGCAATTAGGTACGCTGCTCTGATGTTGCAAGTATGTTTTGATTAATTTTTAGAAACGAATATTTAGTTACAAATCAACTTCAAACAAAAAAATGCGCAATTTATAGTCTGTGTTCCTATTTCCAAAGAGCTGTAACAATAAAAAAACAGCATACCGGCCAGTACATTACTCGTTCACGCTACATCTACGATTTGTTGCTGGCAACACAGAACTAATACAGCACTGTTGTTTTTTTTGCGGAACACGTAATGCCACGGCCAAATATACGTCTAACCGGTTTGTTAGGGTCCCGCGAGAGCCGGTACCGAACACTGCAAATTATAAGCCGGCGTGGTGGAACGGCTCCTTGGGCGGCCATAATAATATCTTGCGCGAAAAATGGCGCGAATGCGCGGGGCCGAGATATTGCTGGGCAGTCGCGGCCGCTGCCGCAGTTTGGGAGATGAAGCGTGTAACAAACTGTTGTTGTTGTCAATTTAATTTAAAGTGGCTTTGATAAAAAAGGCGGGAGGAGATGACATCTGTCAAACTACAGCGCTAACCTCACTTTTTATTCAATGCAAATCTATACAGTAGGTACACAAAAATGTTTCTCATTTTAACCACTTTATTTGTTCGCGAAGTCATATAATTTTAAGAAAAACGAATAACAGATTCAATTGATTTTGACCTATCGCATTACTTATTCATCTTTCGTAACAATTAATTTAACAATTTTAGACGGCGTATAAAACGACTGCGTAAAGGCCCTCGTAATAAGAAAACTCTATAAACTATTTTCGCTCCTTCTTAACCCTTAAACACCCGTACTTCAGCAGCCCGCTTGTGAGTTAACCCGTCGCTTAATGGGGAGGAATATCAGGAGATCTAAATTGACTGGAGGCGGCGGTACATTTTTGCAGTGCAGTAGTTAGTTACTGCGCGCCGCGGGAGTTCGACTGATTGTTTGGCGGGATGATTTACACATGCAGGCTGGTGTATTATGCGCATAGAGACTACTTGGAAAAAATCTCTCTGACTTAATCAGTCTTAAAACTGAGAGATCATTTGTTTATGTCTTACTCATACGTTCAGTTACATCTTTAATGCGAATTGGTATAGGTGGTAAACAATGGTATTGTTTCAAAGAAGAGGATTGGAATACTAAACGTATCTGAAAATTATAAATAGCTTTAAAAAATTGAACTGCTTAAAAAGGAATTGAACCCACGAATTTTTCAAGTTATAATTTTCAAATTAGTTTGAGATGCAAGTAATGCTCAAAATTAAATAACTACTAAACCTATCGTCACAACTTGAAACTTGAAATAGCAAGGATACAATACGCGTTATGAACCACATTTATCAAATCGTCAGATTTTGTAATGGTACTTTAATACACTGGAGATTCCGATTTCCACCGTTTGATAGGCAATTAATTTGTTCGACTCGGATCGTTACTTACCGATAATGCGATAAGAAACACGATGTAACGTAACATTGAAACAAATCCAATCTCGCAGACTCCCGAAACCAAGCAAGACGAACGGTTGCCGTTTAAAATTTGCATACGAATCGTCCAATAGGTAATCCTCAAGAAATTTTAGGAGGTGGGTAACGAGTGCTGCTCGAAATCGCCTCCCTAATGAATTGTAATGTACATTGAATTTGAAATTGGTTTAAAACGCCCGTAGAATATAACGAGTACGTCTTAGAATTATCTAATTCGATCTAGAACGATCTAGATTAATCCACTTTTGGGAATTTCAATAAAGCTTATGTCGGAGTATTTTCATGCGTATTAAAGGGTTAACGAGTATGAATTTGAATAGGGATGTGAATAATACCGGTATATTTTTTCAAATAAAATCTACGTTACATCAGTGGATTCTCCATTCACTGGCCAAGAAAATACCAGTTCTTAGTACATTTTTACAAAACACCATTTACGTTTTGTGTCCTACAAACTACATACTTTTTTTTGTTGTAAAAAGCTTTTGTAGCACGATTTGAGCCGACTCGCCGAGCTAAGCGCCGCAGTGAAGTGACACAGCCGATTTCGATCACAAAAAGAGTATCGATGTAACGACTACAATAACAGAGTAATTTTTCATTCGCACTGTCGCTCAAGAAAAACATCGTTTAAAGGGCTTTAGTGTAAAACGGAAACTCAGCTGGCTTTGTTCGGCCAACAAAGAAAACTCCAGTTTGAGTGTCAGCCGCGTATAACGGTAAAAAATAATGCAAATTCACTTCGGGCTCCCATCCCGTGAAATAATGCCCGATCGTTACATAGATAACGGAGTTTTTCCGTTAAATCGGCCCTCTTCCGCACTTAACGACATTGTCCTTCGTTAAACAGAAAAGTGATTCAGGTAGTCGTTGAGAGAAGCGTCTTTTTTCATTTCAGTTGAGCGTTTAGCGCAATAAATAGCAATGCAGTAGGATTGCGTAGAGCAAGTCTAAATGTAAACATGAACTCTTAATTCCCATTCATTTCGTGAAGGAATTCTTAGCATAGAAACCAGGAAAAAGTTTGTATTTTTCTTGGGAACTTGAAGAACATATTTCTACATACGTAAGATTAGAAGCTAAGACTCAATTCCAAACATTGGAGAAAATGTTTGACCTTGCGAGCTAAAGTGAAATTTAAAGATATGGATATAGTACGCGTGGCATATCATGACAATGAAATTTCATAAAGGGGTTTAAGCATTGTATAATGCCCGGTCCGTGAGCACGTAGAATTTTGTCCAATGACCCCTAGCTATCCATCCTTATCGCTCGCGCGTAATTATATTGCTGTCGCGACGGTGCGACTGGCACCCGCAGTGAGTGTGCGAGCGCGATAGCAACATAATTACGCGCGAGCGATAAGGATGGGTAGCTAGGGTCATTGGACAAAATTCTACGTGCTTACGGACCAGGCTTTCATGTCTATAACCCTAGATAGAGTCACTGTGCCCACCTTCATTGTGGTCCAAGCGCGAGTCCGTAACGAGCCTCGGCATTGTTATTGTTTTAAGTTTGGGCGATATCGCATCTGCCGGATAACCTTGCGATGTTACTTTTACGAGTTACACAAAAGGGGTGATTAAATAAACTGGAGGTCCCGCGCAAAATGTGCCTTTTACATCGAAAGTCGTTGCTACAGATAAAAAAGTTTATTTTATGCGAGACCATCACAATGGAATTAAAAATAAAAATCACATTTCAAAAAAAGTACGCCATGCTGTTTTTGTGATCCGAACTTTTTAAAGATTGATTATAAGGTAAACGCACGGATCTTTCCCGTGAAAACTGAAAGGGGATAGAAAGGTGGTTAATAAGAAAAAGTTTAGATGACATAAAATTGGCGGAATCTCCCGCCGCTTCCGAGGAAATGATATTCTCTCCGAAGGAAATTGCACTTTTTCAGATACGATGACGACCTCGATTCGGACCGATTAACATAGATGAGGAAGCTTAAAAGATTTTGAGGTTTAATTGATTTTTATCACCCATTTTAGCGGTAGATTATATGCAATCACTAAAAGTGTAAAAAATTATAGCCTTAGACATTTTTGAAGCAAAATCGCACCTGTTACAACTAAATAACACAATAGATGTGCTTTCGTACATGACATAACTACTTTCAACTTCAGTACGCGAACAAAATACATAAAATAAAAAAACTTAGTGCAATCACATAAAATTGAATCGATACATCATAATTTAAAGCAACATTCTGAACAAACTCCGTGCTGTTTCTCAAAACCGGTTATATTTTTGCCGGTTGTTCGAAACTAATTTAATATTAACTCAGCCAAAGTTTTCACGCAAACCGAGGAACTTGCGAATCACCAACTCGGTATCAGCCCGGGAACAATCGGTTCTAACGCAATTTGCCGGTTATGCCGTAATGCATTGGTTCCCAAACTTATTTGAGACGCGCCCCCTTTCGACCATACAAAAAATTCCGCGCCTCCAGTCAAGATTATTTATTCGAGCAGTCTGGAATGCATTCTCTCAGCGTTCGCAGGTTTTTTTTATACTTAAGTACACAGATGGCCCGCTCCCCCTTTAAGGCTGCGTTTCCACCAGAGATGTGCGAGGATGCGTAGCGAGGGATGTGTTTGAAAAGAAGTAGAATGTAGTAAAGCGAAGTAAATGAAGCGATTCTATTGGTTCTTTGCAAACACATTCCTCGCTACGCATCCTCCCACATCTCTGGTGGGAACGCAGCCTTAAAGGTCTTTGGGCCTCCTCTGTGTTCCCAAATTGGGGGGCGTGCCCCCACTTTGGGAACCAATGCCGTAATGAGTAATTTGCTGGTTCTAGTTTACCGGTCCCAGTTTGCAGCACATCTCTACTTGCCAGCGATTTTGCGAATTAGGGATGCCGGATTACGGTGGTTTGGATAGGTCTATTAACTATCAGAAACTTGTGCTTTCTTTGCGATAAACAATATAGACATATAGGTAGGTACACTGAGGAGTTTATTTATCTAAATTAAGGTTTAAAATGCAATTAAAATTTATAAATATTTCTGCACGTTCAGACACACTCACTATGAGGTCATTATGACGTTGTAATAGAGGCGAGTTTGCTACAAAAATGTATAATCTGATGTGCTGTCGTTTGCACCTAGAATATCTATGTAATAGATGACACTTGGAAGTGTTGGGTATTTTATAAAGATGTATTAAAATTTTACAGAGTTTAAAAATTAAGAATGTAAAAATTGACTTTTAAAGGTTGGAGGCACCGTTGAGTAAGAATAATTGTGAATTTACAGAAATAAAAGTAAGAAACATTACCTAATATATTTATCATGTGACTAATCTATAATTCGCTGATTGTTCAACAAACTTCACCTGACACGCATTACCCGGAACTACGAACTTCTCAATGGCAAATAAATTAATTAAACGGTCCCAAACTGCGTCCAATCCCGTGTAGTTCTGAATTATATTGAGCACTCGAATGCTCAAATGCTCAAACGTTTGCCAAACTTACATACATACATTATATCAAGCAACCGAATGCGAGAATGTTGGCCGAACTTCGCCACGTAGAGTAGTTTGAGAGTTACACCTCTACACATTTAATGCGTTAAACTTGCACACACAAGCGTATTACATACAGGGTGGAAACGATAGGTGATCTCACTTGATTATTTCTAAACTTTACAATATATCAAAAAACTGAATTTTGTTACTGATCCTGAAAGTGCTTCATGAGCTCTATCAAACGGTATCAATAATAGGTTAGAGAATAAACTGGTTCTATTCGAAAATTAAATGTTTCCAGCTTCCGCACACATTCCGCGCGACCTGTCGTTGGTGTGGTTGAAGCATTACTGCCCATTAAAATAAATATGAATATGTAGTTTGTCAAGACATAAGACATAACTACCTCTACGGTCGGAAAAGTTTTTCATTCATGATATTTTACACGATAACATAAAACCATAATGTACAATCACCAACAACTGCGTTACGCGAAACTGTCCACTTATTTATATTACGACTCGACGTTGCAATGAAGCGGTGAAACAACGTTTTTCGTCAATTTGGGTAAACGTCATGAAACTGTGCAACAACGTTTTTCGCCAATTCGCGGAATGCCGTGCAAATGCAAATGTGCTTGATTTATCTGACGGATAGTGCGTGGGGAGGGGCTGCAATTATTTATGATCCTACCCTACCAATGGTTATGGAGTGCGACTCAGACTGCCTAGCGGACGGACGACCTGATTGAATCAATAGGGTGTGTGTAAAGTAGCGCTACCATGAATATGTTTGTATCAGAGTTTTGTAAGTTTTTAATTGGGAAAATACTTAAATATTAATAAAATAAAAAATCAAATAGAGTGAACCCTGAAAAACCTACAAAAGAGTTTTATTTAGTAATATACTTTTCTTGCAAAATCGCATTGTAGGATATTTACAATATTTTGACGCAATAAACTTTGTTACCGCTGAAGTTACAACTATTACAAATCTTTTGACAAATTAGAACACAGATTCAAAAATTCAAAATCTTTTGAGTCTTGACAAGCTTTCATAGTAAGTATCGAGGGTAGTAGATCTCTTTCTTTTTTCCTATCCCGAGTGTCAAAGAGCCGGTAGTACGGGCCATAGGTGCGCCAGGAGTGATGGATATACTCAATATCGCGTCCGTCGAATGGAAAAAATTGATGGCTATTATGTCAGTACGGGCTTTTCTATGCGAATTTAGTTTTTTTTACCCAATTTTTTTTATTTATTCACGGTCCATTCAAAAGCGTGGATGCTCGCACACAAAAGTGTTGGTTTATTGGAAATACAATTTATTTTTAAGTAGGTGTGTGAATATTATTTTTATAAATATTTGAGACCAATACTATACATATTGAGTGCACAAGCTCATTATATTATTTTAGAATATATGGCTACTTATTATACCTACATCGTCACTGACTTCACACAGTTGACATTAACAGGTTATATCGGATCTCTTATCAGAAGAATTAGTTTGGCACATTGACAGTTTCAGTATAAGAAATATGTCAAAACGACAAGTTTATTCTTCAGATAAAAGATATCTGACGATTGAAAAATCAGCCTCTAAGTTTAAATTATGTAGTGTTATTTAGTGAGTTTTTGAGCAAATGAGCCTTCTCATAATATTTATAATAATTTATGTGACTTACGTTCGTGATCTGGCCGGTCGTATGTGGATCTCAGCATGCCTAAAACAAAGGAAAATACAATTAAAATATATCTCATTGAAAATACTTGAATTAAGGGCGTAGGAGAGACGTTAGAACACAGAAACTTTATTAATAAGCTTAAACTTGAAGGATAAATATTGATGTTCTACTAACGAATATAATTATTTCATGCTCGTTAATTACAAAATCTTATTTGAAACTTTGTAAATCTTACATGATTTCTTTAGAAATCTCTCGTGAAATATGAATGTTACCTGTTTTAAAAGGTATTAACAACCCACGTGTCGTCTTTCATCTGTATGTACAATAATTTTAAAGAGCAAATGAGAGTATGAATAAATTTATAAAATTTTGGAGGGGACAGGCAGAATTCCTGAAAATAATAATCCTGGAAATTCCTTCAGTACCTACAATGTAATTAAATTCTGTTTTTCGTCCCAGGAATACTCATTCGTGGGAAGGCAAAGTGAATTATCCAATAATAATTGCAATACCCACAATTCCTCGCATTATTACATTTCCATATTAAATAAGCGGCATTAACATGAAAATGTTGGAATAACCGATGGATTTAACGAAAGAAACCGTAGCTCATCAGTGGGGTAATTGAACAAACGAATTTAAATTAATAGGTGCATGGCACAAATTAAAATTTCATTCATCAATTACTGACGTTCATTCATTATTGTATATGAAGTACAGTCGCCGATAAAAGCGTCGCCCAATTAGTTTGTTTAACGCGGTGTTCCGTTGCCATGGCGACGGGCGAGTACATCGGACACGTGCTAATTGCCCGCCCCGTCTGTGGGCCCGACATTTTGTACCGTTTAGCACCTCGAAGCACACGTACACGCAGACAAGATATTTAATTTGCGAGGACATTCCGACTAGGGTTTTTCGATTTTCAATTCAGTTCTGGGCGATGGCAAAAAGTAGAGAAAAGTTTTGATTTGAAGAAAGCAGTGAAACGTTGCAGTGCAATTCTGTGTCGCATATTTTATATGTACAGGTCAATCTAGAAAGCAAACAAATAACTAAGTAGTAAAGTAGGATATCTTACTATTTAATTTTGTGAAGATATTTTAGAATGACATGTATTTTTTCACCATTTCAAGTAACAAGGAAAGCTTTAGCCGTTTGTGTCTTCATTCTTGCGTTGCGGTAAATAATCTCGTTTCATAGATATCTACTTGTAAAATTAATTCAAACTTTCGTCTATAGTCAGAAAAGCTTTTTATTTTGTCAAAAATAAAATTGAAATAAAAACTAAAAAAGCATTAAAATTTGTGTGAGCGGCTGTACCTACCGTTGTCAGTTCCCATAGTACATCACTCTTATTGTTCTAACCTTTTGTACAAATTCCTCGCGCCCAATGAAATATAGTTGTTTTAGTCATTTTAGGACACGTTTAGAACGGAAGTGGTGTAAGTAGCCGCTAAAATGGGTAAATAGAGCTTTTGGTATAGTTTTTAATCTGACAAAAGGTGAAGGAGTGGTCACATTAATGTTTTGTTTTAAACTTTCATGGTCACTAACATTAGAATAATTGTTATCGCTTATTAACGGGATTATTTTTATTATTGTTACTTCGTGATCATGGCGCTTGCAACAGTGTCGAAATATCGGAGACTCGTAAACAAGGTACATGGTAGCTATCCCGTTAATCTACATAATATAATAATAAATAATATAAAGAGGAAAACTTTGTTTGTTTGTTTGGTTGTAATGAATAGGCTCGAAAACTACTGGACCGTTTTTAAAAATTCTTTCACCATTTGAAAGCTACATTATCCACGAGTAACATAGGCTAAATTTTATTTTGGAAAAAAATAGGGTTCCGTAAAATATGTAGATAATGTAGTCGACGGGCGCGAAGCCGCGGGCGGAAAGCTAGTAATAATTATACTGGTTTATGTTACCTCGGTTTAGAATGACAATATATTCTGTATTTTAGGTACACAAATAAAGTAATTCACTCTAAAAGCACTCAGAGGTCGAATTGCTATTTTACCGTAAGCTAACCCGCCTCCCACACAATATTACACACAGGACACCCTGTATAAAGTAATGAGCATAAACTAATAAGGGATTTTCAAAACCCCACTCCTAAGAGCCTCCGCTTTAAATATATTTTTGCTTCACAAACACTTTCCTCTCCCTGCATTACAAAATCGTCACACATTAAAAAAGGAACGTTGGAAACAGACGACGAACGCCGACGGCATTCGGCACACAAGGCCAGAAGATTCAGAAGGAATGTAGTAGGTGTACAATATAGGGTGTAAATTTACCATAGTGTCTTGATTTCGTGGTTTGAGAGGTGCATTCTCTCGACCAGGGAATTTTCGGTTTGATTCTAGGGGGAAACATCAGGGGTAACATTATCTAAATATATAAAAGGAGAAACTGACTGACTGACTGACAGATCAACACACAGCCTAAACGGCTAAACGTAGGCACTTGAAATTTGGAAGGGACGTAGCTTAGGTACCGTAGAGGTGCACTAAGAAAGGAATTTCCGGAATTCACACGGGAACGGGAATTAGCGGGAAAAACGGGATTCACGCGTACGAAGTCGCGGGCGGCCGCTAGTTTTGCATATTTGTTCTTACTATGATTATGATATATCTGAATCAATTCGAGTGTCTGTAAAAATAAGCAAGCTTAAGCATATTCCGTGCTTCAAGGGCACGTTTTTAAGACTAATTAGTTAGATAATTTTATTAGACTATCCTAGGTACATACCTAATTCTTAATAATTAGTCTTTGGACTGTGTCAACCTAAGTTACGTCTGGCGGGATATTTTAAATTCGTTTTATACTTTCTTTCCTTTGCTCTGCTTAATTTTCTATATTGAAACAGGTCTCTATCAGTATAAGGTAAAGAATAATGCTGATCTACTGTGATATGATATTCTTTGGACTGGACTAATCCGAAGCGAGCCTACTGCTCCCTTTCCCCTTGTGTACAGCCGCTCGGAAAATTTGCTTCGCAAATAATAAACGCAAAAATATTCCATTCCATTGGCACATATGGGCACGAGTGTTTATTTCATTGTGCGCGCCCAGCGGACCTTTTCTTGCGGGACTCTATTCAGGGTGATTTAGTAGGTATGCTGCGAAAATGTAGGTAAAAAAACCATTACTATTGTCATATGGATGTGTGGTGTCGGTGTGCTAATGATATATGGCAGTCAAGTAAGTTAGGACACCCTATATTCTTAAAGGAAAATTATGCAGTCATAGGTTGTGAAAGAGTATTTTTGAGTTTGCTCTACCTTAAGACCATATTAACAACTTGATTGAGTGAAGGAATCCTTAATTTAATAAATTATGGCATAAAGCAGTTGGGCTTTCTATTTGTTAACTTTAAATTGGAACGTAGTAGGTACCACTTAACAAGATAAAATAATATTGTTCATACACATTTGGCCAAATGTAAAGAACGGTTCACCAAAAGTCTAAATCAATTTACAAAAACAATCGATTCACCAACCCAATGACAGTCGGCGTCCACAAAGCCGTGTCGTCACGTCTGTGACGTCACGACCGCGTCCGACCGGACGACACGACCGGCCCACGACCGGCCGCGGCGCGTGCTACGGATCACGACACGGAAGCACGAGCGGTGGCCGATACATTTGTAGTTTAGGGGACTGACACCCGGGTTGTTTATTTTAACTTTTTTTGACCCACAACGGGGAGGCCTGATATAAAGAGATGATCAATTTTTATTGGCGGCCAAGCTTTTAGAACTTTTTTTGGATCGATTTGGACACTTTTGAAGGCGTCTGACTTGAAGTCAATATCTAACTAATTACTAAGGCTGAGACCGCCACCATTGCACCATCTTACTTTAACTTTAACAAACGTCAAAAATCTGTTAAATTCCATAAAAAAACAACGGTAATAAAATTGTAATAATTACGATTAAAGTAAAGTGGTGCAACTCAAACCTAATGTATAATTCTTGCGTTCTTGGTTCATCATTATCATCATCATCATCATCTCAGCGTTCTTGGTTCATCCTCATCATCTCAGCCATAGGAGGTCCACTGCTGAACATAGGCCTCCCCCAATGCTTCCCATGTTGTCCGGTTGGTAGCGTCCTTGGTTGCGTTAAAGTTACTAGTTTTAATTTTCAAGATGGAATTTTCGATTTGTACCTAACATAAAATGTTTGAAGCATATCCCCCAGCCCTGTTTATTGTCATCGGCGGTCACGCGCAGGTCAGCCCGATTGTCTTACGACCCGGCCCATTCGGCGTGATCTACCGATCAATCGGTATCGGTATTGAGAATCATAAAATCGATATTGCCGCGGTGACATAAATACGATTTGTGAATACGTTGATTTGAGCTTTTTGACGAAATTATTTTGCTATTTTGATATAACATTGAGAAAATGAAAAGAACCAGAAAGCGCAGTGGGACGTCCACCTACAAGGTGGACAAACAACCTCATAAAGGAAGGCGCTGGATGCAGGCCGCTACCAAGCGGTCAATATGAAAATCATTGGGGGAGGCTTATTTTCAGCAATAAACGCTCTATGGCTGAAATGATGATGATGATGACTGAGAAAATGGACGTCTATACATTTATATAGGTACCTAAGCACGTAAAGGAAATAATACCTCTATCTTATAATCATCATACTTTTACGGCGATTCAAAGAATAATGTCATCGATTATATTGAAAGTTATCATTGGCTTAATGTCAGCGAATTATTGTCCATTTTCGTATATTCGTCAGATTAACCTCTCGTCGTGCAGTATACTTAATATCGCAGTCGTATCTCAATTACGAGGTAGGTCTGTCTGTCCGTATATGGAGTAATGGTTAACCTGCTCCCAGCAGCGTCGTCGCACCCGCCCGGCTGCTTTCAAAGCGACGCGGTACGAAAATTGTGGCTGTGGATTGTTTTTTATTACTAACCTAATTAACACGTTGGCGTCAAGTGGCCAGAATGTGACATTCTCTCGACTTAGAGATTTTGGGTTGAATTCACAATTTTAGTAAAGGTCTTTGTGTATTTAATTTGCAGTTTGGCCAACACTCAGGTACAAAAGGATTTCTAAAAAGGATTGTCTAAAAAAATATCATTTTGTGCTTCAAAACTTTAGTTTTTTCGCTTATTATTCGAATTAATAAAAATACACAATTTTAAGCCTCTTTAATAACTAAATGTGGTGGAGTAGATTATAAAACTACTAGGATAGACTCACTCAAAATATAAATATTAATCAGTTTGCTTAAGTTATTTAGTTTGTAATATTTTAGTAGAAAATAATTCAAACAACTATTAATGGCGTTGCGATTAAAACAATGTTTGAATAACCTCGTTTTGTATTAAAATAGGAGATTATTTAGATTAATAGACATTAATTTAAGGTTACGTTAAAGCAGCTTTTGATAATGTTTATTTTTTAATTGTAAATGTCGAATTTAACTTTAAGATGAAATCGAAAAAGTCGAAAACTGTCTGTCAAAATTATTTCCAAAAAATGAACACGACCGAAAATTACTTTCAATTAAAAACCGCAATTACTCACACTTATAACGCGTATAATGTTGTGTGTAATTATTACCGCAGAACGTATCCGTTTAAGGAACGAAGATTATCCACTTTCGCAACAACAAATTATTAACTTAAATTAACTGGTTGTCCAATTATCAGGTTTAATCTCAACTTGTGTGGGGATTTGTTAACCCGTTGCCTGCCGCGCGGGCCGACCGCTTACGATACGACACGGCGCGAGTCTACTCGGACGGGCGACCCATCGTCGAGCCATAAACGACTGCGCTGCCGGCAACGTCTTAAATAGCCGGCTGCCGATGTTCATGTCGTGATTACGCTGAGTTTACATTGTGTTGAAAATGGTTAGATGAAAATGGTTGGATGGTAAAAAAAATAAATGCTACCAAGAAAGGTGGAAAAAGCTTACCCTTGATTTAAACTCTTTTGCTCTTATCAAAAACCAATTTCGCGACAAATCTCTTTAGCGAGATGCGTCTTACCAGCAATGCGCAAAATTCACACAAAAACATTTTCGCATCTGATATTCTATCTTGCGGCCTAAATGCGACCCGCATTAATATTTCCCTAACGCGATCCAAGTCGCAGCCAGATCAACAAGTAGATAGCTATCTCACTCGGCGTCACTCGCGCCATGATTTATTGCTGCCGCGGACCAACTGACAAGATACCATCGATTTTTTCTTACGACTCTATGAAGTTTTCTCTCGCGAAAATAATACGTTTTAGTTTAGCCGAAAGGATATTGCTTTTGCGTTGATACCGATCTTAGTTGCTGGACCCTCGGTTCGGTATTTTAAGAGACTTACGTAATGGCAGAAAAGGATTTTATGTGATTCATTGTTCCCTATTTCGGACCGTTTTTATTTCGGCACATTCAATAGTCATTTGGTAGGCATCGGCCATTGATATTTTGACGAGAAGAATGCATGATACGCAAATTACGCATACATAAATATTGATAGAATGGTTTTATGCATTTCAAATTAAAATACCAGTCAGGTTCTATTTCGACCCGATAAACATTATCAATTTATTTAGTTGAAGGACTGTCTGTTTGACGACACATCGTAATTCGTGTCAAATGATTGTTTAAATAGTTGATTGATTTCTGAATTGCGCAAACAAAACCAGCGTTTTCAATGAAATTTGATCGCCTGGTTTGTTAAATCATATAGAAAAGAAAATAAGTTACGTCATATTGTCGGCAATGAATACGATTCAACAGTATTATAATATTTTCCAGTATATCTTAGCTCGGACGACCAAGCCTATGGCCTTGTTTGGCAAACACTTTACATAATAACATTGCCTTTCCATTACACAATACATTGACAGCTTCCTTTATCCGGCATAGAAACTCTGACATGTGTCGGAGTCCACTACAACTGAGCCAAGTTGCCCGGGGAATGCGTCCGTAGATGGCGGCACTGCACTGGTCCTACCGGCCGCTGTATATGGCGCGATACCAAATAAGTCTGTAGCAGCGGACGGGTTGACACGCCGCCATTCGAAATTTGAATTCGAAAGCTTATATTCTTTGCTCTATTAGTTTGTTGGCCGTTGAAGGGTTAAATATATTTAACTGTGGAATCTCAATTTTTTTATGTGTTTTCTTACTGCACCTAAGTTAAATTACTCGACTCTTCACTGCTTCAAAATATACTGTTTAGGGTTCCGAAACGTTCAGTGCGTCGACCTCAGCTGTTTCATGTACCACTCGCTACAAATAATGTCTCAGTAAATCACCCTATTTACAGAATGTGCAGGGCCTACAATAGTCTTGACGTTGACAAGGACATGTTCCAGCATACATTTCGGGTTAATAAAAATAAATTAAGAAATGCTGATTAGATTGTTGGATTAGTTGTTGTTGTAGCTAACATTAGTTTTTGTTGTTTATCTAAGCACTTAAGTTATTAGGCATAGTTGTGTGCAGTTGTAATTGGTCCATAGATTTGTAAGTGATTTGTAGCTGTATTTTTTACTAAATAAGTAGTATTCTATGTACTGTAACTGTACCTATTAATAAATAAATAAATAAATAAATAAATATATTGTAACTGTATGTTTCCCAAAAATAAATAAATGAATAAATATTTTTAAAGTAATGTTGGTAGGTTTCGTTAATACATGCCACAGGAGGCAATCACGGTGACTCTTTGCAGTTGGATAGTCCAAACTCGAAAATACCTGTCTGCTTGCATTTAAATTATTTTCTACGTACATGAAAGCTCTTAACCCAGCAATCACCAGTAATAGAAGGCGGAACTTCTCGTCGCAATTAATATGCTAATCCGCCACCGGACCCGCGTAAATCTTCAACTTATGAATTTTTCCAATTTAACTCGCCCCGCTACCTACTGACTGCTTAAAAGTTTACGACGAACATAAATAAAAAGCAAGAGCTTTTTATGTCCTGCCCTCAAAAATGTAAAAGGTTCTTGAACTTCGCCTTTGAGCTACCTACAGTAGGTACCTAAAGCCCGGTCCGTGAGCACGTATAATTTTGTCCAGTGACCCCTAGCTACCCATCCTTATCGCTCGCGCGTAATTATATTGCTGTCGCGACTGTGCGACGGGCGGCCGCAGTCAGTGTGCGAGCGCGATAGCAACATAATTACGCGCGAGCGATAAGGATGGGTAGCTAGGGGTCATTGGACTAAATTCTACGTGCTCACGGACCAGAATATAC
This sequence comes from Ostrinia furnacalis, assembly GCF_004193835.3. Taxonomy (NCBI): domain Eukaryota; kingdom Metazoa; phylum Arthropoda; class Insecta; order Lepidoptera; family Crambidae; genus Ostrinia; species Ostrinia furnacalis. The sequence goes on along the minus strand of NW_021131492.1, from coordinate 212,995 downwards.
ACTGTGTTAGGATGTCTATTGCGACTACCTACTATTAATATTGGTCCAAACACATCACTTGTTATAAACGGGTAGGCCTAGTTTAAGATGATACTCCGTATATGGACAACTAGCGACCGCTTGCGACTTCGTACGCGTGGATCCCGTTTTACCCTCATAAGTGTGGAGTTTCGTAAAATCCGTTCTTAGTGAGCACCTAAGGAACCAAGGAGAGAACAGTGAGGAGAAAACCAAAGGAACCCCCATCCAAAATTTGAGACTCCGAGCAATTGTAGTTTCTGAGATTTCGTGATGAGTGAGTCAGTCAGTTAATCAGTGCCCTTTCGCTTTTAGAATAAAAAATTAAATATAGATTACGAGTTTGGTCCCAGCATAATCCCTTGGTATCAATCATGAAGCCTAAGCCAGTTAGATTCTTATAAAACTGCAAGCGAAAAGATACTTTAAAACAAGTCCAAGAAATCAAACCATCGTCAGGGCAAAGTAAGTTTGCGTCACACCCAACTTTAAAGCACTAAGCGGCTATATGGAGCCTGGCCACAGCTCAAGTAGTAGAACCAGTGCTATCAAAAGAGATAATGTATTTTCTTCACAAATCCTACCTAGGTAGGTGCAGTCAGCGTTAAATACTTCGCGAAAAACAAAGTAGCCTATAAGTTCGCAACACGTCTTTGTGAAAATTAGAAAAATAAATAAATAATAAATAAATATCCTTGGACATTTTACACTGCGCTTCTAGTCCCAAACTAAGCAAAGCTTGTACTAAAAGGTTGTGTTATTGACTTTTTGGCCACTTCGGGTGTCACGGACTATTTGACACTGATTGTCTTTGTTGTTAACTAGGGGCATATTGTATGAGAATGAGCACCACCACACAATATTGTGTGTCAAATGAAAGACGTTTAGACTTATGAAGTTATGAGTTAAAGTAGTGTACCTACTCAAACTAAAATTTGAGGAAGTTTATCGATTACCCAATCGTCTTTGTTTAAACTCTTCTTGAAGATGTAAAATAGGTGTGATAAGTATTTTAAAATATACAAAACTAGCGACCCGCCCCGGCTTGGTACGGGTGCTAAGTATACATTTACATGTAAACCTTCCTCTTGAATTATTTATTAAAAATTATTTATTTATTAAAAAAATCGTATCAAAATCCGTTGCGTAGTTTTAAAGATCTAAGCATAAATATAGGGACAGACAGACCAGAAGGTAGCAGGGAGGCGCTGGATGCAGGCCGCTACCAACCGTGCGATGTGGAAGTCATTGGGGGAGGCCTATGTTCAGCAGTGGACGTCCTATGGCTGAAATGATGATGATGATAGGGACAGACAGCGGAAAGCGACTTTGTTTTATACTGTATAGTGATGAGCTGGCTGTATAATCCGCGCTACGTAGCGAGTGCGGGCCTTCCATTAATCTCTGTCGACATAGCTTTACATTAGGCTTGTTGATATCGAGTGAGACGTCTGAAAGAACTTCTACGTGTACTTGCCCTGTGAAGGTTGAAGGTTATCACGAGGTGTGGCCGATAATGAGGGTAGTTAGCTAACTATCGATATAAATGAATTATAGTTCGTTTCATCCACGAAGACGCGCCTTTTTGGTCGAGGGAAGTTAAGCGTACCGATAACACTCAAACATTAGCGGAAAAATAGTGGGGCGCGTCTTCATGGATAAAACGATCTCTAGGGCTAAGTTTACCACCTTACTTTAACCATAACTATAACAATAAAAGGTGATTTTGTATGGAATTTGACAGAGTTTTGACGTTTGTTAAAGTTAGAAGGTGCAAAAAGCATAAGTATCACAGAATGCCATGCTCCTTACTATGAAACAAATGCTCAAAATTCTATAGAAATTCTATTCAAATATCAAGCCTGTTTAAAGCGCTTTATAAATACTTTACTACACTTACAAGGTGGACCGACGACATCGTAAAGGAAGCAGGGAAGCGCTGGACGCAGGCCGCTACCAGTCGATCAACGTGGAAAGCATTGGGGGAGGCCTATGTTCAGCAGTGGACGTCCTATGGCTGAAATGATGATGATGATAAATACTTTTATGCAGAACATAAATTACTTCTATGTGTCTCTTGTAATTGCTTGAAATTCAATATTCGAAACAATCACAGGCTTGAATTTATTCCTAAGTATGTATTTAATATTTGATAATACAGGTCTGAGATTTATACCTTTTGAACCCGAGCCTATTTACAGCAGCTATAAGCCTGGAATAAGGCTATTTGCCCAATAATTACCAACATTTACAATCCACAGTCTCCGAATTGGAATTCATATTCCCAACAATAACTTGGAAAATTCGCCGCTGAAGCATTTTTATTACGGCGGATGGTTGTTAAATTTAATGTTTCCAGTAATTAACAAATCTTAAGACCCTTGAATATGGGCTGAAGAGGCCCCGCGCCTTAATCGCGTCCAATGGAGCTGCCGCGAGCGATAAGCGGAAGCGGCTTGTAATGTCTTAGAGCTTTTGGGTTCGAGCTTCTGAGCTTTCACTGTTTTATCAAGGGACATATCACAATATGTATTTCCGAAAGATAGCTAAATACAACGGTATTTTACTTTCCATTTTAACAATCTTGGTCGCACGCAATGAGCCAAAGGCGTCCGACAAGGCTCGGTTGGAGGACTCTCATAAAAAACTGTATACTTTTACTCCATTTGAGTATAAGTGCAGAGTTTATTTGTGTCATAGGCATTGTCATTATTATACGAGTAGGTTGAAGTGTTTTGTCGAACTTACATTATTATTGTATCAATTTCGTGTAAAACACATGTACCTACTCTAAATATTGTAAAAGTAAAATATCGCTACATCTCATGACCTGATCTACATTTTTATTGCTAAAAAGGACGGAGGCAGTTTTTTTTGGATTTTCATACTAACCGAGAGGAGGTAAGGAAAATTAGACGCTGCCGACTTAATGAGGACTTATCGAGGAGCCCGGACTCGAGGGCACTCAATATTTCGACATTAGTTTTTATTAGTATGGAAATTACTAGCGTTACAAGTGGGCTCGTTACGGAGGACTCTTAATATACGAGCTTTTTTCATTATGTTCTTGGAGAATACACGTGGTCTTAGCCTACTTTAGAGTTCGTGATGATTGAACATTCTCATTATGTGAGGTCTAAAGAAATACTAGAAATTCTACATTATGTGAACCTGTAAATAGAACTACAAACGCTTCGGTTTACATATTAGTATAGGCCTGAGGAACAAAATGCACTATGGGTTGATTCTGGGCAACACTTGGTCCAGACCCTGGCACTATCCTTTGTCTAGAAGATAATCTGGTAGTTGGTAGAAGAAAGCCAAAGAATGTACTTAGTGACGATTTTTCTAAGACCGTCGTAGGTCAAAATAATGAACACAAGAAATTAGGTCAAAATCATCTTGAATAAGCCCAAGTCAGTAAAATGGGTCAAGTTAATAGAAGCTTGAGAAAAAATATTGCTTAGGCTGAAGTCATTATTGTAACGTGTATTCAGCATTCTTGAATTAAACCATTACAATACCTACACACAATTATGCACTTTATTCCGTTTATGATAATGCAAGATTTAAATTAACGCTAAGCTCATGGCTGTGGTGAAGAATAGGTTTCTAACACTGAAACGCCTCTGGGGAAATTTATTTCGCCGGGATGAAAAACTCGGTTCATCTCTATGAAGGAGGCTGTAAACCGGCGCTATAAAGCGGAACAACGAAGGTAGTACAAATACCTAATTTAATAGAGTTATATAGAGTAGGTTTGGCGTCTAAATTCCAGGATAATATGACATGAAATGAGTAAAGATCTGATTAATATTTGCTGCTTGACTGCTGGCGACAGATCTGGTAACACTAGTGCTAGGCTATCTTTGGACACTAGCCTAGAAACGGTGCAGTGTTGGCCACCTTGTTTTTCTTTCGAATACGTTGGTTAATTTTCTGTGATCTTGTAATATAGTTTTACTCAAAGTAAACAGCATTACAACGCCCGATAACTATTTGTCTTTTAGGAGTGAAACCACTGAGTCTACCTTTGTTATTTATAGAAGATACCGAGCTTTTGAATTAATATCTCCTATCAGGGTTATACTGCTGGAGCACTTATCTAGATCTTGGAGTATATTATTGTTGTATGCTGCCAAAGCGGTACGCGATATTGCGTATTACATACAAGATTTTTTTCCATACACTTTGTATTAAATTAGTTGTTATCCTTAAAACTATAGTACATAGTATTCGTATCACTTAGGCTGGGTTGCACCATCTTACTTTAACTTTGACAAACGTCAACAATCTGTCAATCTCCATACAAAAAACACCGGTTATCGTTTATAGTTACGGTCAAAGTTAGGTGGTGCAACTCATCCTTATTTTATGCCGTACCTAATTGCCACAATAGGTAACCACACACAATTTCTCCCTAGTTTGTAACTAGCCAATTGACGCGCTACCAGCCAAACATTTCGCAATACCCTTATCGTGTTTACCCAAAAATGGATTGTCATCAAAACTTTATCAATACTACTTAATCGTTAGAATTGGAAACTTTCCATTTAGATTCGAGCCCCTGCGTACCTATTAGATAGCCGGTGAGAGGGTGAGAGTGCGAGGGCGTGCTACCCCGTGCCTGGCGCTGAAAAACGCCCGTAATAACCTTTTGTTATTTAAAACGAGAATTAAGAGGTACTGCGGGATTTCATTTAGTGCTGTAATTGGCACGTTTGCTGCACACGCTAGTAGAGATGTAAATTGACTGAATCTGACCGGTCACGATGATAAATGACCGGTCAAATTCAGTCAATTTGACTTAATATTACTGTACTAACGCCGAATAATTTATTTATTTAGGTACCCAATTTATATGCAATTTTAAATGAAGGAACGTTAGTTTGTAATAAATTAAGAGTGAATAAGACGTCATCAAAGTTGACGTGCGCATCGATGCGACATTGCCATTCACCTATAATGCATGTGAGCAGGGTGCGGGGCAATTGCGTAGGGAAAGAAAGAGAGCACAATAAATCATATAAAACACTTATTGTTTCAATTTAGAAGTTGTAGACTTTTATCAATCACAAAAATCTAAGAAAAATGTTCTAAACTATTACTGAAATCAAATTGACCGAAATTTACCGTTTTTGACAGTTCATGACTTGTTTTTGACCGTTTTTGACTAATTTGACCGTAAATGACGGTCAGTCAAATTCAGCCGCTTTAGTAATTTTCAACACTACACGCTAGGGAGCGCTGACGTGTTAGTAACGATGTAGTGCGATTCGGAACGAGCGGAGAATCAGGTATCTTGCTATTGCTAATTCAGACTTGCATTGACGTAGACATTGCATGGGGGGTGCAGACCAAATCTTCCATTTGTTCTGTTGTACAACGATCTTCCTAAAATGGAAATTAAATTACTTAATGATGACTATACACAGACACTCCTTACAAATATTGTTTGTTAAGTTAGTTTATTTTTAGACACAAATATCGAAAAAATGCCGAAGATCATAAAATATTTAGTAGCATTTAAGTAAATGACTGAAATTGCATACATAACCCGCAACAAAACCGATTTAAACATTATAGTTTGTAACTACGACTTTCGTGATGCATGCCGTTTTTGAATACATTCGCTTTAAATGAAAGTCTTTATAATTTTAAAGTGCAAGCCGGCACATTACAACAGTACTAAACTTAACACTCGTATAAGAAACTGCTAAAAATAATTGATACTTTTTCTAATTTACCAAAATCAAAAAATCAAAATCAAAAATATTTATTCAGTTTAGACCACAAGTGGCACTTATGAACGTCAATAGAAAATAATAAAAAAAGAAAAGAAAGAAAAGCCAAACCAAAAAAGCCAACCAATTTATGTTGAGACGTAAAATAAATACTAAAGAGTGTTGTTAATAGGGTTTCTGATTTCTCGAGCTATTTTTTTTCTCGAGTTTCGAGAATTCTCGAGGCCAAAGTCTCGAGTTTTCTCGGGTCTCGAGTCTTTTAATGAAAACTGCTGAAATCGGTTGAAATTTAATAAAAACACAGGTTTTTTAAATCTAATATATTACCTACTTTTATGCACAAAAATCAATATTAGAATTTAGTACCACTTATTTTGGTAAGGAAATAAACAAAAAATAAAATCTTCTTTCATAATTAATATTTACTAATAATCATAACAAAAGTCATAAAGTCGCGTGCACTTTAAGGATAATAAAAATCTGGAGCTACAATTGAATCACTTGTTTTCTAAAGAACACAAGTCCAAATAGCAAAATTACGATAAATAAATAAATAAATTTTCAATGTTTTTTAGACTAGTCGATACCACGCTTCCACGCAATCTATGCACATGTCGTGGCAGCTTTTAATTAAGGCTACACTATAAACACGTATTGTTTTTAATGTTTTTTCCAGTTAATTGTGTATGTCTTGTGAGCTGTCCTTAAATAAATAAATAAATAGTTTTTTTATGAACAAAAAAAACTTGAATTAACTTTACGAGGAGGCACGAGTACCTAACCTAACGTATGTTAGGTAAGGTAACTGTCTAGTTAACAAATTTTTCAGTCAGATTAAACATACATAATAAATATAGCATACTCGTTGGTGAACATTATTATGTACTTAGTTTCGATTGAGATCATGACTTGCAAATCAAATCAGTGTGCTTACCATGAGTTTACGTTAGGTGTGCTCGCTAGCGACTACGTAAAAAAATGACATTAATTGTATGACATATTGTGCAGCGTCCCTAGCGGCTACTTTCAAGAAACAAAATCTTCATAGAGATTTTTGACGTACTCGCGAGTCTTCCGGCGACTGGGACCGCAATTAACTAGGACCGCGGTCCCAGTCGCCGGATCCATAAAAAAAATAATTTTCTTCCGGCGACTGGGACCACTCATAGATAACTTAAAAGAAAATATTATTCAATCTAAAATTGGTACAGTACTAAAATCCATGAGTGGTCCCAGTCGCCGGAAGAAAATTATTTANGGCGACTGGGACCACTCATAGATAACTTAAAAGAAAATATTATTCAATCTAAAATTGGTACAGTACTAAAATCCATGAGTGGTCCCAGTCGCCGGAAGAAAATTATTTAATTTTTACGCATCCGGCGACTGGGACTGCGGTCCCAGTTGACGGAATCCTCGTACTCGCTAGCGAGCACACCTAACTCATGGTAGGTGCACAGTTAAAAAAGGAAAGACTAGGCCAGTCTAAAAGCAACGTTGACCTATTAAATAATAAAAAACTTACTTTTGTCTAAGAAAATCGGCTAACAAGAATATTAAAGCTTCAAAATCGAAACTCGAGAATTCTCGAGCTCCGGTAATTTTTTTCTCGTCTCGAATGAAGCCAAATTTCTCGAGTTTTCTCGAGTTCGAGAAAGCTCGAGCAGAAACCCTAGTTGTTAACGTCATTGAACCGAATTTTACCGTGGTCAGGATCTTTATGTTCCCAATTGTCACTAAGCTTCCTTTTTAATTTATTTAACGTATAATGTCGAGTTAGATGTAGGTAGGTACTCATTTCTAATACCAGTCGTTTTTCTAAATATCCCGAAAAATTTTATTCAATTTAACATACACGCTGACTCGGCAGATTTGGCTTGAGCTGCACGCAACGCTTTTGAACCATTAATGAAAGGAAGATATTGACAGGGTTTTTTCCATTTATCTTTCCTCGCCGTTAATTTAACTTCGCCCCATGCGGAAGATGTGCAAGTCACAGCCAGATACACATCTCGTATTGACAAGTTAATACCTAAACACTCTAGAGGCGTCGATTTGGATGTAGCGGAGTCGATGGCTCGACGCGTCCGCCCCGTGCGCTGGCTGACAATTGAATGTGCATATCAATGCGATTGCGAAGACAGGTGCGTGCGAGGGGCCTGCGGTCGTGGTGGGGGGAGTTTGAATAAATTTTGCGGGAAATCGCAACGAGTAGGCCTGTACATTTCCATGTCAAACGCGAGTCGAGGTGAGGGCGCTGCTGAATTTTTAACAATGCATAGTTCTCGTCGGACGACGTACGTGAGACGCCGTTTGAATTTGCGGTCTATATTTGTCGGCCATGTCAATGCCACTACACTATTTCGATCCCCGACATTTCTAAAGTGAGTTGTTTACAAACAAAGTTGTTCTGAGCTCGGCATTCCTAGTGTGTAATGCAAAACGAATGCTGGATTTTATGTCCATGACGTGGAATTTCAGCTGAATTAACATTCAAATCTAAAATCGGCTTTTGAAGAGAATTAAACGAAGCCAACATCAAAGCATCACTAAACGTTGCATTTGATTGTTCCGTTGCCCTATTTAAATATCTCGCCGTTAAAAAAGGAGCTCTTTATTACGCAAAATAGGTGTCGATAATGAATACAGGCCCCTAAATTTTATGCGATTCGTAAAAAAGGGCGAACACTGCGGCTTATCTCGTATTAATTCGGTCGAAATTCCGCTATAATTACGACTTGAAAGGTAAAACCGAAGACGCTATCCGCGGCGTAGACGGTTTCGAACATTTCACGGCTGTAACGAGTTTTTTCTTTCCAAATTTTGGTCTCAATCCGTTTGATTTAGAGTTGGGATTTGCGCGTGCGAGGGAATGGCTGCGTCGGCTTGAGCCCCTTAAGCGGATTTTGAAAGGAACACGTGATCAGATGCTGATTGCTTCAGTCGAACCCCTCAGCCAAACGCAATCATATTTTAATATTGTGAATGAGGGTATTTCGCTAGATTAAATTTAAATTGTACCCATCCTTTGGGTCCAGATGATAATCTCGTGAGGTGAAACGTGAATCTAATTAAATGCGTATATCTCGTATTGAGTTAGGTTGTATCAGTCAATGGGTATCTTTAAGACGAAGATATTCAATAGGATTGAGATGTTCAAAGGATTGTCTATGGAAAATGATCATGGGGAAATTTATTTCACATGGCAACAACGTAATCCAAGTACTTAGTTGTACATGGTGTCATTTTGAACGCCATGGGTGCCAGGTTCGGTTCAAGGTAGAGCTAATCATTTCCTGAGCAATATTCATGGGATGGATTAAGCCCACTGGCAGTTTTTGCCATAAGCTCAATGATCAGCAGATCAGTCTAACGCCCGTATACACAAATGTTAAGTTACTATGAGGTCCCACAGTGCGCGTGGACGCACAGGGTGACATACGAACTAATCACAGAGCTCTATTCAACGCTGTGTGTTCGATTTGTTGCTTCACTTAAGCAAGCAAGCAACGTTTGTGAATACGGGTGTAAGCTTAAAATTCGAAGTAAGTTTTAGTATTTAACACTAAAATCACTATCGTTAGCCAGTTGATATCCAATTCCTTTTTCCTATAAAGCATTGATATGAAATATGCGAGCGAAATACATTCTCATATCATAAAGTCAGCAATGAATTTTAAAATTTTAATATGAGTGCTTCAGTTCATGCACGGCATGGAATGCATAACTAATACTTTGTGAGAGAGTTCTTTCTTGAAAACACTTTATTTTACTTAATGATAGGTGTAGTTATTTGCTTGTATAGTAAGCACAAACCTTGACGGTTGCAGCTCAATTATAATACTTACTAGCACGTGATACGGGTTATATTAAGTTCAAAGTGTCAAACCTGACGTGTTAGAATTTACTCGTCAAGAAAAAATAGTAGCGTGCGACTTGAAACACGTGCTGGCAGGCTAAAAATAAAAAATATTGACGTCTTTACAAATATTGAAATGTAAGTTAATTATAGTGTTTGGCGTCAGAGACCGGTCAGTTAGTTTGTGTCATTTATTAATTTACTATCTACGTTACCTTCTAAATTAGTATAACTCAAAGGTGACTGACTGACATAGAGATCTATCAACGCACAGCCCAAACCACTGGACGGATCGGGCTGAAATTTGGCATGCAGGTAGATTTATGACGTAGGCACCCGCTAAGAAAGGATTTTACGAAACTCCACCCCTAAGGGAGTTAAACGGGATCCACGCGTACGAAGTCGCGGGCGGTCGCTAGTTACATTATATTTGACACATTGGTACTCGTACCTACCCGTATGATTTTTTTTGGATCTAATCTAATTAACTAAACTTTTTATAATTGTAATAAGTTGCAGATGAAAGGCAATTAATGATCTTAATTATTGAAGCCATTAACCCATAATTGTGTTTACAAAAATACTCAGTCGTATAACCCAGATAAAACTGTCCCAAATATACATCTTTGCATGGGATTCGCTACACGAAGTTAGAACGTTGACCTAATTCAAAAAGTCGCCTCATTTACAACATTCGCGTAACAAAATTAAATCAACACATGTTTTGAGCGCGCGCAGACGAAGTTTCTCCCAATCGAATAAACATAATATGCAAACTAAATGTTCAACGTCCGAGAAAATGAAAAAAGCAATATGCCACCGTGGCGTATTTTAAACTTAAAATGCATTCAGAACTGGGGACGATGACCCACTTTCTAATGTCTAGCTTTTCCGTAGCTAGGGCTGGCTAATACGAAAGGTTACTGGTTTCTTAGAAAAAGTGGCGAAAGAAATAACAACTGTACCTATATAGACACAGACCATGAAAGACGGCTACTCTGTAAGGGTATCCTTATTAAAGAGGTTTTGAAATTGACATCATCACTGATTCAAACAAAGCTAGGTGTTACGTTCTTCATGCGGACTGCAAGTCTATAGAACTCTTTGCCAACTTCTGTCTCCCAGATCTCCGATTATTGGGATACAAGTGAGGAGTACTTAAATCTGATTATCAGTTAGCATTAGTCCAGCCAGATCAAGGGCAAAGACAAGCATAAGAAGAGAAGATTTTCTGAGGTAGAGTTAGCGATTTGTTGCCACGTTCAGATAAGTCTCCCAATCTTCCACTCTCTTCTAACCGAGATGTCTTTAAATCGGTACAGGTCTAAGTACAGGTAGATAATATCAACGTTTATGTAATCTTCCTGGCAACCCTGCTATTAAATACAATGAACAAACCAGCAGATATGTAAGCGAGCCGATCTAGACCGGGATACGGACAACGAGCGTCTTTTGAACCAGCCCGATGGTTGACCGCGACCAATCGAGTTTTGGTTGGAAATTACACTGAAATTTTCGAGAAAGCACCGTTCACCGATATAGAAATGCTTTTCAATTTCATGTCGAGTAGCCTGCTCTTTGCTAGATTGAGCACTTTATTCGGAAGTCTTTGGTAGCATTTATTGTGGATTACATTTCTGACTGGTACTTGTTAAGGTTCGACCAAACCAGGAGGGAAGTCGAACCTTAATTTCGATCTCCTCCTATGTTCTTCTGATTAATTTCGTTGCGGGTCCAATGACAGTTTAATTTTCCCCTGGGACAAACTTGACCTTCATTGGTTGGGTTTTTATGGCGGTCAAGCTGTAGACCCTGGCTACACAGGAGTTGCAGTGGTGGGAACGAGAGGTGGGAATAGTCCCATTCGACCAAACCAATGGCGATGGCGATGACGATCCTACTGATTTGCACGCGGACTGGACGCGTTGGTTTGGCCGAGTCTTTATACACACAAGTATATGAAAGAAATAATTAATGATTAAGATGAAAGAAAAATGCAACTTTCTTAAATATAAAAGTGGAAACAATATTATAAAATAGGCATTCAATGTAATTGGTTTTGTAGCAAAGTAATTTATGCTTTTAGATAAAGGAAATTTCCCTTATCTAAAAGGCGAAATTGTATTATCTTGCCAGTGGGTTTTTATAGACTGGGGTTATTTTATTTTAGGCGGTGAAATATACAGTACTGTGATACTGATAGTATACTTAGATATTAAGTACTTAGCCATAAAATTTATTTATGTTTGCACGGTAAGTATCATCATCAAATCTAATGCGAAAATGGACGCTCTGCTGCTTTTTTTAGCTGCTGACAGCTGTACATCTTGCGATCGTCTGTCTATCGAACTATAAGTACTATAACATCTGATTACATGAAATTATACACAACCCTCTGTCTATGGATATGGCTACCACTCGACCTGTTTTCTCCATAAAGTAACAATTACGTGAATTGGTCATCAAGGACTGTTCCACATTCATCCTAATTAGGCAAGCCCCGCAGCCTCCCTTATCGGCCCTGTTAGCCTACAGACCGATATATCACCCCCATTACAAGATTACAGCCGGCTGATTACAAGACCGCCATTGTCGGTAGCGCCAATAATTCCAATTAAGCATTGCCATAGCACTAATAAGTCAAATCGAACAATGCACTGCCACTAATTGCTGGAGGATCGCTTTACCGGTTCCATCTAATTATGTATCGGTTTTGCTGGTAATCCGGTTTGTTTAACGGTTGGCTCGCTCGGCATATAAAGTGGGTCAATGGTAGACGAATCAATAACTTACAGCTCAATCAAGATCTAAAGTTTCTTTAGCAGTTTATTTAATGGCTTTAGTTTTATAAAAAATTAAGTTACATCACAATTAATAACTTCCAGCACATAACTTACATGGTAATCATAAAAAGAAACAATATAGGATAGTGTTGTGCTACTACCACGTATTGTGGATATCGATTCGATGCATTATTGAGGAGGAACGCGAGGCACTCGATTATGGTCGGGCCCGGAATGATATACGCAACCTTAGACTTTACCACGTGGACTTAAGACGCGCCCAGTTCTTAAGACTCAATTCCTTATGTTTACAGGCAGTCGAGCTATTTCCAGACGCGGTCATTGTTTATGGATTCCATAATGTCGGAGTGACATTTTGCGGCGATTCGCTATACTACACGAAATTATTGCGTTTAGATCAGTCGATGGTTTTTTGAATAGATTTATGCAGTCGTGTAAATTACAGAGGCGGCTTTGAAAGTACTATAATAAAATCGTAATAGGTGCATATTATTTCAGAACACTTGGATATCGAATATTAAACCACAGTCCAACCAAACCGAGGGTTAGGAGTAGAATTTAATATTTCATTTTTAGTAATCTAGGACATTATAAATCAAAATTGACTTAACATTAATATTCGCTTTATTTTGAAAAGGTACAAAGTCACTCGGGTCTAGTAAAACTATTTTTCATTTCATAAAAAAATACAGCTTCAATTTCTAGTAAGGACTTATCATTATAATGTCGAACGAAACGACTCTCTCGGCAAAATTAATGGAGTTGTTTGACATTAATAGTGGGTGCGGCTTGTAAATAAAATGTGATAGACTTTTTTGTATTTGGTTCTTGAAAATCATGAAACATTTATTCTTTCATACAAAAGATGAGACTGATATTTTGGTCAGCGACTTTTATGTGCCAAATCTCATGTCCCATTTTGTCAATATACCAGAGTAAAGATTGAGTTATAAATATTTAATACGGAAAGAGACGCAATCTGTATCATTAAGCAAACAAACGACAATAGTTTCTCCTCATAATGGATTCCAATTTTGTGTGCGAAGCAAAAATAAACAACTCTTCCCATTTTATTAGGCATTTTGTTTATGTAAGTATTTTCTTATATTGTCGTAATAGATTGTGTTGACATTTGGAATATTCCTCCCATTGTATTTACATTCTATTGTGCGGAGTATGCGCAATCGAAGATAATGTGATGAGTATGTCTGTAGGTTTCTTTGATAACCTCCTAGGGTTGGGTGATTGAATTATTTATTATAATGGAATAGTACGTAGATTACATAATCGTAGTACTTGATTTTGGGATCACATTAATTACTATACAATATATCACTAAAATATTTGAAAATGGTTCCAGATTGCATCTCACTTAACATCAGGTATGATTGCAGTCAAATCTGCTTTGTACTGCTTAAGAAAAATTTGCCATCTTCTTTCAATTAAAAACATTAGAAAAAGAAAAAGTTAGATCACAGTTTCTTCAACATTATTTTCACAATTACGAATGTTTCTTCAGGAAAATTAAATAAAACACAGCGTGGGTGCATTAAAATAGCATTGTTGCCGTTCAGGGCACTCTAGAAGTGTCTTACGCAGTCATTTATAGCAGGCAGACAGTTATTACGTCACTGAATAATGGAATAATGGCAGAGAACTAACTTTAATGAAGATTCAGCTATAGTTACGCACAACAGAAGTAGGTATAGTGAGTCCGCTTTAACAAGCAAGAAACGCATCAAGGGCGTTGTTGTGAAATTCAAGATTGATAGAACAACACAGTGTTAGAGCCGTACAAAAATATTGGAGGTATTATAGTTGTTGCAATTCACGAAGGCAAGTGAGCTTTACATGTGTGGTGGCTCGCTACTGTTAGTTTTTCAAGTTTTAATAGAAAGAAAGAAAGAAAGAAAGAAAAAATATTTATTTGGTACTAAATGATACACATTGATAATAGACATTGGACTATCGTTTTGTGCATGTACATGTACACACACAAGTAAAGTTCAATCAAAAAAAAAAAAAAAATCGCCTTCGTGAATTGCATTGCATTGCATCTCTAACTTTCCCAAGTAAGTACTAGACTCAACCTGAAAGCTGTACTATTAACACCGGACAAAAAAGTAAAGTTTTTTGTAAATTGTGTAGTTGTAAGTTTGTTTTGTAATAAGTGAAAAACAATTGAAATACTGTCAAGACACACAAATAGAGCCAGAGATTGGTCTTTATGTGACCACTGCTGAAATCGGTCGTTTTTTTTATGCAAGACAAGGTCATCATCATCATCATCATCATTTCAGCCATAGGACGTCCACTGTGAACATAGGCCTCCCCCAATGCTTTCCATGTTGATCGATTGGTAGCGGCCTGCGTCCAGCGCTTCCCTGCTACCTTTACGATGTCGTCGGTTCACCTTGTAGGTGGACGTCGCTGCGTTTTCCAAGACAAGGTATTTGACCGCAATCGCACCTGATGTTATGTGAGATGCAGTCTAGGATGGGTCAAAAAATGGGAAGAGCCTACCAGACCATAACTCCATTGTAACCCAGCTTAGTTCGCGATGTAGTAGGCGTGAACTTGTTCGTACAGTTTTCATGGCCTCGCACCAAGTTTGGGTGGAACCTCTTGAAAATCCAGTTAATATACTATCACTATATGATACATTTTCGCCTAAAAGGCGTATTAAATCGTACATAATTATGTTTTCAGTGCAAACAGACAGACAGAGAAGTAAATAAAATCAAAATCATTAATTCAAAAGCAAAAATACAAGAGTAATTATTCCAATGTCACAGAATAAGTAATAGTACAGGTACAGAAGGATTACTCCGCAAGACGATTTAAATAAATGCGAGTCTTGCTACGACGCGATACAGTGGAATTCAGCTCGCACAGCACTACGTACCTACAATTTTATTCACCTACAAGTT
The DNA here is from genome assembly GCF_004193835.3 of Ostrinia furnacalis. Taxonomy (NCBI): domain Eukaryota; kingdom Metazoa; phylum Arthropoda; class Insecta; order Lepidoptera; family Crambidae; genus Ostrinia; species Ostrinia furnacalis. The sequence continues at coordinate 197,640 of NW_021131492.1, read as the reverse complement.
TTGTCTCTTTCTATCGCGTGCCTCTGAACTCTTCTTACGCTGTTAGGGTTGCTGTCTAGTAGTGTCTAGTAAAAAAATAATTAATCTACTTATTTGTAATGAGGTACGTATGTAGGTAAGTACGCATTGATTATGGAAAACCTTGGGAGAGGCCTTTGTCCAGCAGTGGACGTCATTTTTGGCTGAAACGAACGAACGCATTCTGAGCAGTAGTCATGGTAGGTTAGGTTCTACTATCCTAAGAATTATTGATTACCTACATGGCCAACAGACCTTTCAGCATCTTTGGGAAGCGAAAAAAAAGATAAATCCGGTAGATTTCTTTTCGAATTTAAACACCCGAACGCCGCACAATAATATTTATTTCTCTTTATGTCCATTTTTAAATAATACTTCGATTATAGAATTAGGTACTACAACGCACGCCAGCGTCCTGACGGGCGCGCGCGTGACACTCGACTGATATAATACCCGCCGGCGGGGCGCTTCGCTGTAGGTAATTATCGGATGTACCGCGCGGAGTGAGCCAGGCCTGCCAATACCTCATAACCATTACGCTAGTTAAAATTCGTTTTTTCGGAAGAAGCCAATTAAGATGGTGAACAATATGAACGAAACTTTTAAAGGTCATCTTACATAAAAACTTACATTAAGAATGCTATGGCTTCTGAAATACAGTATTTCATTTGCCCAGAATTTGCTGAACTTTTTTAAACTTACAAATATGGTAAGTCCATCAAAATATGAATAACATAGCTGTAATGGCGACTGAGTACTCTAGAATAATAGTAAAAGCTCCCTATAATATCTAGTATAAAAGGCCTTGTGAGCGTCTTTACATAGACCTACATTCATGACCTTTCTAGCTTTACCGCATTGTTCTCTATTATTAGACAAGATGCCGCAATTGTAGAGTTTTTGAGCACTCTACGATTACGTCACTTTAGATATAAATATTTTTTTTATTTATTTTAGAGACAGATGAATTTCAGCACACTCAGCAGCAGCTTAAAATGAGGTTCCTTAGCTTGTAGTTCCTTTTTTTACTAACTTTTTTTTATGCTAGACAAGGCAGGTATTTGACCGCAATCGCACCTAACACTCTTGCGTTTGTGTGACAACTGACAATCAACAACGACAAATTCGATTCGTTAAAGAGCACTCATTGATATATTGGTTGTTTAATCTGATTTTGATTTACGAATTAATTAATTAAAATATTGTGTCCGATACCACTGAAGCGTGAAATAATTTTGATTCTAACACTTTGGGTGTTACATAACATCGAATTCGAGGGAGAGTGAAATGGCTAAGCATTATCACTTTCCATATAAAATAGCTATGTATTCTTGAATGCATCTTTAACTGAGTATTTTAGATTGAAAAAAAAAAAAAAATTTTTTTCTCTGCTTATTTTCGTGCCGGTTTTTCGCGTGCCAACCCTGGGAATTACTAAGGCAATATTAATATACCCTTTTGGGCAGGGCCAGTGTTGCAGACGTCCCTAATTGTTCCCGTTGACCTCCGCGGGTCACTTTAAACCCGAGTTAGACATAAAAAAACAAAAATATCTGTCATTCTGCGTGTTCATATTTGAATTTTTATTGTGAAGCCGTTGGCAGCTGCGCAAATAATTGAAATTGTTCTGACAGAGGTATAAGGGATGACCTTTGTTTGAAATATTTACGATTCTATTATCATGAAAATTGGTATTATTTTAGAGATATTGCAAGTAGCAATGTTTAAGAAAATATCAGTCCTTTGTATTACGATTTCGTAGGCAAGCACTTTTTAAAGTTCAATTTTTAAACGTACAAAAACAAGATTTAAAAATATAAGGTGAAATTTACAGAAAATTCGTCTAACATCTAGTCAAGCGTTTTTAGAAATTCGATTCTTCTAAAACCAAATAACAGGAAATCAATCGATAACATCCTATTTCCTACTATCCTACTAATCCTACTTCCTACTAATATTATAAATGCGAAAGTTTAGATGTCTGGATATTTGTTACCTTTCACGCAAAAACTACTGAACGGATTTTGATGTAACTTTACAGTATTATTGTTTATAACCCAGAATAACATATAGGCTATAATTTATGACGATCTGTGACAAACAAAATTTCACGCGGGTGAAGCCGCGGGCAAAAGCTAGTATTAACAATATTATCGACAAGGTAATGGATCAAGCTCATCACTACCAGTTCACCGTCAGAATTTCGCGAATGCATTACGGTCTTTTGTGGGAGCGGGCCAGTGTGCAATTACCAAGCGCCTGTACCTGTTTATAGCGCGAATAAATCCGCCGAACCATTCCATGCAATATCAAGCATTTGTACTCAAATCAAGAATTTCATCGAACTATGGAAGTATTTTGGTACTTAAATAAATAGAAATAAAATATTATTACTGAAGAAATTATTTATAGTTGACTTGTGTATGTGGCATGTGCCTACTAAGTATTAAGTTATTCAAAAAGTAAAACCAATAAAATATTTTGACCCCTTGATAATTGCGCTAATATGATTTAGCATACCACTAGGTTAAGGTGACGCTTGTTAAATTCTACCAAACACTTTTAAAACCATTAGTGTTTCTTCCCAGCAAAATGTTAAATGTTTTGTTATTTATTTTCAAATTGTTACTGTTCTATTTATCTTTTGGCTCTTTGTGATTCCACGCGACTGTACCCGACGCCGGCCACCGCGCCTTCTACCCGCGAACGTACATCGTACCTAAAAGGCGCATTTACTTTTGTCTCTAACCCTTTGCAATACGGTCCAAAATGCAAACATTTTAGGTGCACTGTATCATAGAGCTCTTTAGGAATCCCCGCGCGCTGCAACTGACAATTTTGTATTGTCTCGAAATTACGACGAATGCGACGAATTTGTTTGGAAAACACTCGTCATGGCTCCTAAGCTTTTCCGTGCTGATGGGGAAAACGCTTTTTTGTTTGGCCACTATCGAGTTGCGAGTTCACATCACTATTTTATGCTGTTTGGGTGTTTCAATTGGACATTGTTAATGATAAAACGGAATGTTAACGAGCAATTTATCTAAGAAAGTGTCTTTAGAAATATGAACCCATTTTTGAAGATTAAATAAGAAGCTATAATGACGGAAAACCCCTTTTTTTGCTATCATAGGAACATAGTTCACCTTTTGTACGATGTTTATTGTGCAATAAAAATAAAATAAAAATAATGCAAGGAGCATGTAAAAGTAAGTAGGTTGATTAGGTACAAATGTTTTAATTTTGTACCTACTGCGGAATATATTTTTGACGTTAAAAGTAAAAAAATACTCGCAACTTCTCCCCGAATGAGCTTATTTACAAAAATTAGCCTTTCCAACATTCCATTTTAAATTTTTTCCCCTGAAACCGCGTTAAACTCCCCAAATTGGGGGTATTCATAATCCCGCACCTCTTATTCGTAACACAAATAGGGTAATGGACAATCGTTTCTGATCTTGGTATTTGATTGACAAAGCTGCCTAACGAGAAACGAGGATCTGAGATTATAAAGTTTCCACGACGAAGAAGAAATAAAAAGCAGGCATGCGGGCCACTCGGGACACGCTTGAGCCAACAAGGGTGACAATTTTGGGACTGCTTTGAAGATATCACCTCCAATTCTTTGACATTAACTCTATTTACATTTAATGGCTTTTTTTTTAAATAGAAACGAGGCTTTTTCTGTTTCAATAGCAAAATAAAAAGTGAACTAATTTTAAATAATGAGTCTTCATTTGTCATTGGCATTGGTCATCAAAATAAAAAAAAAGAAATATGTACTTAGAAAATCTTTAAAGAACCCCTATATTGTGGTGGTGGAGGATTCGATACCACAAATACCTCGCATTGTCATCCGTTACGAAAACATCCAGGCTATCGGTTATAATATGTTATACCTACTACAGATTTCTAGAGAAAAAAAAACTAATTAAGCTTTTATTGAAAGATTTCTGAGCAAAATTTTGACTCAAACTTACTAATTGCATTACTGTGAACTACATTGAAAGGTTGTTAATGCTTTACTAACTAACGTTTATCTATCTGCCAATCACAGTCTACCTTCAAATTGACCTTGCAAGGTCAAGTTCACAAGGTTATAGTTACGCCCTGAACTTTAAGCTGGAACGCACTACTGGGTAATAATACTAAGTTAGCGATTCGCAGTAAGGGTCAATTAAATGCTTCTTGATATTACTTGAGTAGTAAAGTTTACTTCTGAAGCATTTCTTAGCTAAGTAATCATCAGTTCGTCGTTGTGGCGGAGTTCGAATTGATTGAGATCTCAGCTAGATACAAAAGTTTCGATAACAAACATTTGTGTGCAAATATTTTGCATGTTTTACATCAGTTTGTTTGTATTGCTCTAAAGAAAATTAGGGATATTTTTGTATTATGTGCGTATGTCTTTTTTCAGCACCCTTTAAGGCTCAGATTCAAGTTTATGATTCAATTTCAATTAGGGCTAATACAGTTAGTTACATAGCCCGACGGATTAGCAAGCTGAAGTGGCAATGGGCAGGGCACATAGTACGCAGAACTGACGGCCGATAGGGCAGCAAGGTTCTGGAGTGGAGGCCGCGTACCGGAAAACGCAGCGTATGACGTCCACCCACAAGGTGGACCGACCACATCGTAAAGGAAGTAAGCAGGAAGGCGCTAGACGCAGGCCGCTACCAACCGGGCAACATGGATAGCATTTAGGGCCTGTGTTCAGCAGTGGACGTCCTATGGCTGAGATGATGATGATGACAGTTAGTACAGATACTGAATCGCGTTTTGCGCGCTTTTTTGTAATACGAATTTAAGAGTTTATGTACCCAAACTTTCGCTATAGGTGAGAATTCTAGCATCATTATCGAGCTGTAAGTAAGTCTTAGTAGCTCTCATAAAAGCTAACAGTGTGCCTCTCGCCTTACATGACACACAGGTGGCGATTACGCGCATCTGCGCTCGCGAGCAAGTGTCGTTCGGATTTGTAATGGCTTTAATTAGACGCATTTCGCATAAAATATGGTTTTGCTACGTGAGTTTACGGTGACTTCAGCGTTGTCTAAGAGCTTTGGCTTTTTACTGTTAATTTGTTGTGTTTAAATTACTAGAATCTTTGTTAACTCTTGCCTACAGCTTGTGTTAAAAGTAGGTTCACAACAGTCCAGCGGATGACGGTAGTCGAATATACTGTCGATTTCTTCGACGCTTAGACCTTATTTTAACCGTGACTATAACCATAACCGGTCATTTTATTTGGAGTTTGACAGACTTTTAACGCTTGTTAAAGTTAAAGTAAGATGGTGCAACCCATCCTTAGTTTTCTTTCTTCCACCTTCATATTATGTGACAAAGCAGTCAGATCTTTACAGCCTTTAATAAAAAGTTGTACAAACAGTAACAGATTATGTTGTAACAGAAATACTATTTTTCTATCGGTATTCTATACCTAGTCGGTATTATTAAGAACAGTCCAGTTATCTAAAATTATTGTCGTCATTCCAGTGCCTGCAAATCTGTCACGGACTGCCCCTAACTTATAACTTCTACGTTTGTTTACTGTCCTTTGCGTCACATGCAAGCATGACGTCATTATTGCTTTATGACAGCGCTTTGGCTCCCCATTTATTTCACTTAGGCTGGGTTGCACCATCTTACCTTTGACAAGCGTCAAAAATCAGTCAAACCCCATACAAAAAGCACCGGTTATCGTTATGGTTACGTACGGTCAAAGTTAGAGGGTGGTGTTACCTACTCAGCCTTAGAATTTTTATATGACAAAACTAATACTTCTAACTCAAGAGTAACTATCAAATAATCTACTTTTATTTAAAGCTAGCGGTATTCTATTCAATATACAGCACTATACACTATTAATCCCGATACACGTCCACAAGTACCCGAACTAGCAAAACTTGGAACACATCTGTCTTGTAGACGGCTCGGTGCATTCTCACCTCGTGCTTGGTAGTTAGTAGTGAATGCCTAAACAGGGCGTCCATATTTAATCCACGTCTATCGGTGTAATGTCGGCGCATAGATCAGAGATGCGCAGATGGGACACGTCAACACATAAACAACCTGTAGACGACAATATTGCCTACCTAATTATTATAGGTAACATTTAGCACTGTGGCAGATGCATAATCTGGAATTTGTGGATTGTTATAAATGGAAAATTGACTTTATTTCAAACGTAAACGAAGCAGATAAATGTCTTAAACATTTCAAATTCCACTTTTTCAGGCGTACTCTTTTAAGATACTCTTAAAATCCTACTAATATTATAAATGCGAAAGTTTGTGTGGATGTCTGGATGTTTGTTACTCTTTCACGCTAAAACTGCTGAACGGATTTTGACAAAACTTTACAATATTAATGTTTATAACCCAGAATAACATATAGGCTATAATTTATGACGATCTGTGACAAACTAAATTTCACGCAACGCAAAAGCTAGTTTAATTATAAGTTTTATTTTATTTTATTTTTCTTTATTCAGAAAACCACAGCTCTTTATAATAATAATACAAACAGGTATTTTTGTTCTTCTTAGTTGGAATTTCAAGATCGCTTTCTATTTACAATTTTCTGTAAGCGATACACAAAGCTCAGCTTTATCCAATTCAATTCTTAATAAATCTCGAAAATATAGTGGACGGGCGTGATAAGATATGATCACGCAATACTATTCGCGACCTATATCAATGTCAAAAACAGACGTCAACAAATCTTGAACAATAGAAATATTAAATGACGTGATATGCGTTATAAATTCTTTGGGCGTTATTTCATTCAAATACATCTAGTATTTCTTTTGGAGCAATTTTTTTTATAAGAAATCCTCTACTTATTTATTAGGTTTTAAAACTTTAAAATGCAAACATAAAGAAGATTTTAACCTAAAAGATTTTAACCTGTTTCAGGCTAAAAAAGACTATGACCTCAAGCACAGAACGTTCTTAGAAAAGATCTTATTTTTATGAGTAGAAAAGTATTTTTTCTCAAGTTTAGGCACATAAGTGAGAGCTAATTTACAAAATAGATGCTATGTACTTCGGCCTGATCATCACTTACCATCAGGTGAGATACAGGCCAAGAGTTCCTCGTTGTGGTTAAAAAAATGTCTGATCTGCAACGTGCATAGTCTGTGTCGACCGCATCCATAATGCACGCGCGACCAGAAACTTGGCTCGTTGTTTCCGCGAGTAATGCGATGCCGGATAAGCTGTAATGACGCCTGTCATATTCAATGGAGAAATTATGGTGTGAATTGATGGATTGCTAAATATTTGGAAAGTTCTCCATCTTTGGGAAGGTTATGCTTCGTATGTATAAAGTGTTTTCTCTCAAGAACTACACTAACCTTCTATTAGTTTTACTAAGGCTGAGTTACACTACCTAAGTTTAACCGTAAAAATAACCGTAACTGTTATAAGTAACCGGTGTTTTTGTATGGAGTTTGACAATTTTTTTAAAGTTTGATGTTGCAACCCGGCCAAAGAATTTTCACGATTTGTATACAGAAAAAAATTGGCTACAATTTATAGCAAGGCAGAAAGTCCATTCGTGTAGAAGAAAAGTGTGCAAAATGTTGACATTGGCCGTACCTGTAGCTTGTAAACGCGTTGTTTTTATATTTTTGTCAGTTAAGTGCGAAATTTACCTAACTAGGCAGTTATTCCATTGGCAATACTTTGTAGGTAGAGTGTGCTACCTTGGCATCGTCCATATTGCTATTGTAACGCATTGTTTTAACAGTACAGTACGAAATTCATCAAAATTCATTAAACACAGGAGTAGCACTGGATGGAATGAGATGTTTAATAAATGCTATGACATTTTATATGTTTCAAAACACAATCATCAATAGATAATTTAGTCTTCACTGCAGGATCACAACTCTTTCTAATTTACCAAAGGCAAATCTATACTTCTATACTAATATTATAAATGCGAAAGTAACTCTGTCTGTTTGTCCGTCTGTCTGTCTGTCTTGCTTTCATGCGTAAACCACTGAACCGATTTTGATGAAATTTGGCATAGAGATAGTTTGAGTCCCGGGAAAGGACATAGGATAGTTTTTATCCCGGTTTTTGAAACAGGGACGCGCGCTATATAGTTTTTCTGTGACAGACAAAATTCCACGCGGGCGAAGCCGCGGGCGGCTAGCTAGTTGAATATAATTATAACCTACATTACCAGTATGACCAGACGGGTTGGGGAATCCTGATGTTCGCATTACCATCATGATTGTCTATCTCTTATTAACTTAAACAAAACCGAGTGATAATCAGAGTTTCACGCATCGCGAACTGCGGGCAACTGAAGTGGGGAATTATTTCCCGCGAGTTCCGCCTTGACGAAAGAACACAATAACCCGAATTACGGTCCCGGTGGGTTCCGTAATGCCTTGCCGCCATGTTGGAAGTGTGTAGCCTTGTTTGGACTAGGTTATTTATTAAGCGAGATTAAATAGTTTTTTTTTGGTTTTATGTTCTATCATAAGTATACCTATCTGTTTCCACTTTTGAAAGATAGTAAACGCTTACGAAGTACCGGAAAACGCAGCGTAGGACGTCCACCCACATTCTACAAGGTGGACCGACGACCTGATAAAGGTAGCAGGAAGGCGCTGGATGCAGGCCGCTAGCAACCGTGCAATGTGGAAGTCATTGGGGGAGGCCTATGTTCAGCAGTGGACGTCTTATGGCTGAAATGATGATGACGATGAAACGCTTAAGTTCCCCTAATTGGTAAATAATTGGGAAGACATAGGCACCCAACAATTGATAACATGAGATTTTAAAACGCGAGTTTATAGATTTTGATAAGAAATAAGAGTTCTCGAGGCACTTGCGTGCCAATTGTATAAACTGTATCAATTGTATAAAATAACTAAAAATGAAGTACATATGTGTAAGTTTTAAGCAAAACGCTTTTATTAATCGGTTATCATTAACTATTCAGTTATGAATGATTCTGTACTTCAGATGACACGTTAAGTTATTGTTGTCTTTTCCTTATTGTTACGTTTAGTTCCAGTGTACCTCATTGTATGTCTTGCCAAAATAAAAGAAAAAAAATCCGCCACCTACACAGTAGATCAATCCATTAGCGATTCAGTGCCTGAAATATATTCACTTAAAAGGGGAATCTAATTAATTAAATCTCCAACCGTCACATTTCCCCGAAAAAGAAAAATATTGCTCCTCCGCGAACGAAAAAAGTTTTTACAAGAATAGTCCCCTAGCTCACTCGCAACAAATCGGGGGGCTACTACAGACGTTGTCGAATTTTCGCTCGATCGTCTCTTGGGCACCATAAATTTAGGTCACCTGAGAAATTATTAGGGGTCCGCAGGAAGGTCTTTTTATTTTGTCGACTTTTTATGAGCAATAAAAATGATAAATAGTCTACCTGTTTTCGGATGTCTTCATATAAATTAAGGTAAGTTGGGAGACTAAAATACGAGTTTGTGAGGTGTGCTCCAAATAATATAAGGTTCCTATTTTTAAATTTTTAATTTTGTTTAAGTATCCTACTTAGTGGCGGTTGGAATTATTATTGACATAAATAGTCTATCTTTGTAGGTACAAAAGTAAAGTTTTGCCGTTATATCCAGATGATGTCAAATCATAGTACAAACCCCTGCTTAGTTTGAGTTATCTTACCTACATTTTTGTCTAATAAAAATAAAAATCTGCGGAACTCTACATAACGTGATATTTATTCTTTTTAGTTTTTTACCCAACAATAACCTGCAGTCCACGTATTTAATATTTGTGAACCAGAATAAAATAAAGCTGATGCAGTTAGTGGCCTTGGGGAAATCCGCTGATGTCGGCTTTCCGATGATTAATACCTCGTGGAGCGGTGGAAACTTTGCTGGGACTCGAAGGGTCGTAACTTCGACTCCTGATTATGTTATGAAAAAACTTTGATTGGAAAAATACATTGGAAGGTCCACAACTGAGAAAAACGCAGAATTATTTTGTAATGTGACACTGTAGATTTCAGATGTAGTGTTCCATGAGATAATCGATATTTTCAGAGTCAGAACGAAACAAAATTAATCGATTAAAAGCAATAGATACATTGCTAACCGCACTCCTTAATTGCAACGGTTGGCAACACATTGTGCTTCATTAAAACAAACACACGTTAATTTGTCGCCTCTGAGGTGTTTGCGTTAAATTCTCCACATATTAACGAAATGAACACTCCAGTACTAACCCAATTTATATAATGAATGCCATACATTACCCCACTCCTCACCATAAAGCGTTCGAGAACTTGAAGACAATGTCAACACGAGCGTAATATCTCATTCGTCTAGCAGACGCCGTCGAGAGCGGACGTCTCGTATTTATTTTATTAATAAATATGTTAATCCCGTAGGTAAGTGGCGACGCGAGCCTGCATTATTCATTGGTAAGGTAGCGCAGTTGACATAGGATAGCGTCCATGCAAATTCAATCCGGTGAGATGCGAACGAATTATCATAATTGTAAGTGAGGTTTTTGTTTCTGTACCTGACGCGGAAGTTTAATCTGAAGTTTGCCGACACTTTTAGTTTTGTATAACGCCGTCATAGCGCCATTTGCAATTCAGATACTGAGAAAAGGCGGATGGATCTGTGTTGAGACACAGTGTACGCAGAAGTAGTAGCATCACATTCTGAGGATGAACTTTGATTTGATGCTTGTCGAGATTCAGGTTGATTTTTTGAACTAGCGAGGCTTTAAAGATCATAATAAGGATTTAAGGATGCAAAAGCATCGAAGGTTTAATGAAAATTCTGTGTTGCTATTAATTATTAATGTTCCAAAATGAATCTATTGAGAATTGACTACGATCCATCGAAATAATTTTAGTTCAGAATTCAGTAAATTTTTAATGACAACAATCCTGTTTGAAGCTAAATATCATCGCCAGCATCTATGCGAATGAGCTTACATAAATAATATTTAGAATGAATCTACTACATACACTTCCACTGTGACCGAAGTTTGCCTTTGTTGGAAAAATACACAGGTTGGCTTTGGTACGGGTGTGTTTCGCGACAAATCGAATTACGTAGTTAGCGTGCCGCTTGCCGGTGGCCTTGCTTGCAAAATGGGGGGTTGTCTTTGCTGCAGTTTTGTCAGCTTTATTCTAGAGTTGATCTTGCTAGGATTAACATATTCTGTGCTGTATCGATTTTATCTCGAGATTGGTAGGGTCTTTGAAAAACTTTTTGTTTTTTTACTAACGGTATTTAATTAGTGGACTTCTGATAGGTCTCATTATCATTTCCATCATATTAATTAACGATACAAAAAGTAAACATGAGTCTGTCAATTTGATTCTGAAAACTAGGTCACCCTCAATTAAAATACACATTATACTTAATGGCTACTATTTAGATATTCGTTGGCTTGAATCGACTTCTCTAAATTGAGTTGTGAAGACTTTTAGCGCCTGTTCAAAACTCACTAATTGAGCATTTACTGTATCTAAAAGTCACTAAAATACAATTTTACAGCACCATATACTTGTCACTTATAAACAGCCAATTCAAGCAGCACTAACGTCGGATTTTTAACAATTCGAATGGACATGTTACAAGAATCTTGCCGGTTTATGTTCGTCTTAGCATTGTAACGATGTTATAAACCCGAGTGACAATTGAGAGGCACATAAAACAGCCGGTAGGCAATCCGCCATGCATTTACGATTGCCGTTTTACAGCTTAGGCCGTGCGCGGGCGGCCGGCAAATCGATTGGACTCGACTCGATTATTCGATTTAGATAAAGACGAATGTGTTAAATGATCCGATGTGAAATGGAATCTGGGATGTAAGAGATTGATAGATGGACCCGCTTTATTGTAAATTGAAATACGAAATCATAAGGAACACAAGAAGATGGTAAGGCACAATTTTAGACTGTCTAATCACTCAATTTTCTCTGGACATATTCCCACCCTTTCTAACAATGTTAAATATCAACTGAAACTTAACCTATAACGTTACAAAGTTTTCTATAAAAGAATAATTTTATTGCACGTTTTAAAAATCACATTGAACTTGGTTGCTTGCTTATATGACTCTTCACAATTACTGAAGATTTCGTCAGAAGAACTAACTAACTAGAAGGTACCTGAGTAAAAGTCATTTTAGGCTTCAGGCAGTTTCTGGAAACGCCAATTTTATCTTTAGACTTTATCGCCGAGTGTCAAAAGAAAAATGAAACGCATGATCGACTGCGTTGCCCCTTCGGTATTTACAGCTCGATGGCACTATAAAAACTCACCTAATATTGGTAAACGTTTGACTCGAGCGATTTTGGAGCAGTAAAAAAGCGATTTCGCGAAAACTTGGGAGTGAAATTAAAGGCGGTATTGAAAACAGGGCGAGGTCAAAAGGAAAAAAGTTTAAAATGTTTTAAAGTTCTATACATTAAGGAAAGGAAATGTAAGTTGTTAATTAATAAGTCTTTGAAGTAAGAAAATTGCGAATAATTAAGCGGTAGCGAGATACGTTCTCATAGTCTACAGAACAGACATTTTCACCTTAATAATAATAATAATACTTGGTGGTCAGTATTTAAAACTACAAAAAAGCAGTTTAAATTAACAGCAAAACTGCAATGAAACTTATCCACAGAGATTTCGGTCCAAAAAGTTACAGGACTTTTTCAGTGTGACAAATAAAAACGCAGACTCCAAACAAGTTGGTTCCAAAACAACTTGTATCATGTATTCACAGGACTGGTCCTGCGCAGTCACGGCGACGTGATTTTTGTCTCACTATGCGTGCGAGGATGACTCTGGCTCACGCCTATTCCAGAGGTAGTGTGATTTGGATATGGCATAATACAGCAACATGATAATTCAGATTTTTAATTGGTTACTTTTTAAACTTTCGCGTTTCATTACAATTAAAATAGAGAAACACGGATCTCAATGAGTCATTCTTTATGAGGTACCTACATGATCTTACAGCTTGACGTTTCGTACAAAACTTCCTACGTAAGTTTGAAAATTCAGCGGAGTTCAATTATATTAGCAAAATAGAAAGAGCATCATCATTTAACGCAAAAGGACATCACAGAAAAGACAACACATAAGTGGCAATGAAAATAGCAATATCCCGAATTTATCCTAAGTCTATAGAGATGCATAAATAATTTAGACTTCGACACTTGTTATCATCAGTAGCCTAGTGCTTCTGCAATATTTTTTTTAAATACAATAATTTATTGATTCATGCAGAACATATCCAACTACAAACGTCAATATTTCTTAACTACTCTATGCTTGTCGTATCATTTTTTCGTGCATCCATGTACCGACGCGTAAAGTGAGGATGTTTTAGCAAATGAACTCGCCACGTCTGCAGAAAATGTGTGACGGCTTTTGGACTCTTTCAAGCACCTTAGCTGTTACACTGTAGTGCCAATTCTGGTGAAAAATTGTAAGTCTAAACTAAGAGGCCTTATTAAATCCGAGAAACATATGTACAATGTTTTCTCTGCTTAAAAAGCAATTGATCTTCAGCTTCAAGCTAAGATCCCACACAAACTAAATTTCTCTTAATACTTATTTTGAGATAGATTGGTTCACTCACCTAGCATATTTTTGTATAATGAGTTATTAATAATTTGTAGTGAACTCTAATGGTTTTTAAAACTATAAATAAATATTTTTACGGCAGGCAAACAAATGATTTGATTGCATAAATAAGGTTTGGAAAAAAATTAAAGTTCTTATTAATCATAATAGTTGTTAGAGCTGGCGAATGAAATCTTTATCGTAAAAATCATAAATCGATATTTAATATTTAAAATTCAAACAAACTTTAATGACAGCGTTACTTTGTAACATTTCGGTAAGGCACACCCGATCAAACTTCATAATTAAATAACGCTGTCCGTTACCACTGGGTGTAACGGTAACGGTAACGGGTAATAACGAACCGTCCGATGGCGGTATTAGCCCCCAATTAAAACTTCACAAAAACATTGCGGCGCTTCGGGTTAATCTTCGGGAATAAGGTTAATGCCTTTGAATTAATAATGTTCTTGCTCATTAGTATTTGTTTGAAGCACGGTAAGTTAAGGTTTGGCTTTGTCCAGCAGTGGACGTCATTTGGCTGAAACGAACGAACGAACGAAGTTAAGGTTGGGTTGGTCAAAAGTTTGGCATCGGTGTCCTCGCCTACGCAACGAGACAAACTGATCACAATCATAAAAGTAAAGTCATGAAAAGAACATTGTCCACGTAATTAATTAGGTACAATATTTTAGTTACTACTAGCTTTCCGCCCGCGGTTTCACCCGCGTGAAATTTTGTCCGTTACAGAAAAACTTTATTACGCGCGTCCCTGTTTCAAAAACCGGGATAAAAACTATCCTATGTCTTTTCCCGGGACTCAAACTATCTGTCTATTCTGATTTACATTTACAGGTTGGATCTTATTCTCGGTCAAGCCATAAGTCCTGGCTACGTAGGAGTTGCAGTTGTGGAAATAGTCCCGTGTATACATTGCACTGAGCTGTTGACTGATACTAACGACAATGTTAAATATTGACATTAAATACACACAATTTGCCCAGTAGTTATAATAATCAGTCATTATCAACATTGAAAATTCAAATACATTCAACGTTAATGTTCACGCACGAGCTGGAAGTTAGTTTATAAGGCTTAAGTGCGATTAGCGGTGTTGATAACTAGCGAAGTTATTAATAACGTTATCGGTATTTAACATAATAATGTAAATATTACTTTATTTACAGGTTAGGTTATAAAACGTGACCGTTTTATATTTTTCTTAAAAAATAAAATTGTATTTGTATTAATACTTTTTGTTTGCATCAAAGTAAGCTTCAAGTCTCTTTACAAATAAATTAATATTTGAAATATTGTATTGTTTAACTGTTTCTTATTTTCATAGTTAACTTTTACCATGCACCACTGTAGGAAGTCTGTAGTTGTCAATTAAAGGAAAGGCAAGTTATAGCGAAAACAGCAAATATTATAGATTTTTGAGTTAGACGAACATGCTCAGAATAAGTATCGTATGTCTTCTATGTTAAATACCTACATAACATAATTTATATTAAATACCTGGATGGATTGGATGTGGGGGTTAGTACCAACTGTGAAACTAACGTTTTTTACCTGTAACAAAAAAGAGAAACATTAGTATATGACACAGGCATATGAAAATAATAACAGGACAATCAAATGTACTCGTAGAACGTTATACAGGGTGGAATTTTGTAATGCCACCTGGAGGGAAAGTACTCCTAATACTGTGGATAGAAAATTTTACTCAAAGAAAACATTCCTTTATTTTTGAAAACAAAGAGAACTGCATTCAAAGATTTTTGAATTTTTTTCGAAAATTCACTACCATACCATACAATTTTCTGTAAATAATTAAAATAATTTAAGATTTCATGGTTTTCCTTTCATTTAATTTATCAAGTTTGTTAAAGAGATTTCATCCATAAACTTTACCCTAACGATCGATGCAATAAAAATACAGGGTGTAATTTTTAACAAATTTTAGTTGGTTCGATTCTCGGGTGTGGCAAGCAAAATTTTGGAAATCTTTGAATGCAGTTCTATTTCTATTCAAAAATAAAGGAATGTTTTCTTTGAGTAAAATGTTCTATCTACAGTATTAAGAGTACTTTCCCTCCAGGTGGCATTACAAAATTCCACCCTGTATACAGACATCGGGAGTTAAAGTTTCATATCATTATTTAAATAAATTCTTAAGAAAAAGAAGCATAATAAGTTTTAATAAAATAATTTAGCTACCCAGAACTCTTTGACAGAAAAACTTAATTTGATTCTAAGAAGCAAAATTGCTGTTTCAACGTTAAAATACAATATTTTGTAACAAAGTCACATTATGTTTAATTTTCTACGAAAAATATGACTAAGACTAAATATTGCTGAATACTTTGTGATCAAGGTTGTTGTAAATTTTTTTTTCATAATAAAGTCTTATGAATAATATATTTGTATTTTTAACATTCGATCCTCAGTATACCTACTTGCCTGACCAGGCATACTTTTAAAAATTACCCAGCATAGAATTTTTAAAACACGACGACAGAGCTGAAAGATATTATCGCAACTATTTATCGGGTCAACATTGTACTGAAAACTTAATAACAAAACATTAATAGTAAGCTGTAAAAAGTTAATAGAGCTTCGTTGGCTCGTAAAATTTTACGTTATAGCTTGCTGGTGTACACGGCTATACGAGTATAGTGTATGGTGCAGAGCTGTTGATGTGCTAGGGTGTTTTCTTTGCATCGTTGTAGACGGCTGGGTAACCGTCAAACGTATGTGCTGGTCTGTAAGACCGGCGGTAGACGTTTGAATTCATAGAGCTAGGACGTAAGATTTTAAATTAATTAATTAAATATGTTTTTATTTGTGTAAGTCATTCTGGGTGTAATTATTACTTTTTAATAATCCAAATTAAATGATTAAGAAATGTCTTATGAAAACTTATAACGTAGATGATTTCTCTATAACGGCAGAGTGATTTGATTTAGATAGGTACCTATCTAGCTCGCCTTTACTACGCATTTTGTGTATTTACTGTAATAATATACCCAAAGCTGACAAAAGTATAAAGCTGAGTGAAGATGGTGCAATCTTACTTTAACCTTGACAAACGTTAAAAATCTGTCAAACTCCATATAAAATGCATCGGTTATCATTATAGTTACCGTTAAAGTTAGGTGGTGCAACTTATACATACTACATACGCTACCGCGTCACCGGTCGATAAGTTGTCTCAAATATATTCTAGAGATGGGAAAATTTGCATTTCCCATCGCGTACCACTATGAAAAGCAGAAGCGTTTTGTATTTTCACAGAAATTTTCAGTGTACAAGTGGTTTCGGTCCATGGGACCCTGTGCCAACAAGTTGTGTAAGCACCGCCTCGGAGGGTTAGCGGAGCCATCTTAAGGCTCTTACGCTGTTATTCTAAGGAACGACGCACACTCATCGTGTTTGCCTTCGATCATCGCGCACTATGGCAAATGTGCGGCGCGCTTTACTATAACGTTTGGTATATTTATTCGATAACTTCAAGTTGATCCGATATTTTGACAGACGCGTTTGTAACATATTTACTGACAATATCTTGGTACTTACTTCTATGTAAAGCTAAGTCGAACTGGAATATTACCTTTTTTAATATCAATTCAAGCTCTATGAATTATTTATCTTTGCTTTTTTGTCAAGTAACATACCTATAAGAATCTACAAATAAAATAGAAACTAATTGGACGCAAAATAAGTGCTCATAAAGAAGGCTTTCTTGATAGGTAATTATGACCAGAAGATAATGAAAATATCCTTAATAATAAATTAGCTCTACGGCTGGGTTGCACCATCTTACTTTAACGTTGACAAACGTCAAAAACCTGTCAAACTCCATACAAAAAACACCGGTTATCATCAAAGTTACGGTCAGAGTTAGGTGGTGCAATTCAGCCTAAGTATCGTCAAGCACTTAGGGGTAAAACAATATGTCAAAAAGTAGTAAATAATAAATAAAATTATTTCAATAACCCCATGAATACCTAGCTTCAAAGACAGTCAGATACATTGTATAATGTGGTTATATCGGCTATGTACTATTTTTTCACAGAAATCTTTAGTGTCGACACCGCCTTCCCCTTCATATTTGTTTCAAGTAACTGTCCTCACCATAGGTTGTCTGGAAGAGATCGCTTCATAGCGATAAGACCGCCTAGTTGTGCCTTGTGTGTTCCTTTTCTTTCTGTTATGTTATTTGTCGGTGTGCAATAAAGTGTATTTATTATTATTATTATCACGAGATTGAGTTCAGATTTATTAATGTTACTTTACTTTACCTTTCTTCTATAATATTACGAGTACTTACAGAATACAACCCTTTCTGAGTCTACCTACACACAATGTGCTTAAAAATATGATTTATTCCTGTTCCACTCAATTGGAATAAAAAATTCAGGTTTTCGGGTCTCGTATCCAACTACCGATCCTGCGTTAACATTTTAATTAACTTTTAATTAATCCATAAATTAATTTATTAAAAATTCATTAATAAAAACCGGGATGGGGCGATATTTCGTCGGCCAACGAGCCGTAGCGTCGTAAATGGCTTTCGAGTGCTCGTTAATTTGCTTAATTGTTGTATTCTTGTTATAAATTCCGGGGATTAAGCCGTTTTGTTCCGACGGTTGTGTGCGACTCGAGTATATTAGATGTTATGTACGAGTGCAGTGCGTTGGGCACATTAGGGTATACACTTTTGTTATAAAATAGTACTTATTACTAGTGGATAAGATGCCACAGTGCTAGATGTGCCGTCATCTGTACTAAGTACCAGTATAGAGCGCCACTGCAAGTTTATAGCGTCGCATGTTTTAAGCTATAATATTTTAACGTTTGCTAGCAAGCACGTGTCTAGCATGAGAGAGAGAGAGACAGATAAATAAGTCGGTTAAAAGATCTTGAGATTCATAGTTCCGTTCCCAGATGGGAATTATAAATGTTGTGTGTTTTTATCGGACAATCAGGTTGATTTTACACCACAATGTTTTAATTATAATAATAGATTTGTTCCACTTAGAAATTCAAGCCAGGGCCAAGAAATTGGTATCTATTAGAGATTTTGCGCTGTGCATTACATTTTAGCAAATAGTTTGGGTCCTATATACTTCCAGAGACCAGTGTAAGTCCTATAGTCTTCCAGGGACCACATAAAGTTGATAAATAAAAAAAGTCTTTACCTAATAATTTTATTGTCTTATAATTTTATTAATTCATATACCCATTAGCGGTTTGAAAAATATTTTATTAAATCGATAAACCACATTATGTGGGGTTAAAACATATTTAATATATTCCAGGAAATAAACATACCTTAATATTATAATTATGCACCAACATTTTGTAATTACGGCGGTCATTTGACCAGCGAATTATCACCCATTATCCATAATTAGCCAAAAAATATATCAATTCCAACATCAGCATTTAAATGGATGAAATTATCACGTGCGTTTCATTTGTAATCATTCTACAAGGGTGTTAATTGACCGGGTTTAATGACTATGTTAATGTAACATGGTATTTTTATAAATTAATGTCCTAAATCAAATGAATTAGTGCGATTGTTGTTAAATCAAGCGTTATTGACGCGCGCGCATGATTTTAAAAGCTGGTGTCGTCTTTTGTTTAAGCGGCATCCGAGGACGAGGTATTATATGAGGTAGGGGAGCGAGGGGCTTGTTGTAACAGGGGTAAGTAGTAACAGGCTCTTTTCACTAGGATCTTAAACGCATTGACGTATGTCTTTGACTCGATTCAACCTATAAACCGCGCCGTATCATGTTGCCATAGCTAGTGTCCCACCGGCCGGCGCAGTTAGCGGAAGTGTGCACGTGCTTCATTTTTGCCAGGTAATATAAAATTGTACTGTCGTAAAATTTCGGTTTGCGTTATTATTACTGACTCATTTCAAATGTTCAATATTTTATTTCCATTCAAATTTATCTATCTTTGATAATGTGTAACAGTTTTTATGATTGCTAAATTGTTTAAATAGTTATCTTGATAAATGTTAAAAATCATACCATGGGGTTAGTTGTAACAAAATGCGGGGGCTTGTTGTAACAAGAAGATTGGGTAGAGTGTATCATTTATAAGATGTGGGCACATGTAGGATGTGTTAAAGGAAACACTATATCTTTTATTTGTATTAATTGTAGCTCAGACAAAGACTGAATTTAATTGTAATGAAACCCACCAAATGTTGATTCTTCTATGTATAAGTATCATACTTTGTTAGATAGATATTAAGAAGAGATAATTACGAAGCATGCCTTAGATATAAATAATTTAATCACTGTGATTTAAAAGTGCACTAATAAGACTGCTAATTACTTAATTTTTAGGTGTTGCTTACTAAAAGAGTGTATTTACGTTGGTTTTTGATAAGAATTAATAATACTTACTTTTAAATGATGTGAATTTTATTAAAAAACAAGCAAAGAATAAATGATTAAAGGTATTATTGACGTTTTTTTTTGGCGTTACTACTTGCCCCGGTAGATGTTACAACTTGCCCCAAGCACGAGGTAAGTTGTAACACCGCACTTCTTCTAGAAAATAGTTGATTATAAAATAATGACCAATATTTATGGTATTATTTTTACTTGATTAGGTACAGGAAGAGTTACAGAATCCATCCATCTTTATTTAGTAGACATTTAATCAATAGATCTCAAGATATCCACCGGGATCCCTTAAATGATACACTCTCTATTGGGTATAGTTTCTCAAGTTAGTTTCAGTTAGCAGCTAAAGACTATACAGCATCAGTATGTACACAGAAACATCGTCAGCATATAAACAAGTAACTAACTGTACCATACACATTCTGTTCCCGCACCGCGTATAATAAAGCCTTCAATGGATCACCCGTAATATACAAGAGTGCGGGCGAACACATATTATGCTCCCTCCTAACATTATTAAGGTACGCACACACAATAAGTGCCGACGTACAAAAATAACAAAACCACACACATAAATATAAGAAAAACAAAATTTGCACTTACATTAACAGCGGTACTCGTAAAATAAAAATAGCGCCGAATATCTGAGGGGAGGCCGGGGTAAGGATAAACACGTTAAAGGGTGATGTTGGCTGCTTGCTATCCGCAAAGAAAACACTCGCGATTGTGTTAGGTTCGAGTGCAGAAGTGGCAAATTATACGTGTTGGGATATATTATGCCTACTATCGAGGCATTAGTATTATTCAAATTCAAATAGTTTGTACAGTACATAGGCCCTTTTGTAGGGCACTTATACACGTCCCAAATATAGCTAGCCTTACCACCACTTCGGGACAACATATGGGCTGGTGCACTGGTGCTGAGAAGAAGTATTTGGAGGTAGACGGAGTGTACCGTACCAAGATTTTTCTTTATACCCATTTGCCTATAAATATAGAAAATATCACTTGTGCGATGATCCAGTCATCATCATCATCATTTCAGCCATAGGACGTCCACTGCTGAACATAGGTCTCCCCCAATGATTGCCATAATGACCGGTTGGTCCAGTCATAAATAAATGAAATATGGTGTTACAGATTTACCAAATTCAAACCTTACATTTTATTGATATGTATTTAAATACTGTCAAGAAGGATGATGATGACTGTCACGATAAAAAATAGGTAAATAAATAATATCTCGTAAGTTTTTTTTACAAGTGGGTTCTTCTGTCTGTACATTCATCTATGTGTAAGAGTCAATCGACACAGCAAGCATTTGTGTTTGCTTTAAAATTGCATTAGGTCATATTTTTAGAAAAGGGAAATGCGTTTTAGTCAACAATTGCGAAGACAACAGGGGAAACTTATTTTATCACGAAGGGGTGTAATTTTTAGTGACGCAACACCAAAAAGAGAGAAAGAAAGAAAAATGAAACGAAATTCAAAACAAATGTGCACAGTAGGAAAACTGTGTTTTTGCATTAAAAGCAAGCCCTTGTGGTTAAGTGGAGACAATTACTCTTTCAAACCTGAGGTTCTGTGTTCGATTCCCGGATAGGAATGACAAAATTAAATGAAGTACCTATTTAACTGGTCACGGTCACGTTATAATCTGGAAGCTGATACTACTTAAATAATATTAAAGAATTTTACTATGGTACTTATAGACTTCAGCCCAATCGTCCTTATCAGCAACGACCATCAAACAGCGCCTCCTAATGAGGATCAGTACTGTTGTAGAAAATTNGATCGGATATAATGACGTCATCGTCCCCGCGCCGGGCGGTCAGTGAACTTTTTTAGTAATTTGGCCATAACTTCGTCAATTTTTGTCGTAGAACAAAAATTTTTGCACTGTGTATTAAGGATTTCTTAGCCCTATAAATCTGCATTCACAGCTAAAAATCGAAATGATCCTCATTGCATCTTATAGCACTATATTAAAATCACCCGGTGGAGCGGAAGACATTCTTCCCTTAATAAGCACACCAGGATATATCAGCGACCTGTTCAGTGTGCCTACCATGAGTTTACGTTAGGTGAGCTCGCTAGCGAATACGTCAAAAAATTCTATGAAGATCCTATTTCTTGAAAGTAGCCACTAGGGGCGCTGCACAATATGTCATACATTTAAATGTCATTTTTTTACGCAGTCGCTAGCGAGCACACCTAACGTAAACTCATGGTAGGCACACTGATCGCCGACGTCTTAATGAAATTTTCGGATTATGACCCAGTAATCGTCCGTCCTTTTCACACCTACCGCTAATAATACGTGCGTCTCCCTCCCATGTAAGGTGCACTGCCGAGTTTTATGCGAAATTTATTCATAACTGTGTAATTTATCCGGTGAAGTAAAACGCTACGTAATGGGAACTGGGATAATGTTTTCTTCTATTGCCGCCAACAGAGTTTAATCATGGCATCCCCGTAACTTATCATTTGCTGTAAATAGGAGGAAATTTAATATCGGCTGGGTATCCCGGGTTTTATTTAGCAGAAGTAATGGTCCGCCCGTTAATACGAATGTTAACAAAGATTTAGGCGAGTGCTTTGGTAATTTGGCCGTTAGGTAATGTAGCTTTTTTCTAATCTGATATTTTCTAAGTGAAACTTTTTCGGTACAGGCAACGATACTCAAAGTCAACAGGGTGGCACCTTAAGTCACTAAAATATTATTGATCCAAATTGAACACTCTTAACTACTGATTAGAAAGTGCCATAAAAAGAGCTTTCAAATTGGAAGAGTTACTTAATATTAGAGAATATTATTATAAAAATTAGAGAGTGTAATTTACAAAACAATGTTTGTTTTCCATGTACCATCATAAAATTTAGCATAAAATTTTGTCAAGGCATGCAGTAATTACTTAAGAGGCTCACGTCACACTTTAACATCAACAGTGACCATACCTTATAGTCTAAAAAATCTGTAACCGACCTAGTTCTTAATTTTAATCTTGTCTTCAGACACAATTATTTAAATTTATAAAACCATTTCAACTTTAATGATGTTTACTTTAAACTCGCTCAGCACAATTGCCGAAAGACTGTCACTTTGAAGACTTCGGATCGGTCGGCTAAGGCAGACCATTATACTATCACGCTGCGGTTGCGCCTTTGAGCGTTTCAGCGTTTGAGCGTTTGAGCATTGAGCGTTTGAGCCAACGCGCGCTTGTTAATGTATAACGATGCAGTCTACCCTCGCGGATTGTTAGGCCTTTGTTTTGACGTCTTTTGGTTAGAAAAAAACAATTTAAAAGTAAACAGACGTGTTAAAAAGTTGTAAGTGAATAAATAAATATTTGCATTGCCAGTGAAACTTATTCTCGTTTTGTAGCAAAAAGTGAGTGCTGTATTGTGAAATATCGAAGATAAAATGGATACACAGCAAGATATTGAAATTATATCTTTAAGATTGAAATCGGAGGGGGTTTCGATAATTAGATCCAGCTAATTTATTATGACATAAACTGCATCGGTTAAGACTTTGCATAAATTATAGTGTTGCATGAAGATAATATTTGGTCAATATGAGCATTAGGTTTAACAATAGCTAATTTTGCAGTATTCTAGATACCCTTGCCATTCTGATCCCTAAATAACACAACTATCCTTTTCGAAGAGATGTTTCCATAGAGGCAATTTAGATATTGTCTGTCTGTCTTTCTAATAAATAATTATGAAATGTAACAAAAGGTATAATAATATCCACACAGATAAACGTAGTGCAAAAAATACCATAGTAATTGCTTTTCTAATAACACATACTTCTGAATTACAATCTAGATCTAAGCAAAATAATTTTGTTAAAATATTTTTTTGAAAATTGTAATTTGTCATGTGTTTTATAAAATAAAATAAAAATGATTCTGAAACTGCCCTAAAACTTAAGTGATTAAAAAATAAACAAGACCAAAACAAATAATACTTATCACTTTACGACTATTAAAATATAAAGAACTAGGGCCGTGGCGTGACTTACAGCGATAAAAACGGCTGAATGATAAAAACTACCGTGTACGAGAATCAACAAAGTAATATTAATTTTTTATGGTATTTTTGGACCACTTTATAGCAAATACCCTTGATTTACGATGTTTCTAAATGTAGGTAATGTATCTACTGCAAGGGAGGGTAGTCACGCGTTCAAATCTATACTAATATTATAAATGCGAAAGTAACTCCGTCTGTTTGTCTGTTTTGCTTTCACGCCTAAACCAATGAACCGATTTTGATGAAATTTGGCATAGAGATAATTTGAGTCCCGGGAAAGGACATAGGATAGTTTTTATCCCGGTTTTTGAAACAGGGACGCGGGCGATAAAGTTTTCCTGTGACAGACAAAATTTCACGCGGGCGAAGCCGCGGGCGGAAAGCTAGTACCTACTTACCTATATCGAACGGTATTGCATTTGATTATCATCTGTTTAAGTATATTTTGCCTCAATTCAAATCAAATTAAATCATTTATTTGCACGAAGATGATAACTTTTCATATAGAAACAGGAATACCTATATTTTCATGTAAAATTAGCTTCGGCAGCAGCCTTAAAATGCTATCATTATTGTAAAATTCTTTAAGAATAAACAGCGTCTTAAGTTTAAAATATATTAAGGTCGCTTTCTGCTATCAAAAATTATTATCTTGGGTAAAAGTTTGGAAAAATATTAATTTCATTCGCTTACAGCCAAAGTATTTCGTAATTGCGTGACTTGATTCTAGGTCCATGTTAGAAATGTTAGCTATTTCTAAACAGTTTAGTACCTACCTAAGATTTAGGGAAATACCGGCAGTAGTACGAAATTAGATTTAGGCATTAACAGGCAATTTACTGATCCGAATGATTAAAAGAAATACTATGACGTCAGTGTTTTACTTTACAATACATTTGTGTTGGACTCTCGATCCTATTTATTTACCATCGTCAAAATGGACAATTAGGCCTAGACCCACCTTAGCTAGACCAACATAGGATCGTCTACCTACAACGTAGCCTATTTGAAGTTTTTAACAAGATAAGTAAGGATTAACATATTATTAAAAGTTACTGAATTTCATTTAAATTAAATTCAAAAGACTTTCAATATTTGGTAAAATCTATAGATGTGACTATTTTAGGATTTGTAAAGAAGTTGTTTTAAAATAACATCAAAGCTTTCAAAATACCTATGTTTTGTTACTTTAGTTCTACATTACGAGCCTTTACCGCCAAATTATCGTAAGCGACACTTTTGTCAAAAAACCGTTTTTTATCGATTCTAGTATTTTAAACCGTAACGGACCCATCCCTGTTGGTGTTTCCCGCCAAAAAAAAACCATTACAAAGTTACAGCAAGTGCTAAAATTATCGTGAATACACATTTTTTCTAAAACTTAACGTAAGCGACACATGCATTTTATCGCAAGCGACCGCACTTGTTATCGCAAGCGACATTAGCGCTTCACTGTGGGCGTTTACTAATAAACAAACCTGTTGTTTATATCAGCAAAAGTTCTGATGCAATTAGAGATTGCAATCGAATATTCGAATATTCGAATTTTTAATTTCAAATTAGTATTCGAATAGTAAATTAACATGTATTCGAATATTCAAATATTACAAAAATAAACAGAAAAGATAGAAAAAAGACGACTTAGTGTTGGCAAATGCAGTCGGAAGCATCAAATACATATCACCAACTAAAAAAACTAGTCATTTATGTTACCGACTGCATTTGTGAACACTAAGTTGTGTTGTTTCTACCTTTTCTGTTCATTTTTACGTAGTTGTGTTTCTTTCACTACTTTGATACACATCGTATAAAAGAGGCGATAGAGCGAAACCAAGGTTTCAAATAACTTGAAAGAGACAACTCTATTGATCAAAGTCAGCTGACGATGCTGAAGACGGAGGACGGTAACGTCAACAAAAGCCGAGGTTCTGGGTGAGATCGAAAAGATCTATGGACAGCTATATACCTCCCAACCTATTAATAGCTCAGCAACAGACGCAAGAGATAGGTTAACGCGACACTATACCAAAGACATCCCGTATATCAGCCTATACGAGATTGGGAAGGCTCTCAAACAGCTAAAGAACAACAAGGCATCAGGTGATGACGGCATAACCTCGGAGCTTTTGAACGCAGGTGGAACACCGAAACTCATTCAGAGACTCTTTAACTCCGTCTTACTTCAGGGAACAACGCCAGAGGCATGGGATAGAAGCGTGGTGGTGCTCTTCTTGGACTATGAGAAGGCCTTTGATTCGATCGAGACTTAAGCAGTGCTGCAGTCTCTCAGACTATTGGTATATCGAAGTGCTGAAATGCCTGTACAGAAACGCTACCATGTCGGTCCGAGTACAGGAGCAAAGCACAAGGGTGATTCCTCTGCGGCGAGGCGTGAGGTAGGGAGATGTTATATCTCCGAAACCGTTGACCTCTGAATTGGAAGACGCTTTCAAGCTCCTTGAATGGAAAGTATTCGGCATAAATACCTATTAATGGCAAATACATCACTCAGCTGCGGTTTGCTGACGATATTGTGGTCATGGCAGAATCGCTTGAAGACCTTGGCACAATGCTCGAAGACTTTAATCGAGTCTCCCAACAGGTAGGCCTTCGGATGATAATGGACAAAACGAAGCTTGTCCAACGTCCATGTTTCGGTTAGAACTCGATTCTCGAGACTGTTGACTGTTGACAAGTATGTTTACCTCTGACAAACGATTCGGCTAGGAAGATCAAATTTTGAGAAAAAGGTAAAGCGCTGGATACAGGCCGGTGCCAACCGGTCATTGTGAAAGTCATTGGGGGAGGCGTATGTTCAGCAGTGGAAGTCCTATGGCTGAAATTATGATGATGATGAGAATTTTATAACTGTTTTAAGAACTTTATTGTTAAATAGTTAAAACATAGTTCTTAAAGCAATAAAACCAGCAATAAAAACATTGATATTTTAAGTGCTTTTTATTTTTTGAAAGTATTCGAATAATATTCGAATATCACTGAAAAATTTTTCGAATATTCGAAATAGAAAACAATTGAATATTTGCAATCTCTAGATGCAATAAGTGGTTGAATAAGTGGTGTTAATTGATTTGTACAAGAAGAAATTTCTCATGAATAAATAATTTTTGATTATTATGTGGATATTTCATTTAAAAACCTTTTAAAATGCCTATTTATTTAACAATTATAATTTCTTGGACATAGTAATTTTGATAGGTAATGTTATCGTAAACGCCCGAATATCTATAGACTGTGACAGCAAAAATATTGTATGCGCCATAAGTGGCATAAATACTCATTATTTTTGTTTTATTTTCAGTTATATATTTAAATCTCTAAAAATCATTAACGTATGTCATTTTTCTTGTTATTAGCCCACTTCTGATTAAAAATATTTAAAAAAAACCTTCTCCTGTAAAATTTGGTTTTTGTCGGTTGCGCTAAAATGGCGGTAAAGGCTCGATTATATTTTCACATTAAAACAAAAACATTGCAGACGACGCAGACTACTTTGGCAAATGTAAATGAATTTCTACTGTCAAAGTATAGTGACAGTTTTAGAAACTTCAAAGGCCAATGTACTTATTTTTAAGCTGCATGAATCAAATAAGGCTGTATGTTTCTTAAAGATAAATAAATGCAATAAAAATAAACCGTGTTTATTTACTTGACCTTATCTCATTAAATATTAGATTAAATAAATTAAAATAGATAAATAGAAAAGATTAAATAATACTTGACAATATTTTTGCAATCACAAAATACTACGAAAATTAGTGCGCAGAAAATTGCAAAGAAAAGCCTTGATAGCAATGTAATAAACATTAATTGAGTTATTTAGTACTTTAGATATCTCTGGAATTCAGTGGGTTGGAATTTTTGCAAGAAATGTGTAATTACTTGGGGGCCGTCCATAAATTACGTCATCGATTTTTTCAGATTTTAGACCCCCCCCCCCCTACAATCATCCTATCGTCATTTCTTAATNACAATGTCTGATATGGTACATCCTACAATGTTAAGTTACTTGTTAGGAAATGTTAATGCAAGTTGGTATTACATTCAAAATTATTTATATTTAATATAACTGCCGTAAAAACAAATGACAACACGACGTCCGTTTATCCCGCTAACATAGCCAGAAGTGGGAGATCGCACGAGCTCTCCCTCCTCCGCGCACCGTTAAATACGTCGGGAACAACTATCCGGCATTGTTAACGGACTATCTAGGCAATATCCGACATTTTTAATGTAGTTATTTCAAAAACTATGCATAAAATCATAAATTTTCTTTCACCTGATGATAGCTTTGACTATTTACGCACAAATTATGCAATAAAATAAAAATGGCAATTTTGCAGTTCCGACTATGTTAATAGTCATGGGCGATTTAATTGTACATACATGTGCAGAAAGATACTGCAATTATCTTAGCAGGTATTACTAAATCGAATACGATATTACCATTCGTCGCTTTTCCCCACAGAAACTGATGGCTTAAATAAATTACTTCTTACCTACACCCGTTGAACTGTATGAAAAAGTAATTGAAAATATCGCCATGGTTATTTCATAAAAAATTGTAATGTAAAAATATACATTTCAAGCAACCAGAAAAGCAAAGCAAAACCTAAGTTGTGAATAAAATAGTCAACAAGAATAAAGAGAAATCTGCTAAAAAATTCAATCTATTCCTTCTTCAGAAAGCTCATAATAATATAGGGCCGCATCTTTACTAATCATCATAACAAATGTATGCAGAAAATAGATCCAGAATTTTAAATCGGAGTCAAATGCAGCAATAGCATGCTCCAGCATTAATTATTCTGATGTATTGTATCATGAGAAGCTTTGAGATTCTATAACGAAGGAAATGCACATGTAGTTTATTTAGTTTAGTAGAGCTCAATCCAATTATATTGGTGAGTATTTTTTTCATTCTATTTCCACTAGATTTTTTGAATACCAGAACATGAATGTGAATAAGAATAAAATTTCAAACATGCCTGGAATTTACCGTCAAAAAGTTTCGAAAATATTTGATATACTTCGATTCGGGTTAGATATTTTTAACCATTTTTTAAAACTGAGCATGCATAAAAAATCATTTAACATTTTTAGTGAGCTAGGTAGGTAGGTACGTAAGTAAATTTAATGATGCACCATGCCTTTAAGACATACCTACGGTAAAAACTATCGCTTCAAGTCCATCTGATAGTTTCAGATGTCTCTGTACTAAAGTTGTCGCAAATCACAGAATAGAAGAAATGTTTATTTATTTATAATTTTGGATGCACTAAATGACAATAAATAAAACAGAGTGAATAGCTATCTTTTTAAAAATCAATGCAAGTCACCAAAGCAAAGGAGCGTTTTGCATGGCTGCGCGCAATCGCAACCTCGTCGCGTACTTGGGTAAAAAACGGGAAATAATAAACTGGGTGAGCGAGATGTATGGAAAATACTGAGGTTCCGTATAGAAGTTCTAATTTAATTTTAATACTATTTTACTTCTTCTTAGAACCGTGAAATTATTACTGACAAACATCTGTAGTAATTAAATATCATGATGTTTCTTTTTCAAAATACCTAGCTCTTACCTACCTATTCCTTATGTAAAATCCAGAACTAAACTCTGAGTTAAAAGAAATTGATAACATTGTAATATAAAGTCACCCCAGCAAAGAACTTAAAAAAGAGAACCATTAACCCCACTTAAAGTATTGTTGCGTATCTGCAACGAAAAAAATAGCGACTGTCAACTTTTTCAGCAGTATATTGTTTTAAACTTTCATGGTCAGTAACATAATAATTAATGACATCTAAACCACAAGACGTTTCTTTAGTTACTCCGTGACCATGGCGCTTGCAACAATGCCAAAATATCGGAGACTCAAAATTTAGGTACATGGTAGCAATCCCGTCAACAATAATATTTTTTCAGCAGTATTTTCTAGATGTAGAAATATTTATTTATCACTAAAAACAACTACTACATTTTTTGATTTTACATATAATAGGCAGTAAATTTTCACCCTGCATGTTTAAATAAATATAGTGGTTTTCCCATCACCACATCTGACCCCAAGTATAAAAAGTGAGTTCGAGCCGCGAACACGGTTTCATTACGCGGTGGGAATTGAAAATGCTTGCAGTTGATTTTTTAACTCAACTCGAATGTTCCACTATTTTCATTTGTCCACAGTGTTTGCGATTTCAACTTTGTACAAATTTGTTCTGCTAAACCAGGTTTTGTAAACAATATCAATAAAGTGAGATAAACTAACTCTCTAAGGCCCAGTTTTTTGATTCATAGTTAAAATAACTAATTGTTAAATTTTGCTACTAATGGTTAAATATTTAACAAATGTACTAAAAGTCAAACTAACCATTGTTCGAAAATCATTTTTTTCTGATATTTAACCACTTGTCATTTATTTTGACGTCTGTCAAATTTGACTGTTGGTTATTTTAACTACGAATCAAAAAACTAGGCCTACTTAAGTAAACTACGCGTTAGTCACCTTAGGCTTTTATTTTATGGCGTTCGAAACTCATCGTTCTGGGTCTCACTTCAGATGCCTGTTACAACTAGTATTTTAATGATAGATCGCCCGGAGTCCTGCCAGCAGGACTTAAAGTACTTCCGGTAGGACGCAAAATTAAAAGATCACAGTTTCGTAAGTATACATTGTACAAATTTCAAATTTACACGAAAAAATAGAGTGTTTCTCTCTCTTTCACCTAATAGTGCCCAAGATCGAAAAACGCGACTAACCGTTAGTCGGAGCCCGATGGCGCACGAGTATACACGGGGGCAGCGCGTTCGCGCTCGCGCGACACATTTTGACGCGCCGGGCGTGGAGTCGGCAACATTTTGGAGATAATATTATAATGAATGTGAAGTATTCCAGCCTAATCAAACATTTATAATTTACTAGCTTTCCGCCCGCGGCTTCGCCCGCGTGGAATTTTGTCTGTCACAGAANAACATTTATAATTTATTTCTTGATTTTGTTTTTAATTTGTAGTGTATACAAATACACTACTAGTGTAAATCTAATCAAAAATCTAATAAGTGATAGGTGTAATTTCTAATACAAAGTGACGTACCAAAGTAATTAATTTAAAGTTCCTTATTATAGTTCCTATTAGTTAAGTTGAAAGAAGATAAACAAGTTTATAATATATTAAGAAAAGTAAAATACTGGTTAAACAAAATGATTCTACGACATGACTTTTTATTTAATAAACACTAACCAAGTGTTTACTACTTCTGGTGAGGATGAGTTCAAATTTGAAGGTCACCGTACTGCTGGAAGGACCAGCAAGCAAACACGTACAAATTGCGTACTGCGGGCAGGACTTGCGATAATCTTCTGGCAGGACGTTTAGAACAAATGACCAGTCCTTCCAGAAGAGCTTCCAGCAGGACAAAGCACCGGGCGATCTATCATTAAGTAATTTGAGTTATTCCATCTATACATGTAGGTATAATCATTGCTCTTTCATTGCATACCACACAAAATTGTAACTTACCTTTAATTGCAAAGTAAATAATGTTCAGAGGTTAATCTTTTTTTACCAATTTTTATTGTATCTTAAAGGTACGATACAAAACTGCCCTAGCCTACTGGCGTGCCCTAGACTCTCAGAAACGCGGGGTGTAACGGAAAATTTGGACTTACGCCAAATGAGTTAATGGTTGATAAGCTAAGGTTAATTCGGCTTTGTTTCTGAGCGTCTGCTCCAAAGTATTAAATTTAGTAAATGAGCCCAGAAAATGCCTCAATTGTAAGCTTAAAGTTACGCTTTTGTTTAATTAAAGGGAACAATTTCGGGCCCCGAAGATTTATAATTGGTGATTAAGATTTTGAAATCATATAAGTTCAGCTTTGAAACTCAAATGTATTTGATAATAGCATATTATTATAAATAGCACGGAAGATTTATTATTAAACTAGGCAAAATTGTTAAGCTATCTTACTTATTCGGGACTAGAATTTGATTCTCCTGGTGAGTACAGCTAAGGCTTTTCCAACTAAGTCATATGCCCAGGGGGGAAACGGAACATAAAGGCGATTAGGCAGTGCCCAGGGCATCCTTGGCTAATGGCGTTATATTGATTTAAAACCAGAACTTTGTGTTGTGAGTTTATACTGCCTGCTTCTTAATAAAATAAATGACAACAGCTAATATTTTATAGGTAGGTAAGTTTTAAATGCTCTCTTAAAGGTTCAATTCTTCTTTCCATCGTCAGTTTCTGTTTTTAAACACTTAAATGAATATGCCCACGCGTAAAGTCGCAGGTAGAACCCACCATTTTCACAAGCATAAAATTATACTTGATACTTAAGCCTTTGTTCAATTAAGTCCATTTTAAAACGACGCTCGTGCCAGCGTGGCGTGACGGGTAAAAATGAGTTAGATTAACTTCTACGTACAATAACTTAGAAGACTGATTGAGAATAAATGGCATTGTTTTTAACGGGCCCACGTTGCACGATACCGTAAGAACGTAATTACCACTTACGGCTTTTTTCTCGGAAAGTCATATTGTTTGTAGGTTTTTGGGTTAGGTCCCCGTCGTAAAAAGGTTTATGGATAACTTTTTATTGGTCAAATAAAAAGGGTAATTAAATTCAATATTTAGGAGTCATTAAGTACTCTACACAGTACCAAATTTGATTTAAAGGAGTAAGTAACTTCGAAACGACTTTGTTAAAATCTGCAACTGATGTAAAATGTTGCAGGATAACCAACAAAGTTCACAACAGTCAACAATTTGTAAAGCGAAAAAATGTAAAAGAATATTAATTGCTGGATTCTGAAGTTCAACAATTCGTGGAAGTTATTTCCATCAGATTATAACAGGCTTCAAAATAATAATAAATTAAATAATATTACGCGAATAATACGAGAATTCAAATTAATAAAAGAGGAAATGTTTCTTATAATAATTATTATTGGCTATCCAAAGCTCTACTAGCGACCTGATTGTTCAGTGTTAAAATAACAACATTTATTTAAAGGTAAAAATAATATTATTATTTATGTTTTTGAAAACATGCTCTATTACACCAGAAAAGTGGAACAGTATGGGGATGGTGTAACTGTCACTTACTTACCTAACATTTTTTTTCATTGCTCGTGTTAAAATAGTAATAACTGCATTAAAGTTTTGTTTTGTGACTTGTGTTTACTGCGGCTGGCTTTGTAATTTCTAGTTAACTTAAACTGGACTGGGTTATACTTGTTATTTTATTGATCTTAATACATGCTTTATGCTGTACTAGCGGCCGCCCACGACTTCGTACGCGTGGATCTCGTTTTACCCCCCATTCATCTATCTTACGCGGTTCAGATTTTTTCATACAAATGTTTTTTCCCGCTAACTCCCGTTCCCGTGGGAATTTTGCAAAAACCTGTTGTAACTAAGCTTCAAGTTTACTAAGGCACCTGCATGCCAAATTTCAAGCGTCTAACTTAAGCGGTTTAGATTTTTTCATACAAAAGGATTTTCCCGCCAATTCCCATTCCCGTGGGAATTCCTAAGTAGCCTATAACCTGCCCAGGAGTATGAAAAATAATTGTACCAAGTTTCGTTAAAATCCGTCCAGTAGTTTTTGTTTCTATAAGGAACATACAGACAGACAGACAGACAGACAGACAGACAGACAGACAGACAAAAATTTTACTGATTGCATTTTTGGCATCAGTATCGATCACTAATCACCCCCTGATAGTTATTTTGAAAATATATTTCATGTACAGAATTGACCTCTCTACAGATTTATTATAAGTATAGATAAGATAAGTTCAAGATTTTCAAACCTCGTAATCATATTTTTTCAGGCAGTAAGGGTGTTGTATTGAAGTTTCCAATAACTTAACTGGGTACAGTCCGTGTCAAATAGTTCGTGACACCCAAAGTAGGCAAAAAATTTGCAACAATGTTACAATTGGAATAAGGTTGTGTTGTCAACTTTTTGGCCACTGTAAAGCTGGGTTACACCACCCAACTTTGACGGTAACTATGACGAAAACCGGTGCTTTTTGTATGGACTTTGACAGATTTTTGAGGTTTGTCAAAGTTAAACTAAGATGGTGCAACCCAGCCTAAGTGTCACGAGCCATTTGATTCTGATTGTAAAGTGTTCAACTACAGATTGCAACTGCAATATTTTACCACTGTTTGTCTCATCTGGATGCTTATAAGATTACTCATTTCAAATATTATGATAGGTATTCTTGACTCTACATAATTATGTGTTTGAACACCTCATACATATTCTAAATGGAGTTACGACTATTTCCACCCGTTTTGAAATGAAATGAAACATCTTTCAAACCGAAAATGGATCAACCATCGTGCTATTTTCCATACGTAGATCACAAATCAAGGTTTTATCGTAAGGGTCCGGTGCAGGAAACTATGTATCATAAGTGGGGCATCGATCGCGGGCCAGCTGCAATTTATGGACGGACCATGGAGCAGAGGCTTGGGGCGTTGCTGGATATGCTTTGGAATACCAATTAATCTATTTGTAGATTTGTTTTGAGAGCATTTCAGTAACTAAGCATAATGGTGTGTTGCAATTTTCTGAAAAGCGCTATTTTGAATTTCAATTCCAAAATAAAGATGTAGTATACAAATTGTAAATACAAGTAAGATTACAATGAGTAAAATAGTCCTGGGATTTGAATTGTTTCAATTCTTCATAAGGAACTACCTCGGAATAACTACTTATGTCAAATATTTTTTCAAAGTCAAAGTGATTGAAAATAGTAAGATTTCGTCTGCTTGTGACCACAGCTGCAGCATCGCAGCCGAAACGTCCGCGTCCGTGAGTACATAATGTTAACTCATTAATAAACGTCGCGTTAAGACCCGTGTCTTACTATTTTAATTGAAATGGAACGCGAAAGTTTTCAATCAAAGTGATTTATTTATTTATAGATAGTTTTAGTTTATTTGTTGAGGCTAAACTTCCAGCCTTTTCCGGCCTCTAGGTGATGTATTTTCATTTTGTAAAAAATATTTTTTTAAGTATTAAGATAATTTAAAGTTAAATAATTCAATACAAGAGCTACAGATGTTTACACAAAGCGTAACACTAATATGGACCAAAAACAAAAATCTTGACGGTACTTCCGAAACTTCTAGATCTTCATTATTGTCACTACTACAGATATTGACGTCGTTTAAGCTCTGAATAAGACACATATTACTGGCACGTATTGCAAGTTTAAGCAATGTTGGAATCCACTCAATTTTGAACTAGACGCTCATATCTCGAAGGTCAACATATCGACATTCAATTTGTAGTTTACAAATCCGGAATTTCTTTTAACTATAGACAAAACTATTATTTAGCTTTACTATAATAATCTTGACATAAAACATTATTGGTAATAATTATTAACCTTTCTTTTCCAATAGGTTGAATTTTAGAAAGACTTACGAAACTTCTTAGCAGTCATGATTTGTGACAGTTCTTAAAAAACTGTTCATTGAATTAATTTAAATATTTAGAACCAGTTTATTCTGTAATTATTATCTATTGTAAGGTATTCTCTATTGCAGAAACCACTAAACATAAAGCGGACATGGAAGTTTGGAATTTATCAAAGAGTTTGGTATTTACACAAGCTCTGTGGTTTCACTTCTATCCTACAAATTAACAAATGTACATATTAAATTGTTCATGCAACAAAACTAATGATTGTTCACCATTTTGTGGTCGCGTTTAAATTTCATAATTTTCAACAACGTATGTGTTACAGTCAAACACTAAACCACTGACTTTGTGAGTTCAAAACAATAATATAAAAATTTCAACATTTTAGGTTAGGTAGGTACTGTAGGGCAGATAATATTCTACCACATTTATTAGCCAATCCATTAACTAATTTTCAACTTATACGGTGTTAATCAGCTGAAATATCTCAAGAAATTTTCAAGATCTTGTCTCGAGGCCGTTCATGAATGTTGTGAAGAAGTCTATTGACTACGTTTTCAAATAATAATATTTAGTTGTTAATTGACTTAGTAAGATATATTTTACCAACTTGCTTATATTTTGAAATTATTTTAACTGATTGCTTGATTGTGACTAAGTAGTTTCCTTTGAAAGCTGTGAGTCGAAATACTTTTATTTTTGATATCGAAAGCGTTGTATGGACACCTAACAAAACTATCCGATGCGACTCCAATCCAATCTGGGATACGAAATCCAAAGGTTTAGTACCTTTGGATCAACGTAATTACGTAACGTACGAGTATCTAGGTAATTTAATAAGCTACTAATCTTCTCAATCAATCAATATTACTACAAGCCAAGTAAAGCATCTAAGGTACTTGATACAAATAAGGCCTACCTAACTTTAAATGCTTATATTTCAATAAATATTAACGCCAGTCAACAAAAACAAGGTTAATTAACTTCTTCCATCCTTCAATTTTAGCAATATTACANGAACTCCTATACAATCTTTATGATACCACCAAAAGCAGTCCTTTATGGTAGCATATCTGCTACATTGTCTTCGAGACAGGCATGATAATATCAGCTTTAATCCTTTAGAATTATACATACGGCTTTTTTTTCTTATTTTTTATTGGTTTTGTATTTTGTTTCTTTTTTTTTACAGGTTTAGTTTGTTTTTTACTCTGTTTTCTTTTTATTTTCTGTGCTGTTAGTAACATTCTTATTAAATAAATATTTAGTTACTCTTTGACTCATTTAGTTTAATGAATTCATCCGTAATCAGGTGTTGACATAAGTATCCAATATGGCCTACCATGCTGAAATAAGGCCTGGGCCTTATTAGATATCTCGCTCTTGTTGTCTTTAAAAATTTACAAATAATGCATCTATAGCCAGTAGTATAAATTAAGGTAATTATTAGCTAGTAAGAAATATTTAGAAACGATTACTAAGAAAAGCTTAATCTAAAACAGCGTTATTTTACCGAAATTTTAAGATGAAATGGCCAGATTTTTATAAGAGAGCACGAAATCACCCACCACCTTAGAAGAACGCGTGCCAATTGGTGCTGGGATCGTGGATCGGGACGCTCTTGCACTCTACCGGGTTGTAGGGCATAGGAGTACGTGTCCTTGAAGTATTATCCCGGTTGGATTTATTTATCTGTGTTTTCTGATGTATAGGCCTTATTAGAACGTAGGCCTTATTTGTATCAAGTACCTTATTCTTATTCTATCAACATAATCCGTGTAATATTCAGGAATATTATGAGCTGTAAACATGTTCTTTAATATATTTCAATACCAACTAGCATTACGTCGAAACATGTAGGTAAGTACAAATACTTCCCCCAAGGTTTCCCACAATGAACGGTCTTGCGCTGCCCGCATCCAGGCTCCTCCCGCGACCTCTTTACCAGATCGTCGGTCCACCTAGTAGGAGGCCTGCCCACGCTACGTCTTCCAGCCCGTGGTCGCCACTCGAGAACTTTCCTGCCCCAACGGGATTTTGAACTAATTAAATTAAATTCTATACCTCTGATTTCTCCTTGCCTGCTACATGTGTTTTGAAGACTAGCGTAACAAATGTATGTTTGCGACCTGAACGGCGACCGCGCCATAAATCCGTATCGTCGGCAAATTCAATAAGCTGCTTCCGATGACTAACAAACGATGTTGAAGAAATTTCTAAAGTTCAGTCAATAAGTGGAAAGAAATAACAGATGGGGACGGTAATTTGTGGGCGCGCTCGAGTGTTATTAAAAGTAAATTGAAAATACCTATTAACATGTACCTACTTATCCAATGTTTAGTTTTGGCATTTAGTATGCCGAGGGAAAAAAACAAAAAACCAATAAACTTCTTACATTACATACAAACTTAAAAGATGTATGTACACTTTGACAAACTCAAGCGCAAACATTTTACAATACATGTTAACGAAAAAATTGCACCTTTTGACATTAATATATTGTTAATATGAGATCTGAATCCGTACTTGAGACTGAACCCCGTTTGAGCGTCGTTTCGTAATTCTAGCCCCAATCAGAAAATGCCATTGAAAATTTGATCAAGAAAAACTCATAAAACTGATAATTTATTTTTGCAAATAAGCTTTTAAAAAGCACTTTCACACGTCCCAATATTGCAAAATCGTTTATTAACCGGAAGTAGTTTTCGACTCTGTCAGTTTTGTGTCATAACAAAATAACCCGAATCATTCGAGAAGAAAAATAAACTATTTTCTATATTTCTTTAATTTGTGAACCGTACAAGAAAAAAAGCTCGCGTTTACATAATAACCCTAGCGGTTAGCGGAGCACATTGATTAACCGGGCGATTTATTAGAAAATTATTCAAGAGCTTTTAAGTGTTGAGTGAATTTATCTATACGGAGTACACACTTGTTTCAATTCAAATCATTAGGATACTCACACTAATGCAATACGCATTATCTCTGCATTACACACACACTGCGCTGCACTGAGGACTACTACCGAAATAGTTTTAAATCATTAAAATTGTGTACGTACCCACATAATAAATGTAAATCAGTAACTTTTATGAGGTGGAGGGCTGACTACTTGAGATACAGGTATCATTACCTAGTTCAGGTGTCAGCCCACCATAGCCAATGTTTTTACTGTAAACTAGCATAATTATGTTTTGGAATGAACCTTGTTTGTATATGGTTATGGTGAGAAATAAACGATATTATTATAAAAAAAAATAAGAAAATTGTTTTGTTTACGTTTGCGTAAGTAGGTTAACTATTGATTTAAGCTCCATATGAATTAAATAAATGAACCGTAGTCACGAACGTCTTTAAGTATTGTCCAATGATAAAGTCTAGCTGACTCTCTCGATTCAAAGGTTATGCGTTCATTTAATCATTAATCGTTAAATGAAAATATTTTTGTTAGCCATTTCAGATGGCAATGGGTAAAACGCGAGGGACTAAGTAGGAAAGTGTGACTACAGTTCCAAACAAGAATAGAGAGAAGAAGCTATTCTCTAAAATTTATTTATTACTTTTTCTGTGAACAGTTTGCAGTTGTCAGGGCATAAACATTCGTTACAACAGATTGATTGAGCGTGCAATATTAAATTGTATGGACGACGCCACATCAAGACAACCTTATTAGAATGCACGACGTTTTAGCGTATGTGACAAATACGTAATGAGGTAGAGACACAATATTCTCACGTTAACACAAGTTTAGCGAGGTTGCATCAGTCCCAAACTATTCATAAACGTCATAACGTTACAAGATGTATTCAAAATGTGTTTATTAGTATTACTATTCACGTACAATGTTACGTACTCGTGTGAATTTCAAAACGCTGCACCTGATTTCATGTCAGACCACCCTGACAAAGACAGGTTGTGTATTAGCGATGCATTAGCCATTAGTGCATGTAACAAAGTTTGAACTGTGTCTGCTCCATCGACAGGTGAACTTTACGGTAGCCTATGCAGAACAGTTAGGACACAGGTTTAGAAATAGTAATAAAAATTTTGTTTTTTGTAAATACTTACCTTTTTTCCTTCTTTCATCTCTGAAAGTAACTCTATCCGGCTGTACATTATTTTTTTCAACTGAAAATAGTTTAAATTTTGGCACAGAAACATTTATCATTTCTGAAACTACAGTTAAACAATTAAAATTCATTTATTTGTTTTGGTATGAAATAAATTTAGTTTCATAATAATTTATAATTGATGATTTCGGTACATTATGATATTTTCTGTGTCAGTCCGGATTTCACGTGATGAAGCCGGGGTCGCGGTTTTCATTGACATCACTTTTCATACTCAAATGTTTTCCAAATGATCTGGCGGTTGTATTTATATTACACCAACGTGTTAGTTAGACGTGTGTACAAACTTGGCAGTTGATGGCACATTAATGATGCATGCGAACACTGTGGATTGTACAGCAAACGACGTGACATCTTTAATACTGATACATTTAATGTCACATAATGTTATATGTCAAATTACCTCCTATACGGTTCATAGGCGAGGTTTTTCCGCACCTTTATGATAAGTTGTACTGTGTCTTGAATAGGACAGTCAGCGTCAAATAGTTCATGACATCCAAAGTGGCCAAAAAGTTGACAAAACAACCTTTTTTCAATGGTAACAAAGACACGTTGCGAACTTTTTGGCTACTTTGGGTGACACGAACTATTTTGACACTGACTATTTGTGAAATGATGATTATAGATGAACTACACTGAACTGTCCTTTATTTGACACTGACAGGGGGGCCACCGTCAATAGCTGATCGCTAGTTCCGACTTTTGCCACGGTGGAAACCATAATTATAGTTGCACG
Source organism: Ostrinia furnacalis (assembly GCF_004193835.3). Lineage (NCBI taxonomy): Eukaryota > Metazoa > Arthropoda > Insecta > Lepidoptera > Crambidae > Ostrinia > Ostrinia furnacalis. The sequence continues at coordinate 157,228 of NW_021131492.1, read as the reverse complement.
AAGATGGTGGCGCCCTTTTGTCAATGTCGTCGGTGGGACATTTCAGTGTAGTTCATCTATATCTGATTGACTTTTCTGAGACTGCCTTGATATTGTCCACTAACTTTTGGTTGTTTTTAGGTAAGTAAAAAATACTTTTAATATGAATCTCCAGTTTAAATAGCTATGTGTTTGAAAGCTATGTTAAAAAGACCTAAAATCTACATAAATATTCCCACGTCTCGTTCCCATCGCTGCAACTCCTATGTAGCCATAAAAGATACAGAAAACCCATCAGATAAACCATCAATTGAAAATCCTGAAGATAAATTGAAACATAGTATAGACTTTAAAGGAACTTCCTCGTCCATACAATTTGACAAGTCAACAAGGGCCTAATTCCTTGAGTTCCCATTTGGGCTGAACTCACGCTTCCGATGATTGTGTTAAGTACATAAGGGCTGTGTTTACACGGCCTTAATCAATAGTCTAAGCCCCTAAGGGTACAAGGTCTTAGATTCAAATGAAACGGTGAGGCAGTTGCATATTCTGATGGCCATAAAAGTGAAAGAACACTTAGGTATTTTTGCAATGCAGGCCGTCTTGAAACCTGCCTATACGAGAATAATTATCTCCATGTATTTCATCAAAAACTATGAAGTTAAAACGTCCGTGTTCTATTGTGCAAGTTACATAAACCTTATAAAAAGGCAAAAAAATCACCCCACGACAAATTCTTATCATGGTATGTATAGCCTGACCAGGACCATAAAAACCCTGGCATAGAGGCGCGTCAATTGCATTATTTTGATAGTGCAACATTGAGTACAGTCGTACCTGTGTTAAATTAATAGGCTAACTTTATGTATCGGGATTCAGGATTACGGGCTAATTTGATATTTTTATAAATTAATGAACAATAAACAATTTGAATTTGAAAGATTATATTATAGGTAACCTGGTTTAAATAAATTAAATGAAACCATCAATCGAGCTAGTAGGATTTATTTTATTATTCATCAATCCGAACTTGAATATCCAACTGCAATGTCTGCTCATGAACGCTTCAAACACGGTACTTCTTTCCCAATTCCATAAAATTCAACACTTACAAAGTGACAAAAAACTTTTAAATACTTAGGTATTTGAAACAAACACACAGCTAATTTTCATAGTGGACTGTACTATACGATAAACATGTCAGTCAATTTGACAACCTTTGTCGGAAACATTATTCAATGAAAATATTGTCCGAACCCTTAGTATTTCTCTTCGCAAATACTTTAACACATTGTGAACCACTTTTCTTTCACGACTATAAAAAGATTTTCGCAATTTAATTCACAAAATCAATTGCACACATTTAAAATAATGTTTGTTTACACTTTGACAGCAATATTGACATGCAAGGTGACCACAAGGCCAATGAAGTTTTCAGTTACTGTTGCCATTAAAAGAAATTAGTACCATTAGTTTTCCGCAACATGGCGAGGGTTTTTATGTTCCTGGTCGGGCTATAAATACATATTGATTTTAGGCATCGAAAAATGCATTGAATTCAATGCATCGAAAAGATTATAATTACCTATGCACAATAAATATGTATGAATATTTCTTTTATTTCTTGTTTCGTGTGACGTTCAATAAAATGTTTACCTATCTATGGCGCGCGTCCTTGTCACATCGTAGCTATGTTCTCCAAAGACTAGTGCACAAAATAGCACATCGTCCAAGTAAGTTTGTGCTCTCTGCACATAACGCCTCGTAGCGCTTAAGCGCAGGTTACGTCGACACATGTAAGGTACCCTTTAATTACTAACCGAGGTTCAGGGAACCGTAGAAAGGATTGTCTACAGTCTACTAACGTCGGAGATAGTAGAAACGGGAGAAAAGTTGTTTGGTTTTATCCTGTCCCTTGACCTTGAAAAAATTAACACACTTGCTCCTTAAATTTGTATTTTTTTCTTTCTAGTCTGAGAAGGTCTGGTTCATCATTACGACAATACTAGTTCCTGTAATAACACTTTAATTCGATTTAGTATGTTGTGCTAGTCGTATACTCGAAAAAAAATTAAAAATTAAATCACTAACTAAAATGCTAATAAGCATAGCAATCGTGCTTACATCACCTTTATGAACTTGTATGAAAGAAAATCATTATTTTGAGCGCCACAAAGTCACGTGACATTTCTACAGCTTTCCACCACATCTGTACACGAAACGAAACATCCAAAAGACAAGTGTGCTCAACTTTAGGGTCGACGCCCTTCACGGTACGTTAAACGGATAGATGTCCTATGTACATCATTGTCCAAGCCGTGCCTCCACTTGGCCGTTTGTCACTGCCTCTAGCTATCCTTATTACACTGATTAAACGCAAATCCAAGCCAAAACAGACTCTAAAGTTGCACAGATAAAGACCGAAGTAGATTAAGGGGTGGTAATAATACATTTTGCTAGCGTAATCCGCGCATTGTTCGCGGTAAACCAATTAATAATCTTGGTGACGGTCGCGTAACGCGCACTGTAAGGCGGTTGACATCTTCACCACACGTAATGCATGTACAAATCTCAAGTTATGTAATGTACATACACATTTCAATGGAATTCACTGTAAGTAGAAAACATCATTCTAAACGAAATTTACAAATTTTAGATATTATTTATATGCTTTAGGGCCGATTTTTCAATCGTCTGATATCTTTTATCTGAAGGATTCTTTTATCTGCTATTTTCTAAGCTCTATCGAATCAACGAGCTCCTCGCAAAGCGCATTAGCGCTTGTCATGTGATCTCTTTATAAATTTAATTCCGCGTTGACCTGCGTTAACGCACGTTACATATGAACATAGCCTTTGAATGACTGACCTTCCGGATAACGTTCCTATTTTTTGCCATTCACCTCATCAATATGCAGTTAAATAGGAATCCAAGTGGTCCGCCATTTACACCAAAGTTTCTGTTTACCAAACTTCCATGTGAAACCAAAGTAAGTTCCGATCCTCCAGGACAAGTAAATCTTTGCTCCCAGTGATTCCGGAGTTCGCTTTGTGTGTGGAACGAAGTTAGGGGCACTCAGTCGTGGCGGGACCAACTCCTGTGGTTTGATGCCTGAAATCATACCTTCTCGGATTGAGTTACTCACTCGTTAGGGTTCACGAGACCTTCCCTTGATTTGTAGCAAGCTGGGCTAGTTCTGTCTAAATGACCGACTATTTTTATCTTAGTATAGTGCTTGGGGCTATTTGTGTGCTAGCTCGATGTTTCTTCTTTCAAAATGTATCGACCTATCTCAGAGTTGTTAAATCCGATGGATAAAATAATGTATTTTCGATGTCTGGTCTTGGATCTCTTTTAATGCCTTATTTATCTTATTTTTGTAAGTAGATTTATGTGAAGAACCTTCGTAAATAATATCCTTTAGCGCTGAAGCAATTTAACACGTAAGGTGAAGTTAGGCAAAAATCATATGTATTGTAGTTCTGTTTTATCTTACTACTTAGTTTCAGAGAAATTGTGCCTACTAAATTACTGTTTACTAAGCTACACTAAATAGAAACTTTAAACATCTTAAATCACTTTGGAACTTAACTAGTCATAACTCATTTTACTATTACATCTTCTTCAACTCTCAGCATTCGGCATCTCGTGTCGGTACGTGAGGATTTAACAGAATAAATCACGACAAATCGCCGACGATTGTGTTAAAACCGTTGAAATTTTGCAAAGCTAAACTTGTAAAGAGCGTACGTGATAGGAAAACTCAGCAGGGCAGAGTAAACACCTTTGTTTTTGTGGTCAGATCTAGCTCACAGTGAAGGAAACAGCAGAAGGACTCTGTACTTTATTACAGAATAATAAAAGTCACATCTCGATCAATTGAAACTAAGCAAACAGCGTTATGGATAATTTCCTTTACATACTAAAAACTTCCGATGCTGGACGGACAGTCTTCACCAAGCATTTCTACAAAGATCGGTCTTACGCTGCCCTAGGAGCTTCCTTCGCCAAGTCCAATAATGAGACATATAATTTATGTTTTGGAACAAAGTTAAGTTTAACATATCAGTAGAGCTGAAGTAATTAATTAAACTCAAGTGTTCAAACGATTGGTAGCGGCCTGCGTCCAGCGCTTCCCTGCTACCTTTACGATGTCGTCGGTCCACCTTGTAGGTGGACGTCCCACGCTGGGTTTTCCGGTACGCGGCCTCCATTCCAGAACCTTTCTGCCCCATCGGCCGTCAGTTCTGCGTTCTATGAATCAATCAACATGGAAAGCATTGGGGGAGGCCTATGTTCAGCAGTGGACGTCCTATGGCTGAGATGATGATGATGATGATGAAGTGTTCAAACTACATTTCGACATATAGGAAACATAATTGATATGAAATAACTATTATAAACCAAAAAATATATTAATATGTAGGTCCATTATCAGTACTTGACTAGATCATTTATTTTTTCATTTGATGCAGCAATGTTAAATGTAAAGGAATCATTGCAAGAATGTGTGATTTATAGAATCATGCCCACTAATCCTTCTCCAGCTGTGGTTATCTCAAACGTTCCCAATCTTAAAGGTTTTCTAGTGTAGCCCGTTGGGCTTTGTAGGAACACATCTAACTTGCAAATTTGACGAAGGTTAAAATGTTTTTGAAAATTCCCGCCTATTCTGGCTAGGCTTATCTGATGCCTGAGGATTTAGTGATCCGTACTGATTTAGATAAGTAGGTATACAATGAAACCCTAGCGGGCAACCACATAAGGTAGTATGTGTACCCACACATAGTTAGGTAGGAAACTTTTGGTTTTTGAATGTCTGTTCTATAGTCTCTGACCCCAACATTCTTTGATATAATATATCAAAAATATATTAATAATATTCGTATTATGACTCTAGATAGTAAAAGTATCAATTGAAGTTATTGCAAGTTTGGTTTAAATTAATGTAAAGAATTGTGGAAGGATGTTGTATCAAAAGAAAAATGACTTTTCATTTTAAAAATCGACTGCACCTTATGACTCTATTCTATGATTTACACTTGCCACGCAATTATTGTTTAGGCACGAAGCTGAAAACAAAATTCAAAGATCAATGTTTTAAAGAAACGTTAGAGGACAACATTTACTTATTGTATGTAAAATAAGTACACAAATCATAAGACTTTAAATAGGCACTCTTTAAGGATGTTCCACTTTTATAAAAGGCTTAAAATACCTCTACTCTGAAACGGTTTGGTATCTACGTGAAACCAAAATGACACAATCTTCAAAAGAATCCTATACAAAAAGGTTGCCAAAGTACTTAAAATAGACCCGTTTAAAAGTGTTTTCCTTTTACAAATTCGAGGTCTGTTTCTGTAGTTCCAAAGAGATCTCTCTGCGGTTTTGTTCGCTTAAACTTTATATTTTTCAGTTCAGTCGAAATACTGGCGCTTTTCTTTGTGGCATGGAACATTGTTAAAGTATAAGGCACATCCATATGGACCGGTTTAGAATATAATACTCTAAGGCTGAGTTGAATCACCTAACTTTGACCGTAACTATAACGATAACAGATGTTTTTGTATGAGCTTGACAGATTTTTGACGATTGTCAAAGTTAAAGTAAGATGGCAACCCAACCTGAAGGAAACTTAAATCAGAGCAATCACAAGTTAAACGGTGGAGAAATAATACGAATGAAATATATTTTCATTAAATAATCTTTTACAAACGTCAAAAATCTGTCAAAATCCATACAAAAAGCACATGTATCGTCAAAGTTACGGTCAAAGTTGAGTGGTGCAACCCAGCCTTAGAAAATATTTTTCTTAGGTACCAAATAAGTTTGACATCAAAGATAGAAGATTCTTATCTTTGAAACTTGAAACGGCCAATTCGGATGTACCCGAATCCGAAAAAAATGTCGAGATTAAAGATAGCTTCGGAAAAATATGTAAATTATCGAAATACAAGAAACGGAAAGGTCAAAAAGGTTTTCTTTTTATTGTAATATGAGCACCATTAGTTGTTTTATCAGATAAAAGTAGAGTCAAAATTTACAAGCAGTAAGGCCTCTAGACTAAACATTCGTTACTAACAAATGCATTTTTTGTGACCGCGAAACGAAACAGGAGAAAATTTGCAAAACTGAAATGTTATCTTACATGCACAGAAGAGAATACAAGTTTTACTCTAAGATAAGATGTATGCCATCAAAATAAAAGTTTGTTAAAAAGCATCTACCATTTCCCTGAAAATAAAATGTAGTTTCTAAAATGAAACAATTTTGTAGAAGTTAACGCTCTTGTCTAATAAACTAACTGGTGTGGAACAGAATGAAACTACAAGTTTGAAAATAAGTGAATACAACTTAAGCAGAGTTTTTAAAATGAAACCTTATCCATATCTGATTAAAGATTAAACATGAACTGGCATAACAGACAAGGCAAAGGATTAACGCCTCCATTTGCAAATTGTAGCAGAAACATGAAACTTCCTGACGTGGGTAGGGTTCGCTATTAAATTATTAATTCAAATATTAGATAGCTACCTGTTACGCAATGATTTATTTGTTTAGTATTGCGGTGTTTAAATTTTACTGTAGCATAGGTGTATTGAGTTATGTGAAGGACTCCGACTGATCTCAGTTTACATCAATGCTCTGAGCTCCTAATAATCGCTGACTGAGTAGCATACGAAAACAAAAATAGGTCATACGAAAACAAATTACTTTTAGAAGATGTTAGTGTGTAAATAATACAATAAATAATACATTTTTCAGTAAAATAATAGCCTAGTAAATCTGTAAATTGCTTTCTATCAGTTTTCAAACCACAAAAATCATGTCACTTTTCTTTATCTCGAACTCCCCATTTTCCGCTCTACAATGCAAACATGGGAGACTGGAATCAAGAAATAGCCAATACCGTATGAATATAAATGAGACAAACTGATTTCCCTAACGCAGATCACCGTCTCGTCCTCCCCGAGCGAAACCGAAAATATTGACAATGCAGCGTCGACCGAAACCGGTTTGGACGTGACCGGGTCTGGTCACTTGGTACTGGCTCTCAAACTTTTGGTAGCTCTTTTCTTAGGGGGCGATAAGAAGACAGTACATATTGAAGAAAGTTTGCAAGAAAGTATAAATAATTAGGCAATATGACATGGATATGCTCGTAAACCTACAAGGTGGACCGACGACATCGTAAAGGTAGCAAGGAAGCGCTGGACGCAGGCCGCTACCAATTGATCACCGTGGAAAGCATTGGGGGAGGCCTATGTTCAGCAGTGGACGTCCTATGGCTGAAATTATGATGATGATGATGATGATGCTCGTAAATGAGACAAACTGATTTTTCTAAAGTAGACCACCGTCTCGTCCTCCCCGAGCGGGACCGAAAATATTGACAATGCAGCGTCGACCGAAACCGGTTTGGACGTGACCGCGTCTGGTCACTTTGTGGTGGCTCTCAAACTTTTGGTAGCTCTTTTCTCAGGGGGTGATAAGCATTTTGGCAATGCAAACGTGCTTACTGATGAAAGAGCGGTTTGAAAATGTAAAAAAAATCTACTGCAACTACAGAAAATAGGGGAGAGTTCGGTATATTGTACCGCCGGGTAAATTGTACCACCCTCATATTTCGTAAAGTATTTATTGAATGTCTGTAATTGCAACACTCAGCGATACACAACTAAAATAAATTAATATCGGCCATGTGGTTTTTGCCGTGACAACAAACACGTGTGTTTTATTTTGAAAAGTATTTTTTCATTGTTTTCAAGTAACTTTTGACAATACATGTTTAGTTTGTAACTTTGTTAAATTTAATCACAGGGTGTTTCTAATATATTATTTAGAAGCGTAAATTAGCGTGGATTACAATTATTTGAAACATTTTTCGGTATTTATAAGCTATATTTTTTACCGATTTTTTAAAAGCACTATCACCTAGTCGGCTAAATTGTACCACATCAAGTTGTATGGAACTTTACCAAAGGATTTTGAAATTTTTTTTAGTAAATCATATTTTGAAGTTATAATAGCGTAGTTATGTTTGACTAACAATAAATGAAAGCAAAAGACTGGCAAAGTAGATTAGGTACAAGTGTGCGTTACGATAATTGGAATTACAAAACTTTTACTCAAAATCGTGATAACGTGTAAAACAATATCGATTGTCTATGTTATTAACTACTGTTCCTTTTCGTTTCCTAATTTGTTAAGAATGTATCGTATAATATTTTGCCATAGTTTTTTTATAGGCTTGAAATTTATTGAAATTCAATTTAGTAACCCTGTGGTACAAATTATCCAACCGGTTGGCTAAATTGGACCGAAGCTCTGAACTCGTACTTTGTTGATTTGTGCTAAATATACAACAATCATGTTAATTAATACTTATGAAATAGTAAGTTGAATAATGTATCTTTTATTATATACCATGGACATTAGCAAAAACAAAAGAAAACTATGTGTAAAATGGGATTGAAAAAAACTGGTCCAAATTAGCGGACTCTCCCTTATTTACTTACATATGAAATGAAAAAATGATTACTAATACCTAATGGTCATGGACATGCGTTTGTTCAAAAATATTTTTGCGACAACTGGAAGCTTTATATCATTTTCTAAAATCCAATCTCAGGTCGATTAAATTAGATGAAAATTTAATCCGATGATGCTACTATTTTGCCTACTTAATAGCCTACAGTTAATTGAAAAATAATAGAGTTTATGAAACTTTTTATGGATGTGTTCAGTGTGAATGGTGTCAAATAAGTATCTCTTTGATTCTGCCCCAAGTTCAATCAAACTTCCTACATATAGTGCATAATCTTCGACAGTTTGACAACCAGTGTGTATCCAATGAACCGTTGGAAGTGCAGCCTGTCGCCCAACCGGCGATCTCGAGCAAATTCGACGACTGTCATCGAATGGACCGTGAACGTGACCGCAGCCTGAGATATACTCTCGTTTAACATACCCTTTAATACCTGAGTTACAAAAGGGTTGCTTCATGCGTGGATAAAGGTATTTAGCGATATTGGTTACCGTGTAGTTTGTTTCTAACGCCCGTATTCACAAACATTACACATACTGAGGTCTCACAGAACTCGTGGACGCACAGGGTGACACACGAACCAATTACACTATAAAACTGAGCTGAGATCACCGTCCTAGTTTTTTTTTTTTTTTTTTTAGAGAATCCTAGTGACAGATTACGAGTACTTTCACCCGTATTCACAAACGATGCTTGCTTAAGTGAAGCAGCAAATCGAACGCACAGCGTTGAATAGAGCTCTGTGATGGTTCGTGTGTGACCCAGTGAGTCCACACGCACTGTGACACCTCATAGTAATGTTTGTGAATACGGGCGTTAACTAATAAGTCATCCTCAGGTACTTGGATACAGATTCAACAAATTTAAATACATAGTCCGTTAAATATAAAATTTGAAACATTATAAATGCAAAGTTCAAATAAAGCACCAAGTTTAAAAAGCAAGCATGAGAACCTCATATTTCTATAAAACAGTGGATACTACATGCTAGTAATGCATTTGCTGCAGCAGCGTGATTTGCAGCATGCAACTGTGTCCCAGTACCTGGCGATCAGTCACAGTCGCTATCAAGTTGCCAAGTCAATTAGACGGTCATTTACATGATTCTACACGTAACGCAGCGAGCGTTCGCAGAAATTGCTGTGAACCCTAAACTTTGCTAACTCGGAGTTCAACTGACTTACTGTTACAGTATTACCGCAGACTTCACAGTCTGCGTATCAGGATTCTTAGAACCGACGTTTGGTTACATTTCAACAAAACAAGATAATTTACATTTTATATCATTAGCTTAAGAATTAAAATTTACTCATATTTTAAATTTTCCGCGAAAGTCTCTTACATTTTCTGGCTTAAAAGAACCATCCCCTGACAATAACATACACAATTAAAAAATAATTGGACAAATCGGTCCAGTCGTTCACTCGTGATGCCAAATGACGATAGGATTAATTTTCATATATGAATTAGATTTTTGTAATAAAATACAAATAATAATAAACCTTTATTATTCCAGAAGTGACAACAAAATAAATTGCAGCCGAAACCTTTAACTACCATTAACACGTTTTATTTAGCGCACATTTCAATAATTTTCGTTAAAAGATTTAGCCATAAAAATGTTTCAGCATCAATCGGAACACTGATTTAGGGGTAGGATTTCATTTGCACGAATGTACAAAATTAGTTTATTGTAATTTGTGTTTCGACAGCGGCTGCGTTCATTTATTTATAGATATACGAGAAATATTGCGTATGCGAACGCTAAAAAGATACAATCTCATACCCGCTTCACCACACTAACCCCCTTACTAATAAAACTTACAAGCTCGTTGATCAGTGTTTTAAAGTGACGTTTAGTATGGAAATGTCATTTTAAAACTGTGATCAACAACTGTGTAACTTTTTATCAGTAAGGGGGTAAGAATATAGGACTTAAAAGTTTTCTAAAAAAAAGAGTTTTTTGTCAATCGTTACGTCATATTAGCTGTAGAGGTATGTATAGTTGTTAATGTTACACAGCAGGATAAAATGAAAAGGATGGTGGAGAGATTGTAAAAAAAAATCTCTCAGCTCAATACTTACTCAATACTCAGGTATTCACCTACCGAAATGATAACCATGCATGCTACAGATTGAATATTTATTATGGATGGCTTCATCATCATATTTATCATCATCAGCTCACTAAGCCGACCCGGCAATCTCTAATTTACCAGAGGCATAATTTATGTAGGATTTGGCCAACACTCTCCACGCTGCGCTGCGGCGATGGCCAGACGGTTTGAGGAGGCCCTGATCTTAGCATATTTGTTCCTTATGTCCGTTTTCACCATCAATCCCTAATTTTTAAGTGACCCCTATGGTAAAGACTTTGCCACCACACGTTAAAATTATAAAAGCGGCGTTCATTTCCCCACAATGCTCCCGTGTGTTCCCGAACCCGTAGGCCGATCCGTCAGCTCAATTTGCGCGTTTGTATTTTTCCAAGCACTCGTACTCGAATTGCCCTCATTTGTATGTCGGGCGTATTGACGTTTCTGTTAAGTACGACCGACCGTTCGTTAACGTGCCTATTTCGGTGCCAGATGTAAAGGTACTTTGAACAAAGTTTTTTATGTAACAGGAGTTTTTAGAGCTTTTATCGTGTAATGTTTTTAGTCACAAGTACACCCGGCAAATGGAAATTGTTACTATTTGCTCGTATAGTTAATGTAGCTCTTAGGTTTTACGTTGTAAGCAAACCAATTAATAAAATACTGTCGAATAGTGCTTTCAACTAAATTACGCGAGTATTACCATCATCATCATAATTAAATAATTTAGTGTCCAATTCAGGATAAGAAATATCTCTAGCCAGACCTAGAGCCAGACCTAGAGGCCTAAAGTTCGCTTATTTCTACCTTAGTTGCGAGAAAAGTGCAATGGTTGGTAGTATTCTACTCTACGGTACTACTGTACGGATATTATAAAGCAAAAACATCTTAGTCACTGTTTCGCATTACGTTGTCTTATTTCAATAACATACTGAATATTTACTACTAAGGCTGAGTTGCACCACCTAACTTTAACGATAACTATGACGATAACCGGTGCGTTTTGCGTTAACACAAATAATTTTGCTTATTACAAAAATGTAAATATTTTTTTTATTTGTAAACCCTGTTACTCTTTGTCAAAGCTGTTTACGTGACATTGGCGATATCATGGTTCTCTATACCAAGACGTTGTTATAATAAAAGAAGAAGAAGACACATTTTTGACGTTTGTGAAAGTTAAAGTTTGTAACATTTGAAAATGTTATTTTTTTATTTTTACGATTCAATGGATCATAAGTTTTTGAACGTAAATACGCTCGGGGCGAAGGGCGCGGGGAGTGCGCGCCGCAGGCGCAGCGTCTCGGCCAGAGACAGACTGCCACACTCGCCAGCCTCGCTTGAAACTTGAACTTGAGCACCCGCGTACCGCTTGATGCGGCGCGCGTCTTAATAAATCGATCTCGTTGGCGTTTTTTCATAGTGCGAGTTTAACCTTTAACCGACGACGTGATTTTTTTGTCACGCCGTCTGCGACGTGCGGTCTGTGGGACCGCTATACTGTTTACTCAAAAAGTAATATTTTTTTGCATAAAAGTGTATTGTTTTCATATTTTTTGAGAACATTATAGTATTACAAATAAACATACGTATAATTTGCGAAGAATCAATGTATATTTTTTATTTAAATATGGCTTAAACTTTTTTGACCCTTAATTTCATTGAAATTACACTAGAGCTCAATAATATCTATGTAACTTGTAAATTTTAATCAAAGCAAGAAAAACTATACTGCTTCCTAAATATAATGAACATAATGAATAAAATAAAAATAAATGACACGTACATTACATGCATAAAAAAAATTGACGTAGTGTAAACATTAGGCACAATCAGGACATTTTTTTTTACCGCATGTAAAGCATTTTCGGTATGCCTCGGTAACACCTGTAAGATAATTTCGTTTTCAATTTAGGTGGACTAAAATGTACGTCTTTTTTGCAGCTGGTGCAATGACATCAGGCTGATCTGGCATGTCAGAGCCTAGAATACATGTCACCGTTTGCTTTACCAGCCGTTTCGCGGTATTTTTTTACAGACTACCATCTTTTACATAATATTATGTTCAAATATCAACATATCATTAGGAAATGTCTTTTCCTAGCTTGTGGTGGCCCAGGATCCATCATTTTTACGAAAAATTAGTCGTCTAAAACAAAAACGCCAGTTTCAGTATGATACAAAAATGTCACGTAGTCTGCGACGTGCGGTCCCACAGACCGCTGTTGAACTTTAAATCGAATTATCTTATTAAAACTACCCTCGTCGATGTAACCACTACCTGTAATGGCGTTTGGGCAACTAAACTCGAAGGTACTGAGACGCTCGGGACACGGGAGTAAGTAGAACATTGCAATCCAGATATTTCAAAAACCGGAGCGGTCTGTGAGACCGCACCTCGTCGGTTAAAGGTTAATAAAACTTTAATAAAACCTCACAGTTAATGAAACTTAAGTGTCTAGCCTACATTTCATCCCGTAACTGGGTAAGTTGTGCATCTCTTATTATTTGTTAAGATAGGGTATGTTCCTAAATAGTAATTAATGCTTTTTATAGTAGAAGTTAAGTGTTGTTGTAATCGCCCTTATAGCATAGATTTACGCTTATTAATATTTTAGCGAATTGTGTAGGTAAATTGGTTGGTATAAATTATGTTCCTTGAAGCGAAATTACTTAATTATTTTCTTATTAGCCATCAGTTAACTGTAACCGTTTCTGCTATCTACAACTGCCACTACATCCCAGTAAATTAAATGCCTAGACCTCTTCTAGTACTTGCTGGCCGTCTTCCCTAGCTTGGCTTATATTCTTCCGCCTGTTTGAAATCACTTAATCAAGATTCGTGGCAGTACAATCTCTTACCCCACACGAAGGCTAATATAAAACAATGTTTATGCAGGAATTACGGCCGGGCTCAGTTTGAGCTAGGACTTATTGTGGACCGTTCCGGAGGGGACAGAGAAGTGGACATCACGGCGTCCCACGGGGACCGCAGTAGGCCGCACAGGGGAGTCTGGCACAAGTGTTACGTGGAACCGATCTTTTTACAACCTACCCATCTGTACCTTAAAATCAAATATTTTTAAACTTAGATTAATAAATTTTGTAAACTTATTTTGCTCGTTTTATTAATTCTAAAAAATTAATTTAAAACGTGACAAGTTCTTACATTAACTTTGGTGCAATTCAGCCTTAGGGTGGGTTGCACCATCTTACTTTGACAGTAACTATGACGATAACCGGTGCTTTTTTTATGGAGTTTGACAGATTTTTGTTAAAGTAAGATAGTTCAACCAAGCCTTAGACTTTCAGCGAAGCAAATATTGTGTTTATAAAATTTGAGGTCTAAGAGGAGTCAAAAACTTTTCCCGATACCAAAATAACATAATTTTGTTACCGTTTTCTCAGTTACAATACTATTTTCACAGCTATTCGCTGTTATTGTGCTTTATAGAAACTTTTAATTGGCTTTCCTCTTAATTACTGTATTTCGAACTAGCTGAAAAGTTTGTTCCATACTGTGAAAAAGGAAACGGTGCTTTTTTCACGACTTTTCATTGTTAATTAACAACGATACCTACGAATATGTAAAATTATCAAGATTTTTATCCACGACGGAAGCTCTTGGCCTGAATCTCACCTGATGGAAAGTGATGATCAGGCCGAAGATGGAAGATGGAAATGAGCTTCACCCGGTATCCTCAACCACAGAGGAACTGGCTATCTTACCTCTTACTGCCAGAACACAAACATGCTGTTAACAATGTTGCTATGGCGACAGACATAGATAAGATGATGGTAGCTAGCCAAGCGGACTTAGAACAAGCCCTACCAAAACCGACCAGAAAAATCTGCCCCCACTGGGAATGGAACACGGGACCTCTAGGTCAGAAGCAGGTGGTCTTACCACTAGACCACAGAGGAGGTAAGAGTTATCCCTAAGGATGAATATCAATCAGCCATTCGGGCTAGAGTGATTCAGAATAGGATGCTTTCGGGGTAATACTATTAGGAATAGCGTTCTTTAGGGGTATAGTGAATTTTCGGAATTATGAATCACAGCCAGACTTATGATTGTTATCGTATAAGATAAAATAAACTCACAACCCCGGTGTCAGATTTTATATGCATCCATTCTATTTCGACATTGCTCATTATTAAAAATGCTGTCGTCAGATGAAACTAAAAATTCAAAAGTAGGTCAGCGATTTGGCATGTTATACCATAATAAATTTTATCCTTAGAAGCAAATGACACAAATCTTTCATCTCCATCAATGAAGCACTACCCAACTTTTCTTATTTAAAATAACTCATACATGTCTTGTACAGCACATCAGACTATACATTTTTGTTGGAAAATAGCCTGTATTACAACTACTTAAGACACCACTGTATAACTCGACGTGCTCTCGTCCGTACTGGCTGTGAGTCCCCAACTCCTTTAATTCGACGTAAGAGTTTTTAATCCGTTGTTGGGCGCCTTCCAAGGATGTGCGGAGTCAGCGTCGACATGGCTCGCCACGAAGATAATGAAGAATGGTATGGTAGCTTCACTACGAGATCGGCGAAATATATTACTACCACCCTTACTATTCGACGTCATCGTAAAAGTAGCAGGAAAGCGCTGGATTCAGGAAACATGGAAAGCATTGGGAGAGGCCTATGTTCAGCAGTGGACGTCCTATGGCTGAGATGATGATGATGATGAGTGATAAAGCAAGTGGAGAAAACAATCGGCGCAAAAAAATCTTCATAGAGTCACGATCCCCATAACTGAGAAAACGACAGAAGAGAGAACTAGGCGTCTAATAGTCGGTGTAAATAAACTTTCCTCTTCTCATTATTTGTAAATATTGAGAATTTCATTCAAACTTTTGACCCATATTCGGTTATTTTAATTTGAACTGTATTGCAAAAAAAAAGTATATTTTAAAATGATTAGCACCTACTTACTTTTTATTAATTTCATCCACGTAGAGTCAAAATAAGTTAAACTAATTTTTGACTCCTGGAAATTCAATGTAGAGCAAGTCTACTCCATCTAACTGTAGAATGACTCTACTCTTTGTATATTTGGTCGAGAGCTTATAATATACTCGTAGCTTTAATTACGGCTGTCGCATATTTATATGCAAAATACCATCGTTCAGTAATTTGGAAAAGTACCTCTTACTTAAAGAGATTTAAACTCATCTTTAAAAAACACAAGTACAATACACAGTACACAAGAACAAATACTTAAATTATTTTAGAACAGTCTATTCACATGCATCTAATTGTGGCTGACATATTTCTTAAATTCATGTCATATTAAATAATTGAATCTTCGTCATCAAATTGAGCCATCGAATGAATCGCCCCTAAAATAAACTCAAAGATACCCTAAAATAAAATGATAAATAATAAAATGATGATAATTATAATAAACGTATAAGTACCAATAAGGGCTTGCTAAAACATGAAAAAACTCGTATTTTTCTTTCCGAAAATACTTATTTACTTACACCTTATTATTCCTATAAAAGCTTTGTAAAGTATTTAGGATGATCACTCAAGATTTTGAATACATAATGTTATCGTCAAAGAGTTCTTGGGCTTTTTTAAGTAGATATTATTGAAAGCTTATACAGATTTTTGGCGAATTGATGAAGTAAGTATTATAATAACGACGAAGCTTGAGCTTTTAGCATATTAATCTACAATAGATAAAAGTATCTAGGTATGTGAATAGCTAAAGACCTTTTCAAAATTAATAATGTTGCTTTCAGAATTCAATTCAGTACTTTAGTATTCAAACTAAAACCCTAGATGCCGATTTTTTGTGCAATATTTTTATACATTTTTACGTCCAAGACACACTTATAAAATACATAATTAAGTGCATCCATTAATAAAATAATTACCGTAACTTTTTAATGTGAATAATATTTTAATAAAACTATTATTCCTATTTTGTAACTGATTTAATTTTACTACGTAGTTGACAGAATATGTTTCGTTCTAAAGCATAATTTGACCTTTAGTGTAGGTATTGATAATCTAGAAACTTTCTGCCCCGTACAACCAAACTGTGGAATGGACTGTCGTCTGCGGTGTTTCCGGACGGATACGACCTGCAAGCTTTCAAGAGGAGAGCGTATCTTTACCTTAAAGGCCGGCAACGCACCTGTAACGCCCCTGGGTCTGCGGGTGTCTATGGGCGACGGTAATCACTTACCATCAGGTGATCCGTTTGCTCGTTTGCCTCCTATCACATAAAAAAAAAAAAAAAAAAACACCTACATTAATTAAACGAGCAATTATGTTTTCGTGCCTAATGTTTTAGAAATTAATGAGCATCAATTTAATATTATTTGATTTATATTCCCAGAATATTTTACGAATTGTAGAGACACACTGTTTTAATTGTAAATGGTGTAATTACGTACTACTTAGTACTGCTGTTATGAAACGTGTAGGACTTATTTAAGACTTATTTTAGTAGTACAGGCAAGACAAAAAGAGGCACTTGGACCCACCTGTGTGGCAAATTTATGGAAATTACACTCGTAAGGGAACATTTACTAAGCTTCATGAAATCTCGTGAGATTCAGTGCTACAGTTTGGGATTTAA
The DNA here is from genome assembly GCF_004193835.3 of Ostrinia furnacalis. Taxonomy (NCBI): domain Eukaryota; kingdom Metazoa; phylum Arthropoda; class Insecta; order Lepidoptera; family Crambidae; genus Ostrinia; species Ostrinia furnacalis. The sequence goes on along the minus strand of NW_021131492.1, from coordinate 139,990 downwards.
ATATATAATTCTCTAGTCACGTAATAAATAAGGCTGGTGACTTAAATACTAAGTATTTAAGGCAGAGATTGTACCCTTCAAAATAAAGTTACTGGAGTTTTAGGTTTTTCTATACAAATACTGATGTTATAATACGCTCTACCTAAACGATGATAGACGAAGAAGAATCAAAAATTTTTAGTTTAGTGATGCCATTGGCTATATAATTTCGTAGATAAGGCATTACCTCTTATGCTTTCCAGAGCAAAAAATACTGTATTCTTATAAGAATTACTGTCATACTTCATACTGATATTGAAAATGTATTCAAGATAAATTCATCGCAAACTACCCGAAAGTACAAAAGTTTAACAACTTTTTTTCTAACGAAAATTCCTTTCATCAACCAATCGATCACTGCTTGATACTATCTCGTATTCCGATCAAGGGACTGTGTATTTTATGTTATCAGAACAGGGTTTATTTTCGGTTGTATGATATTAACAAATACTTACAATTTTCTTACATTCATGGAGGCTCGCGTGAGTGGCGCGCGTTTTTTCGTGTAGATCGTAATCACAAAATGAGATGTAACTTATTTGCTCATTTTGATAACGGCGAAAATACTGCTTGAACAATGTCAAATCGCTTAATCAAATCGTAACAGTTTCCTTTGTGTTTTGTCTTCACGCGATTTTTTGTTGGTTTGTCAGCTGCTTTTGAAAGTTATTTTGTTCGATCGTCATTTTTCAAATAAATTGGCTTTAAATAGGTACATTTTCTTATGCGGGTTGCGAACTAAGCTAAATTGCTGACTTAGCTTAGCTCTTGGTCAAGTACCCGCATTACAGCGGCGAGAGAAGACCTACTATAAAACGACAAATCGTCCATTTGCGACGACAACGTGACATCTTCTGTGTTAATCTAATTGAAGATGTCACACTGTCGTCGCAAATGGACGAAATTACTTCAATTAATTTTAAGTCTTGTTTAAAAGATAAAAAGACTTGAAATTGTGAAATGCTTAACCAAGTAGTAGGATTTGTTTTTCTATTATAGCATTAACCCTTAAATTGGCACTCATTGAACCCTTGCTTCAAAAATGGTCAAATTTGGGATTTAGGTATTGTTTTGATAGATTAAGAAAAAAATATTTACTTTTTGAAAAAAATTCAATTAGTATAGAAGTTATGACATGTCACTCAAAACGGACATTGCCAATTATTTAGCATTGCAACCATGTCACTTAGGGCGGACATTGCCAGTTTAGAAAAACAAACGTAAAACAACTTTTCTTAATAACAATACAGGAATCCCTGATAATCATGCTCTGGCTAATCCAGCGCCTTTTGCAATCCATCTGGACTATTTACTGTTGATTTTACATAAATTGATCAAAAAATACCCTGACATATAAAAACAGAAAGTGACTGCCTGATTTATCAACATAAATCCCAAACCGGTGGGTATAAACACACACATTTTGGCATGTACGTTCCTTATTAGGGTCTAGGGGTGTTATCAGAAAGGATTTTTCCAAAATTACCCGCTAAGGGGGTGAAATGGGGGTCCAAAGTTTGTAGGGCGAAACAAAATTAGTTACACTATTTAATTCGAAACTTCACAGGATACATTCCTATCGATAAATGAATAAACACGTGTTTCAGGTTATTTCAGAATTCAACCCCTTAAAGGGGGAAATTGGGTAAAAATGTCTAAAAATCAACATGAGTATTTATTACTGATACATGGCATTGTCCGTTTTAAGTGACATAACATTTGTAACCTTGAAATAAATGGAAAAAAATCGATATTTTTTTAGTTTTGGCAATAACCGTCAGTTTTATTCGTTAATATTATAAAATCAATCAAAAAAGCACAAGAACAAGTGTAATACCTACAGTATTTCCACATTTATCAAGAGTGAAAACTTGACATTGCTGTTGCATTTATTCAACTGTCTTTATTTTTAAAATTCGCGGCTTTTTATTGAACTACAGCCCCGTGTTTCACATAAAATATCATGCTTTTTATAAAATATCCCTTGAAAGTCGATAAATTGCTTTAATTTAGATTCTGTAAGCAATTATTTGACATGTCCTTTAAAACGGACAAAAACAATTTAAGGGTTAACGTGTTAGCTGTTCCAAAATTAAAAAAAAATATTTGTCATGCAAATAACTGCCTTATTCACTAGCAATAAACGTCTATTCCTTTAACAGTCGAAAACGAATAGGACCCAGGAAAATTGAAAACTGCAAAACATTAGAGCTTGTGTAAAGAAAACTTCGTAAACAATCGAGGAAAGCATGCAATCACTCCCATCGCCTGTATATTTAAAACGTCCCTCCGGTCATTCTAGCGAAATAATCGATTAACAGCCTATAGCCTGCAGCTACCAAACACACGCTATGAAGTAAGGATCAAATATTAAACACTAAACAGGGGTAGGGGAGACTGGGGAGAGTTGTAACACAATTTTGTGACAATGTCAATATCACTAGGCAGATCGGCGCTCTGGTGAAAGTCGCGGGAAGTTACTAGATGCGGGCAAAGGACCGGTCGTGGTGGAAATCCTAGGGAGGAAATCCTAAAAAAAAAATATTAGCAATTTGTATTGCACAAATTACTAATAGTCCCGTTAACCCCTCGTGTTAAGCTTTCTTCAGCATTAGGCGTCATTGAGCTAAACAGAACAGAACAATATCCACGAGTATAATCCTATGACAGCTTATATCGAGCTAACAACTATAATACACGAATTCGATGCTCTTTCATTCGTAAGCTCTTTCAATTTCATGCAAACTGCGGTATACTTACCAGAAATAATCAGCTCGGTAACGGTCATAGATGCAGAGAAATCAGCGTTGTAACAACTCAACTGTGTTACAACTCTCCCCGGTCTCCCATATTCGGCCCATGAATTCCGTCGGTCTCAAAGGCAATAACAAACACAATCTTTTCCAATATGCCACCTCCAATAGCTTATGGAAACTGAACTAGAGCCAAATCTTGGCAAGAAAACAATGATGAAAGCGTTTGAATGAGGTTGGCTATCGTATCTAAAACTCTACATGAAGGCTAGTAGTAACCGTATCTTTTATATTTGCGAATAAGGCTGATTTGCACCCTCCAACGTTAACCTTCTAAATGATAACTGATGTTTTTGTATTAGACATTGACAGATTTTAACATTTATTAAAGTAAGATTTAACCCAGCCTTAGAATATCGATTTTTCTATCGATACTCGTATAATGATGAGCTCACTATGAACAAAAAAACCGGCCAAGTGCGAGTCGGACTCGCGCACCGAGGGTTCCGTACCATTGATTTATGAAATTAAAATTATTATTTTTTATTTAAGTTATTAGTATGAAAGATTACGCGGTAATAAGCGGTTTACGATTTACGAGGTATTAAAAAAAAAACTACTTCTAGATCTCGTTCAAAACAATTTTCGTTGGTAGTTTTTATAGTAATGTACATCATATTATGTTTTTTTTTAGATTTTTCATTTTCTTATTTTAGAAGTTAGAGGGGGGGGGACCAACTTTTTTCCACTTTGGAAGCGTCTGTCACGCAAACTATTCGGTTTAGAAAAAAAGTATTTTAGAAACCTCGATATCATTTTTGAAGACCTATCCATAGATACACCACACGTATGTGTTTGAAAAAAAAAAATTGAGTTTCAGTTCTAAGTATGGGGAGTCCCCAATATTTATTATTATTTTTTTATTTTTGCATCAAAATCTTAATGCGGTTCACAGAATACATCTACTTACCAAGTTTCAACAATATAGCTCTTATAGTTTCGGAAAAAAATGGCTGTGACATACGGACGGACAGACGGACGGACGGACGGACGGACGGACGGACGGACAGACAGACAGACATGACGAATCTATAAGGGTTCCGTTTTTTGCCATTTGGCTACGGAACCCTAAAAATGGCAATAATTAGAGAGACCTATGAGTACCTAACGTATCTCAAAATTGTTGCAAGTTTGTTGAAACCTCATTAATTTCTCGACATAATTTGAACTTCAATTGTTTTACCCAACTGCGCCAGAAGCAGTGTTATGTTTTTAACATTTTATTCATAATGTTTCTAAATTCTGTAAAAAAAATATTTATTAAATTGGAATAAAAAAAAAACAAATAACAAATCAAATTATAAAGAAACAGCAAATAATAATTTGGTTATATAAAATAAATTAGCCTTTGACACCTCGTCAACTCCATAGGCCCTTAATTTGTCTCTGAAGGCCGATGTAAAGTTAAATATTATGACGGTTTAATTCGTTTGACGAACCGTTTCTGGAAAATTGACGGCAATTTTAGTAACTCGAGTGGATTGTTCAGAGAAAACTCATTCGAAAGTACAAACGACGGCACATCGGGTTTAACACTGTGGCATCTTATACAGATGCCTAGATGTATTAAAGGCCATTTTTTAATAAAAATGTATATTGTCTGATGTGCTGTCCTTTAATTTTATTTCAACGAAATTTTAACGTGAAATTTAATAAGTTTAATAAGTCATTAATAATGACGCTGCGCGCATGAAAATTTTGTGGATGCCTTTTTTAGTTGTTACAAAATGACGTGGAATATTGTTTAATTAATTTACCGTGCAGTCATTATTTTAAAGCTGTAAGCTATTATTAAAATAAAGTGTTTTGTCATTTTGTTTGGATCTTAATTATGTATGTTGTTTATTTATAAAAAAAATACTATTTTACTAAAAGTGCTGTTATTATGCCATAGTTTGTATTAATTATATGTAAAGTAGGTAATTTATAGGGTTTCGTTATAAAATTCCCTACCCCTGAAATGCATGAAATAATAAGATTTTTTTTTCATTGCTTTTAACTCTTATCTCAAGGTATTAAGGTTCTTGTTATGATTGTAAAATTTTAAGGATTAAGTTTAACTACCGTGTCTTCAGTTTCGAATACAATTATCAGTTCTTGTCAATGTTGTCTTGTCTACCCATTTGACACAAACACTGCGGTTTTAGAAATGATTACACAAATCTCAGAAGATATTTTCTTATCAAATCATAACACAGCCAAGCTGAAGCCTCTACCCATCGGGCCGACTACACCTAGCAAAAGAATATATCTTCCAATTCAATACGCCCAACTGGCGTGCGTTCATAATATTTCGTTCCAAAGATTATTTGTCGTAAAAGTTAACTTGAGGAACTCAACCGTTGTACAATAATCTACCTAAGATGTTACTGCTTGCCCTGTGAAGGCGTTAAATTATTTGACTTCTAAAAAAAATGTATGCTGCATAACTGACTTAATAGAGCATAGTATTTTTGTGTTTCAAGTAGAAAAAAAGTGACTGAAGCAAAAGCTGAAAATAAATGCTCTCTCACTTAGTACAGGGTCTTACTTGGTAGCCAGAAGATAGATTAAAATTTAATCAAAATTATTGGGACTCGAGAAAGTTTGCTGTTTTAGTTAGTCAGTCTTATCGATTTACAAAATTGCTAGTCTTTTGGGGCAGACTATAAGCTAACTTACTAGTTCGTTTCGAAATAGAAACTTAATATTATATGCTTGATTAATTTCGTTTAACTATTCAAGTAGTTTGTTTACTACTACTCGAATAGACCTAGATGAATAATGTATAATTAAGTACCTGGCTGTATTACTCTGCTTACACAAATTAGGTAACGCAGCTAACGGAACACACTGCGTCATTTTGACAGCTATTCTTTATTGCACACTAGCGGCCGCCCGCGACTTCGTACGCGTGGACCCCGTTTTACCCTTAGGGGTGAAGTTTCGAGTTTTTTAGGGTTTACCCGGAAATTATTCAAACTTTTCTCGCTGTAAAAACCATCCTTGGACTTCAACAAACATTTAAAAAAAAGAATTGGTAAAATTGGTCCAGGCGTTGTTGAGTTATGCGCTTACCAATACATTTTGCGATTCATTTTTATATTATAGAAGATATGTAACGAGTCATCCTTCTGTACCTCAGCTGTTCTATGACCAAAGAAGTACGAACTCAATCCAGCGCACGATAGATAGCGTGCCTCATTGCGCCTCAATACAATCTGAAGGGGTTGAGGTGTTATTTACATAAATCTAAGCGACATCTGCAAAATTGCTAGTCTGTTGGCGCAGACTATAAGATAATCTACCTATCAAAGAAACGCATTATGGATGGAGTTACCCTTCTATACTTGAGTTATTCTATGACCAAAGAAGTACGAACTCAATCCAGCGCACGATAGATAGCGATCCTCATTGCGCCTCAATACAATCCGAAGGGATTGAGGTGTTATTTACATAATCTAAGCGAGATTCATATCATAATCGAAGTAGATTTATTCATTGTGTATGCTATATTTTTTGCTTATGAAAAGGAATTAAGACTTTAACAACGTCAATTGGTACGCTGATTTTAATACACGATTTATGGACTCTTCTTCTTGTTAAAATAGAGTAACAAGCGAAATTTTTCGGCTGCAGCATAGCTGCCGAAACGTCAAGTCGTGAGTGCGTATGTAACTCATATAAAAATATCACGTTGCGACCCGTGTTTTTTTATTTTAGTTGAAATGGAACGCGAAAGTTTAAAATCTTCTTCTTGTTGTAAGTACGCTATTTTATTTCGAAATAAAATACTGCCTACATTAGTAAATACGTTATCTAAATATATAAAAGGAGAAACTGACTGACTGACTGACAGATCAACGCACAGCCTAAACGGCTAAACGTAGGCACTTGAAATTTGGAAGGGACGTAGCTTAGGTACCTTAGAGGTGCACTAAGAAAGGAATTCCCGAAATTCCCACGGGAACGGGAATTAGCGGGAAAAACGGGATTCACGCGTACGAAGTCGCGGGCGGCTGCTAGTTTTTTATAATACACAATAAAAGTACCTTTTCCGATTAGAAGTTAATGTTACTTATCGTCGTTTTCAATGAGACAGCTTCAGATATTCTTGTACAGGCAACTCTACATAAGATTATTATTTTTTATTTTTGCTACTATTAAGGCTACTTGCATAAGGACCACGATGGCCGTTTTTAACCGACTTTAACAAAAAAGGAGGTTCATAATTCGGCTGGTATTTTTAGAACATAATAAAGGGTCTGTTGGTTAGCCTAATCCATCGTCTAACGACCAGTGACCGCAGCCTATCGGTTGCCGCTGCAATGCGGAGCTAAGGTTAGTAGAGGATTACTTGAAAAAGTACCGGTTTTTAATTAGTATTCAATAACTTAAGAAATAATTCCTTTCTTCCTAAAAAAGGTTATTTCGTAGACCCAAAAGTAGGTATACTAATGAATCAAAGTGACATTTACAACAACGGAAAAGGAATCAAAATGGAATTTCATTTGGTATATAATATCATTATGTTTCAGTCATACAAATGTAAGACTTAAGTATTAGTACACTTTATTTATTTGAAAAGCTCTTTATTGTGACGAGCTAGCTAGAATTTTAAAGGCAGATTGAGCGATGACAATGAACGAGAGAAGTGCATTAGAGTTTCAAAAAGATACCTGCACGGGTGTTTGAGTATAATGCGCTTATAGGTTTCCGATTTTTAAGCGAAAATAGAACAACACTGAATAATTTATAAGGTTTGCTTCATAAAATGATTCAGTGCCGATTTTATTTAAAATTAGTACCCAAATTCATAGACATCATTCACCAAAAATCTGCAGTTTTCTGCCGTTGCAATTCTTAAAAATTAAGACGCTGAAAGTGCACTTTATGTGGATTATATTCTACCTATTTTTATTTAATTTTCATTATTAATTTTTTGTTAAAACTATTCTCAACAAAACGATTTATTACTCTAACAACAGAACCCATTCGATTGGTCTAATCCCAATATAGGTACTTTAAACTCGAATCCCGCTTCCTAAGCTCAGTCTAAAACAAAATAGCTCAAGACTGGCCCAACTGCAAAGATGTCTGGAATTCTAGACAGGCCGAGTTAGGAACTGGACCGGCTCTATTTGTGGACAAACAACTGCTTGTTAACATCGAAACTTCCAAATGAGGGCTTAAAAACGAAACTGGACTTGGACAACGGTCAATATTAGGAACTGAACATCTGCAGTGAAACAAAAGACGACAGAAAATGGACGTTAAGGTGTTTATACGTTACACATGCCAGTAAAAATAATAGTTTGGATGCCAGTTAATGGCATATGCAAGTGACGCATATACAAGCCCAATATGGATACACTTGTATGCATTTTGCGTGCTTGTTTCATAAAGTTCTAGTAGAAAATTTGAACTCTGAGATATTTTCAGATTTTACGTGAGTGAAATCGTAGATGTTTTTATGAGAAATAGTGCTTCAGAAACGTGGTGACTAGTTCAGTGATTGATTTATGATGATAATCCTGACACTGACACACAAATGATATCCAGTGTCATCCAAAATTGGTTTCTTTAGACAGCTCGTGGTTGTTGCTTTATTAACGTTTGTTCGNAGGTACGCTACCCTCGCCGAAACACTCTCGATCTGGACCACGTTGTTGACAAGGGACTTGTGGACGATAAACCCGACACCACCCTGGGACTGCTGGTCGCCCTCCCGGAAATAGAGCAGGTTTCCGGATTTCAGGATTATGGTGTCCTCCCCCTCTCTTCGGACTTCGCATAATCCTACGATATCCCACCGCAACCTGCTCAGTTCTTCCTCGAGTTCGGCGAGCCTCACGTCAGTCCGCAGCGTGCGAGTGTTAAATGTTGCCAGGGCCAGAGGTCGTCGGGGTTGGTAGCCTGTCGGTACCCGGTGATTCTTAGCACCCCTCGCCCCACCGTTACCGTGACCGCTACCGTGGCCCGGGATAGTGGGGCCGCCGGGGACTAGGGGCCGTGTTTTTTTGTTCCTCTCCATGGGGGGGATTTGCCTTAATCGCCACGCTTGGCAGGCGGGTTGGCGATCGCAGTTTTTTATAAGGTTTCGCACGCAGACGCTGCTGCCCGTCCGGTGCTGCAGGGATTTTGTCGCCTCTTACGACACGCCTCCTGTTGGCGGTGGGGAAGAGTATTCTTTATGGCCGTCCCCACACGGCACACGGTCTAACGTTTGTATTCAACTAAAAAAAATATAGTGCCAGATTCAAGAATGCCAGTAAAGCGTATACACATGACAGTTGGTGGCACGTCCGAGGAATTGGAAGGCATGTGTATTAGTTACTGGCATGTTTATCGTCACCTTAAACATATTTGGTTGAAAATACTGGCATGCAAAGACTCAATGACCATTGTGGCTAAACGCAAACCGCGTAAGCCAAGAAAAAAAAGACGCAAAGGCATGTTACACGTTGTTACAGTGCCAGTTACTTGCATGCAAGCGACTGCTCCATTTTACAGGCATGTGCATCCCCGCCCTTATTGCTAAAATACATTACGTTAAAGATCTTTTGTTTTCAATATCCTTAAGTACTCTAGCAGAATACATTCCTTTGTTCAGTTTTGCACTTATTAGAAGTGTACCATTTGAATTGCTTTCCATTGGAGTTCTATCGTATCTAGTATCTAGAGAACTAAGTAGATAAATACGACGTAGGTATAACTGAGAGACAAGCTTTTCATTCTAGTACCATAAAAGCTTAAATAATAATATACAGTATACAGTCAAATAATTAGTACGGTTTCAAAATCTAAAATGAAGATTGAGTAGCAAGTGAGACAGAGAAAGTCATAGTATAAATTTAATACCTATGAACGTTAATGAAGATATAAAAGGTGAAGAATTTAGGTCACGTTTCACGATTGAACCTTTTGCTAGCTTCGCTGGTTTTTATTTTATTGACATTTAATATTAATGTGCAGGCAATGAAAGGCAATAAAATGACATTATTTTAGTATCGGGCATAAAGATGACTATGAAATAGGTGGGTCAAATTTTATAGTGTTAGTGAACAGATAACGAAAGACCATTCTTTATTATCATTTCAGATTTTTTCATAATACATGCTTCGAACTAATGGAAAAAGGTATTATGATACGTATTTTTTGCCAAGTGATTATCCATCTCTGATGTTAAATTTTGCAATTCATGAGCGTTTAGGTACTGTAAGAAACACAAGTCACAACCAAACACTAATATTTTCTGATAGTAGGTTGATATACAGGGTGACTTTTAAATCGTTGGCATCATTTTAATATGTATAAGACTCTACTTATACACAGTGCATTCCCCAAATATGAGACAAATCCAATGAGATTCTTTGTCATTATTTTTACTATGTAGCCTTACATTTTGTTGCAAAATAATACCTTATACTTGTACATCGAAATTAGATGCCACAGTAGATTGATGTGCTGTCGTAATATCTGCAATCTGTACAAGATTTAAAATATTGAACTCATTGGATTTGTCTCATACTTATTTGGGGAATTACTATGAGTCTTATTTTAAAAGGATGCCAACGATTTCAAAGTCATCCTGTAGTTATTGATATATTATTATATTTGATTTTATGTCCTAACCATACTACGAATAATAGATAGTTTCAAAGCCATTTTCAACACTGTATAAATAACCGTAACAAGATCCAGTTCCATTATTCACTATTAGGTACGTAGTTCCGGGATATTTAATTAATTAACTGAAGATGATATCGCTCGCAATATCTACGAGTACACAAAGATAATATTCTGTGACAATAAATTAAACCCTTTTCAGTCCTGCCAGAGCAATAACTGACTAATTTCCATATTTATCTTTATTTATTGGCATTTGCTTCATGCTCAGCGATCGGGTTGACAGCGTACAGTTGAAATGGAAACAGTAGACCTGTGGCAAGTAAATATTAACTTATTTGCCATCTCGTCTCTCTCGTCTCGTTTCAGCCGAAAGACGTCCACTGCTGGACAAAGGCCTCCCCAAGGATTTCCACAAAGACCGGTCCTGCGCCGCTCGCATCCAGGGACCTCCCGCGACCTTCACCAGATTGTCAGTCCACCTAGTGGGAGGCCTGCCCACGCTACGTCTTCCGGCTCGTGGTCGCCACTCAAGAACTTTCCTGCCATCAGCTCTACGAGCTATGTGCCTCGCCCACTGCTACTTGATTTTAGTGATTATTTGCCATAGCACCATCGTAATACGTCTTTCCCTTATCTATGATCCATCAGCGTAAACTTCTAGTCTAATGATAATGAGCTCGTCATGTTTGTTCTTTTAATGGACTCTACACTCCAAGTCCAACTCCAAGCTTGGTGTCGGCGGGTTTATTTCAAAACAAAAATGTTAAGGACTTGTACTTTCCATGACATAAGACAATGTCTTGTCAAAAGTCGACGACTTATGTCGGCGGGTTTGGTGTGTAGACTGCGTAATGATAGAGTAGATGGCATTACAATTGTAAATTTCAATGTTCCATACCAATGATGGAACATTGGAATCTCGCAAAAAACGTTTTTATTTTACTCTAATGATTTTCCTGTATCAATCAGTTATGAGATAGTATTCAGCCAACTTCAAGAAAAGTTCTATGTTTGTCTATTTAGGTTTCTTTTTTATATTAATTAATTATTAAAACCATTGTAAATACATAAGCAGGTCATCTGTGCCTTCCCACGCTGTGGTGTTTGCTCAACCTGGTCTGTAATTATTTTAAATCAATAACAATTTGGTGCAGCGTCACGCAAGGGTGCGTGTTGTCGCTCTGAGGTCGGCTTTTTCGAATGAATAGTCCCTTTAAATAATATTTTATATTAATGTAGAAAATAGTGATCGCCATTTTGATTTTGATTTTACTTTTATTTTTTATTGTATTCTGTGAAACATACAGCAATTGATACTCGTAACGAACGAAAAACTAGTTTTGAAACTATAACTGAATGATTTAGATCCAATTTCATAATAAAAATGGTTATACTATTCATTTTGTAACGTTGCGATGCGGCGCAATAACGAGTTTTGAGAGAATATGATTTTTTTTATATAACTTTATAATATTTATTGCGAATTGCTATGATACCAATGTAAAAATATTTCACTACTAAATTGTACGCATAAATAAGAATGCGGTAAGTAGGTACGTTAATAAACACACGAAAATGTATTGAATAGTTATCAAATAATATACATTTGTCAGTCAGTTATTTGGAATGAATTAATGGAATAAATGATTCACAAGTTTATTTATTTTTTAATCTTCGTGAAGTTATCCTTCACGAAGATTAAAATATTTAATAGGTATTTATTAATACCTACTTAATTTTACTGAACAGCTTTAAAAATTACAAATGCCATTTTTCATCCCACGATCAACTTAAATCAACGCAGAACAAGAGCAAAGATTATAAAGTAGGACGAAATGAATTTTGTAGAAAACCGTACAACCAAAACTGTGGTTTGTGGTTGCACTGACCTCGCCCCGCCAGCGATGCAAAATGTGGTTGGTTTGTAAGCAAAAAGTTTACTCCCATCCGACTTTCTCTTTCCTTTGATGCATTATTTTATATTATTTCATCAAAGCACGGAATTAACGCAGACATGAAGCCGGTGGTCTGAGTTTTGCGGGTTAAGAGTTATTTGTAGTTTCTAAAGTTTTGTTTGTAGTTATTGAGAAGGGGTTAGATATTTTATCCAAGTAATGTTTAAAACACCTTTTCATCCATAGGTTTAGCTTAAAGGTATAAATTAGTTTGTTCTAGCTGTGGTTCTAGTGCTTCACACTTGCTGTTTCTATGTTTATTTCGAAACTAGCTTTCCGCCCGCGGCTTCGCCCACATGAAGTTTTGACTGTCACAGAAAAACTTTTTGACACGCGTCCCTAATTCAAAAACCGGGATAAAACTATTATATGTCCTTTCCAGGGACCCAAACTATCTCTATGACGAAATTTTATCAAAATCCGTTCTGTGGTTTAGGCGTGAAAGCGACATAGACAGACAGAAAAACAGAGTTACTTTCGCATTGAAATATTAGTAGGGATGCTGGTAGAAGATTTATAAAAACGGATAAAGAGTTTGTAAATAATTGAGGCATTAAGATAAAATATTTAATGTTGTTTATCATTAAGCGAAATTATTTCATACTTGCACACGTAAACAACGAATATCTCATTAAGTAAATACATGAAGTATCTTTAGTGTTTATTATCGTTTATTTGCATCCATCCATCCACGCATTAAACGCGAAGTGTTATTGTTTATTTACAATTTATCGTTTTAAATCTGTTTACCGTATGATTTATTACTTGGTATTGCAAAAGATTATAAGTGGGGTTGAGGCCTCGTTAATTTTATTCGTGTAATTAAATTCATTGGAGTATTGGATTTTCGCGTATTGGGCCCAATCAAATTGATTGCCTTCATACCCTGGCCCAGTCACGCGTCAACACCAAATTTTATAATCCGTGATTAATTATTGCACGGTAACTTCTCACCACAGTATTTGTAAACATTAAAAATAACTGTGCTTGAACAGCGTGGTTAGCGACGAAACTATTATTGCTGTAACTACTAATTAAAATATTATATGGAAGAATAAGAATAAGTTTCCTTTCTATTCGCGACAAAGTGAACAAACATCCGCACATAGTACCCACTACGACACATCAAGCCAAGGTCTATTTTATGTATGGAATAGGTGCTACTTTACAACAAAAATTCGCAGTCTGATCATACGGACGACTGTACCTTAATAATTCGCAAGACAAGCGAGGAGATACTAACATTTCGGCGCAAAAAATATGTACAAATGTACAAAAGTTCGTGACACCTCAACGCCAGGGAAGATGGATGGCCATAATTTTTTCCCCTTGTAAATAAAATATTACCAGCAAGATAAAGGAAGGAACCCCCACCTTGTTCTAATCCGGCGCTATAAATCTGTGTTCGCGGATCGAGTTAACTGGCACAACAAATGGTGGTGTCTAAAATTTTTTGTATCAACTTTTTTAGTGTCCGCTCTGAGGGCGGGGATTATTTTTTGCTGGAAACTTTTCGCTGCTAATTGATTTGATCGTGGAAGGCTTTTGTTTGACCTTGATAAATGAAAGTGTATTTTATAATATTCAAAATAGTCTCAAGAGTAATCGTGAAATGAAAACGATCGTTTTCGTGTTATTGGTTCGTTAGGTGTATATATTTTTATTGCAACTGCACACTTCACATCTTCCGCACCGTCAATAATGCTCGAGAGTCCAGACGTCTCTAACAATGGATTTCAAAAGATTATAATTATTTTGAAACCTTGACGATAGTGAACAGAGTAAAAAAATCAAACGGCATCTTAGTTTTATGTAAAAGTGCAAAAAAATACAAGAATTATGATTAAAGAAAGAAAGAGAGAGAAAAAGATACATTTATTACAATGGACATCACACAAATACAGGCAATTACATAGACATGACAGTGGCACATAAGAAGAAGGAAAGAAGAAGAAAAAAATTAAATAAAAACAAGAGTAAACTGAGCAGTGCCACCCATTCACCAACAAGATGCCCACTGCAACGGGACCAGCATATGCCGTGGCCCACGGTGACGAAGGCCACAGCGCTGGTTTTCAGTGTGCCCCATGCCGAGTGAGGATCACGGACCATTGGTAAAATAAATAAAATAGGAAGCTGCATAATATTTTCTAAACATACATAAATAGTAATATTAGTGCACAGATAAATACAAAAGGCGGGAAATCGGTAAGGATGAAAGACTACGAAAAGAATACTAATATGACAAACACACACTATATCTTTGGCATTCGCAGGAAATTGCCGCGCTATGTTTGGACAAACTCATCTATTTTTGCAAGTAGGCTTTAAAAAATACTTTTAGTCGTCCCAGTATTAACCCTGCCACTGCTTCACAACACAAGAGATATTGATTGTTCAAACAATTTATTCCTACACCCTTTTCTAAGCAAAGCCGTAGGCAAGCGACTATCCCTATGTTAGACAAGACTCGCCGCGAATAATGGCCAACCCCGGCCCGGCTAGATTGGCTGTCGTTCTGCTTAGTCAGCCGGTACCCACAACTGCATGTTAGATCTAGCCAGGTAACTTTAATTATACCTGTAGTATGGTAAGCAACGATTTTAGGGTATATTGTTCTGAAACAATATTATCTTAGCTTGATTTTCCGCTGTCTGTACTTATTTTTATCTGAATGATAGGTAGCATCTTACGTCGTAATGGTGGGATTGTACATTATGATGTAGATGATGATTAAGATTATGATCTTGTATTACTTTTTTCCACTTTATTATTGTGACTGGATTGAAAACCCAATGCAGATAGTGTGAATCAAAAATATGGTAAGCACAGTAAACAAAATACTCACATTAATATAAAATACTGCTATGCAGGAAATTAAACAAAAGTGGAAACATAACGGGCATCGAAATGAACAGACCAGGGGTGGGCCAACTTTTTCGATAAGGGTCTATAATTACGTCAACGAAATTATAGAACACTAATTGTGAATCCAGCCAACAAAGAGGTACCAATACCATAGCAATCCCAAATAGTAATTTTCACGAACGAAACGAGCTCGAACATACAAAGTCCGCACTTTACCCTGCTTTAGACAATTGAAATTATTTCTTTGTATGGACTGTCGCTGCACACACAACAGCGAAATTTACGAGTACTCTCAAGCACAATGCACGTTATTTATCGTTTCATTCTCGATTGTGTTTTCATCTCGGCACTCGTGATATGGGAGTAGGATTACCCCATCGAACGCATAGATCTTAATGTCTTAATGCCTGATGAATGAAGCCTGCTGTGGCACGTCTTCGCTAATAACAATATTTATTTGTTTAGCATCAACATGGGATCCCGCTAAGCTTTCTTGTACGGAGCTGTCAGTCTCCCTTGTTTGTCGGAATAATATTGTGTTACGGTGACCCAGATACTCGCGACTTCGGTATACGCAACATAATCTATTTTGGTGGGTATTAACAATTTTGATGAAACAAATTAAATTATACTTGGCAGGGCAAATATGATACATGCCGTTTATAGCCATTAGGTAAATAAGGAGACTTATCGAGGACCATATTTGAGCGTTTGAAACTACCTAAAACAAAAATGTTTTTTTGTTAATGTAGGTTCACACATAACTATCAAGGCAAAAGGTAGACGACCCAGAATACGAAATGACACTTAAAACTCAAATCAAACTTAAACATAGCTTAAATACGATCGAAGTTCAATTTATTCGATTTAGAGGTTTGGAATTCTTGAAGTGTTTGGTCATTAAGTAGTATCATTGCATAAAGGTACGGACCAATTATATTATCTTACTACTGGACAATGGTGATATTACGAAGGGAAGGAAGGGAAGGGAAGCGAGAGCTATGGAGATCAAAGTCAGAGAATTATATAACTGTGAATGAGTCCTTTTTACTATCCGTTCGCTTTATGTTTGCCGCTGGCGATATGACGTCACTCGAAGGGAAGCGCCTATAACTTTAAACAAACTATATTTAAAATATTTTTTATAAAAATTGTGTATTTGTGTAAAATAAGACACATTAATTGCGTTTAATCGCTAACTAAATGCGTTTAATCGCGGTTGGGAGAGGGGACGCGCGTTCCACGGACCGGCAAACTTAGCGCGAACGGGTAGTAAACTTTGATCTTATAACACACATCTTAATTTGTGTCAACTCTCTTATTAATAATTCAAAGTCCACAAACCAGTTCGAAGTATACTTATTTCCTAATTTCTTTATGGATCGCGAACTACGCTATGAAAGCACAAGGGACGGTTTAGGGGAGAGCCGACACGCAACTTGCTAGTGTGACCACAATTTATGGCCGTTCTGGGACTCAGAGGTAAAAGTGAGCATTTCCAATTTTTTCAATTAAAATACGAAAGGTGGATTAAAATTTGTCTGTGTTAGAAATGGATGTAGGTTATTCAATTTAGAAAGTACTGTGTGAATATAATAAAAGGTACAAATGTGCGCTACCTAACTTTATCGTCGATAATTCAGAAAATTTCAGAGCATTTTCAATGATTAATCTACGATAAGGTAGGAGATATTTTTTCTTTCCCTCTATAAAATATGAAGTCGACTTTAAGAAGAAACATAGCTTAAACATTTTTTTATTTCACCTACCTAAACTAATAACTTTAGGTAGGTATCTATGTTAATTAATATCCTGATAAACTTAGCCTCAAATTGATGGTCGCCCTACATTAGTTGCGGCAAGGCTTGATTGATCTGGATGACACAGCAGTACGGAAGCCGAGCATACAAATCACAATTATATGCGTACCTACACATTACGCAATTAAGGCTTTATGAAACACCACGTCATGATGAAAGAAACAAAGCAATTCAAGGTTATGTGGCACATTGAGAAATGTTTGTGTAGAGAAACAATTGTTTTGTTAACTTAACTTAGTATTTTTATGCAGAACTAGGCAGGTATTTGACCGCGATCACGCCTGGTGAAGTGTTAAGCAGTCTAGGATGGTATACCTAGTCAACGTCAAAAAGTTCGTGACACGTCTTTGTTTCAATTGGAATAATGATGTGTAATCAACTTATTGATCACTTTCAGCGTTAACTGCCCTGTTAGTGCTTATTCATTTTTGCCTTGAATAAGTCCAGATTATAGAAAGACAGCAGCAGGTAGTGTCATCAAATTTGCTTTTTGGAAATCAATATCCTTTAACATCATAATCACATACAGATAATGATATTTAATTTTGATGTCACATTTTGTAACTGTTAGGTACTCCATTAAATAATAAATCTTAGATTCAAGCAGATGTAAACTTATTAAATTAAATTCCGCGGATTTGCTCGTCTGTAGATAATTATTCTTTGACGTAGTTACATTTTAACAAAAATAATAATTTATTTTGTCTGTCTGGTAGTACGTGACCTTATCACAGCTGCAACTAATTATAATTACATTATTTATCATAAAGCCAAAACTATTACAACGTCAAAGTTATTTTATTTCAAACGGGGGCAATGAAATAACTGTAAAAAGAAAGGGTAGTTACTCGTATTTTAAACGTACTAAGGCTCAGTTGCACCACCTAACTTTAACGGTAACTATGACGATAACCGGTGCATTTTGTATGGAGTTTGACAGATTTTTACGTTTGTTAAGGTTAAAGTAAGATGGTGCAACCCAGCCTAAGTCGTAAATCTGAAGCACGTGGAACTGAAATAGGGACATCTGGGGAGATTGTAAAAGTGTTTTAACTGTGACGAAATTTAATGAAAAAGCTTTGGATTAACTTTTTTTTGTGTAAAAATACACGTTTTTAATTTAAAAACGGACTCTAAATGCGAATTTTCCAGGTTGGTTTCGTTAAAGTATTTTTCAAAGAGTTTTTGTAACACAAATAACTCACAATTCTCGTTAACCCCTTCAGCTAAATTTTGTGTTAGAAGTGGGTTCACCAAAATACTTTGAAATCCAGCTGGAGATCGTACTACCAATTCTGGAATGGAAGCTGTTGGGATAGTGTCATTCTTACAGTATAAGTAACAAGCAGTACAGTTTAATAATATTAGCATTGAGCATAACTATTTCATTAAAGCAAGATGTTTCCACATTCAATTTCAGTAAAAAAACATTCAAAATATTCGGTAAGGGTTAGATCAAACATGCCTCGTCATATAATGCAAATCTAACTTTTCACACAATCATGAGAACTCACAATACTTCAATACTCTCCGCTCCCGCTTCTCCATACAAAACAAACAGTAATTCCAGAGGTGCGTTAATAGTAAAATAAAAAAGCACAATAAAAAGCCGACGACGCTATTATTCTCGCGGCACGCAATATTTTTTGTCAAGTAATAATTCTATTCAGAGGCGTTTATTACAATTTACATAGACGCACAATCGCCCTTACCGCAACGGGTTAGGGTCGACAATATAGAGCACATTCGGTAGGGGGTGTTAAATCGGTCAGTTGTCACGTGACTTTTGACGTGCCGTGCGTGATATTTGAGATATACAATTATCGGAAACAATTGGTTTTTAAACGAACCCCGTGACGATGGAAATGCAGTAACTGTTAGATTCAAACTGTATGACACACACTATCCAACAGAAAAATATGGAGGATTTTTGGGCAACAAGAAAAACGTTGTCCATGACTTTTTAACTCGTTTTCAATCAAATAAACTATGTAGTTTGAATCTCACAAGACATATAAATACTTTAACTGTCTTCAAATAAACAAGTTGCATCAAACTCGTTCACGTAAATCGAGAAAATGTGATATGAGTGCACTCAATCGTCGTAGCTCGTAGCATAAGCTGTAGCAGGTGGTCGTAGTCCGTAGCGCCTCGTAGCATCAGTAGTCGTAACATTTCGAAGTACTAAAATTCAAATGTACTTCCACAGTACATTTAAATTTGCTTTGAAATTCAATGCTTCTCTCTTCGCTTGCTTGATTTGCACCAATAATAATATTTGCTGTTACAAGTTGGTGGGTATGAAATGTAGAGTCTAAGGCTGAGTTGCACCAGCTTACTTTAACTTTGACAAACGTCAAAAATCTGTCAAACTCCATACAAAAAGCACCGGTCATTGTTATTGTTACGGTTAAAATAAGGTGGTGCAAGTCAGCCTCCTCCTCAGCTTTCTACTTTTTATGTAAGCGTATTTTCGTATGGTATGATAGATAAACGATGTTTTTGTAAAGCTAAAATGTGTTATGTAATAACACCATTCGCAGCAACAATCCGTAAACGAACTAAAGTCGCTGACATAGCCCGACGGATCAGCAAGCTGAAGTGGCAGTGGGCAGGGCACATAGTACGCAGAACTGACGGCCGATGGGGCAGCAAGGTTCTGGAACGGAGGCCACGTACCGGAAAACGCAGCGTGGGACGTCCACCCACAAGGTGGACCGACGACCTGATAAAGGTAGCAGGAAGGCGCTGGATGCAGGCCGCTACCAACCGTGCGATGTGGAAGTCATTGGGGGAGGCCTATGTTCAGCAGTGGACGTCCTGTGGCTGAAATGATGATGATGATGAATAACACCATTTATTTTCGAATCTCATCCGGAAGGCATGCTGGGTTTGTGACCAATGGGTCTAGAGTTCTAGACAAAGTGCTCATTATAATCGCAAACCAGTCGAAAAATGGTCGTAAGGCCTTTTTTGTATGGAGTTTTGACGGATTCGATTTTTGATTCAATCAAAAAGTGCAATTTGTCTAGTGGGTTGGTAGTTCTATTAAGCCACTATGAGCGATTCAGAACATGCTTCTATCTTTTATGTTATTA
The DNA here is from genome assembly GCF_004193835.3 of Ostrinia furnacalis. Classification (NCBI taxonomy): domain Eukaryota; kingdom Metazoa; phylum Arthropoda; class Insecta; order Lepidoptera; family Crambidae; genus Ostrinia; species Ostrinia furnacalis. The sequence continues at coordinate 119,786 of NW_021131492.1, read as the reverse complement.
CGAAAACAGAGCTTTCTCATTGGTCAATAACCTTATAATAAATCTAAACAGAGACAAAATATAACACAATCTACACATCGTAACAGACCAGTCTTTAAAGAAGTTTGCCGAACATCCCAGCCGTGTGTATCGCATCATACTGCGATAACCCCAGTAATGTGCTTTGATATTAAACCGCCCCTTTTAATACCTCACACAGATGCTGTTCCTTTTTTGATTGGATTCTTTATTCGCTCGCTTATTACAGCAGTCAGTAATGGCCTATATAAACAAAAAATGTCACTAAAATATTATTTGAGTTGAGGTCTCGTTAAAAGCTTAATTGGTTTTGTTTTTGTGAAATTGAGTTAGGATTTTACAGTTACATTTATTGGAATTGAAAAGAGACACGTTTTTTACTGAACTGACACGATAGATTGTTAAATTAATTTCAATTTATTGTAACGAACAGCTTTGCAAGTTTGTGCATTGTTTTTTTAAAACTCAACGTCATCATAGTACAAAAATATAAGAATAAGAACTTAATAAAACTTAGCCTGGATACATTTGGATTCACTTACAAAAATTAAGATTAGTGTGTGAAGGTAAAATTATTAATACCTAAACCACAGCCTAAACTAAGTAAAATTGTTTGCCTGTGTCTTAAGTATTTTTATTAAAAGTAGGTAGGTAGTGCATACTAAACAAATATGTCTAAAATGTAAAATATGTCTGTAATTAATCAAACTCTTAAATGGTTTATTAATTAAAAATTTGTTGTAATTAATTTCAGATCTTTATTGTCTGTTTGTATTTGTTATTTTGTCTTTATTATTTGTATATGTCATTGTTTATGGAATAAATGACTATGAGTATGGCTATCAAAAGTTATACTTAACTCCAAAACATAAATCTCTCGTACTCAAAGCAACCAGACTCAAAAATAAATCATATCAAGAAGTAGCAAATCCCTTATCATCACGCGAAGGCTTGATGTCAGACGTCACTTGTCACTCAGAATTATCTCCCTCGAGCTGACCTCCCATCTGATAAATGAGTCCGTGACTCCTCCGACTGAGTTACGTGTGAGGGCTTTGCAGCAGGGATGTTATGGATATCCGTAACCGTAACCGAAACTTTCGGATATCTGAAATAAAAAAATATCCGTAACCGTAACCATAACCGATATTAAAGTTTCGGATGTAGGCAGTTTAAATTGTTTTTTGTAAAGCATTGTATGTAAATTTTGATTTTTTTATTACTTTTTATTCGATGTGTGCGGCCATGAATGAACCTTGTTGGATAACTATTGCAAATGGCATTCTAAAGCATAGATATCCGTAACCGTAACCGAAACTTTCTGATAAATACGAAATAAAAATATATCCGTAACCGTAACCGAAACCGGTATAATATTATTCCTATATCCGTAACCGTATCCATGACCGAAACTACATACATATCCATAACATCCCTACTCTGCAGTGCCATTATTTATATGCTTGCCTTCTATTTACGTGTTGAATATTTTATTGCAGGAGAAATTACACGCAATTATTACACTTTCCGCTTCAAAGCTTTAGTGAGACGTGTATTAGAAATATTTTTTTATTTAGGTGCATATAAATAAATTAGTGTAACATTTTCCACCTCTAAGAGCTAAATAACATGATGCACCGCAAAAAATTTCGCCACAGATATTTCTATGTAAAAACGACACAGCAACACCGCTCCGGCGTAACACCACGGCATCGCCGCCGCAACGCATCATGTTTTGGCTCTTATTGTTACATTTTCCGCTTCAAAATTACTTAAATGAGACAAATATTGATTGCACATACACACATTGTATACACTTTCCACTTTTTTAGGTACATTTATATAGACTACATTTAGTTCTATAGACTATAATCCGGGTATTTTTAAGGCGAGAGTGAATAGGCACTTACAGGGCAGATATGTACCATCCTAGACTGCATCCCACTTAACACCAGGTACGACTGTGGTTAAATACCTGCCTTATTATGCATAAAAAATATTTTTTTACTGCCATAAACTTATCTTTCTTGAAAATGAGGTGTTAAGTCTAGTTATAGTTAACATTCTAGGTATAGTTGTTGCGTGAGCTTTACATGTGTGTTCGTTTTTTTAAAGTTTTGATAGACATTAAACTATCGTTATGTGCATGTACACGTACACACACAAGTAAAGCACACTCGCCTTCGGGAGTTGCAAGATCTATTATAACTAACTAAGCTCTACGAAACAGGTGCTCGCAAAGGACGGAGCAAACCTTTGATCGCTTCAATCAGACTCCGATTTAGCCCGGATTGGATTACGCCACTACACTGTTAGTTTAGGCATTTGGAACGACGTCTTTATTCATTAGTGTGTAGGGTGTGTATTCTAATGATTACAAAAGGATTTAATCATAGAGAAACTTAAATAATAGGAAATAAGAAGTTTTGGCAAAACGATAATCGCACGTCTTCGTTAGAGTGAAAATCGTTTGAATATTTTTCATAGATGCTATGCTTCTATTGGTCAATAGCCTGGTAGCCTGTAAACACTAGTTCCTGAGATTAGCGCGTTCAAACAAACTTTGAATAGAAGTATAAAAATGACTAGCTGTAGCCGTGATTGCGTACGTGTGTACATTTTTCATTGATGCTATGCTCAATTATTATGGCCTGTATGTACCTAACACAAAAATATTTTTTCAAATCAGACCTTTTCAAGGCGAGAGTGAATAGGCACTTACAGGGCAGATATGTACCATCCTAGACTGCATCCCACCTAACATCAGGTGCAATTGAGGTCAAATACCTGCCTTGTTGTTTTGCATTAAAAAAAACCAATAGTTCCTGAGATTAGCGCATTCAAACAAACAAACTCTCCAGCTTTATATTATTAGTATAGATAAACTTGCTCCATCTTCTGCCGCTTCATCAAAGCGATGCACGCGCTTCAAAGCAAGTCGTTTATCACGGACGCGCTTCGGGACAGCTATGCGGTACGACACTCCGTCCAATACACTCCGGATTATTATATACGTTGCAAGGAAAGTCGACGCAAAATGTTTTCGGTTTTTGTGTGAAACAACTAAATTACGTCACCCAAGTGAATAAGTTGTTTATGAGTTTAATATAATAGTTACTCTGTACTCTTGTTAGTTGCAACAACTGAAGTTATAGCCCGTGCTGTAATAGGTTATGAGCCTTCTACACTTGTGATATTGGCTAAAGAGACTAATGCCATGTATTCATTAGGCAACATTTGTTTACAAACTGTTCATAAACAATGTTTCATAATGTTTCATCATCTCTCGCCGCAGATCGTTTACAGTTGGTTCTGTAAGGTATCATGAAGTTCCATGTGGCCTTTGCGTTTTGTTGACACTTTCGCATTTATGTTATTAGTAGTGGTAATTTATTAAGTATCTGTAGGGTACGTACATTGCATGTTCATTTTATTAAACTAGGATAACGGTGTTGACTGTCCAATTAGTCTGTATATTTATTGAACTATCTTAAGAAAAAATATGTATTGTTCAATTGTTTGTTTTCCTAAATAAATTAAAAAAAAATAAAAAAAAAAATCTCTGTAAACAGTTTATAAACTGTCCATAAAGCATAGGTGATGAAACATTGTTTATGATACATGTTGCCGTGCTCCCCGCTATGAGTGGAGAGCAAATGTGGACGGCCAAATTTCAGAAACCTGTGTTAATGTTAGACTTGTTTCACACTAGTCATAAACAGTTTATCAACAAATGTTGCCTAATGAATACATGGTTTTAGGCTGAGGAGTATGAAGTTTGACAGATTTTGACGTTTGTCAAAGTTAAAGTAAGATGGTGCAACCCATCCTAACTTATGAGCTTAAAATCTTATATCTACTCCTATATGCTCAATTGTGTCCCATTTAGCTGGAACACAGATTTTTTTATGTGGCAGCTGGATTGATTAACAGCCTACAGTGATTAACCAAACAAACATCAAATACATAAATTGTAATGTGCGTCCAATTTGAAATTCATATTCAAATTTTTTATTGCAAACTTTGTTTGTTTACAAACTTTTTAGTCAAAAGATGTATATACAGCTTGTTGTTTTCGTATAATATCGTAAGTAATAAATATCTAAAATTATTTAAAGCGCAAGGTGCCGGTTGGCAAAAATCAGAAAGATTATTCCCTCGGGAAATCGCTGTATTTTAAAATTTTCACTTTCATTTTTCTTTTGTAATAATAACGTATTCTGCAAAAACAAACTACACAAAAAGTTGTTTATGATAACACTAGCACTATAGAATACGGATTCGCTACTCATAAAATATATTCTTCTCAACTTCGAATATTATTTCCCCGTAATTCGTACAGTACCTATTTATTAACAAAAACCATCGAATTCCAAGAAAAAAGCAACAGTATCAAAACAATAACATCTTTGATACAATATTACCTACTTACTACGAGTATATTTATTTCAAAAAGGTTGTTATTACCTTGAAAGAACATTAAAACTTTTTAGATCTTTCACAATTGATTGCTCGGTTGACAATTTTCATTTTTCACTGCAAGTAAATAATATTGATGGCGGGAGTGCCCAACGAATCTATGCTCCTATTCTGTAAAATGATCGTTATATTTCTGACTCCTTCTTCTTAGTAGTGACAGAGAGAGACAGATAGAATCGAAAATGGGAAGTTTGGTAGCATAGGACCTCAGAGGAGGAAGAGGAAGTTTCTCCAGCTGTCATCGTGTCAGTTCTGTCCATTTATCACTGGGAGAATGAAAGCTATGGATTTTTGAGATTTAGAAATTTTATAGCTCTTATTTTTGTTACGAGTTTACTTTGATGGATGTAATTTATGATGCTCGGGAGAATGGGATGCGGCTTGTCAGTCAGAAACGATTGTAAAAGTATATAAATAGATTCACTTTGTTTACAGTCGTTTGCGCAAGAGTATCTAATCCTTATCGCCTTGTAACAAAAGTACAAAACCCAACTTTTGGCAACATAATAATATTATTATACACTATTGTTATTCTGTGCCTATACTTACTACTTGATCACACAAAGTACATAGTTGTAGTAAATAAAACATATAATTATAGCAGCAGCACAACCAATTTACTTCGATGGTACCTACCTATGCTGGTAGCTACTCAATCTGACTCACTTAAGTATAATGCAATATATTCCATAAGTAACTCAGTTTAATCTTTGTTGCGTTACAGATATTACGTTACAGGATTATACAAAAAGGCGTTTATAACTATAAAGACAACCACATTAAAATTTACTACGGCCTCTAGTCCTTTTCTTTCTCATTTTTAGATAACTCTAAGACAACCTTAACAGTCTTTATCTTTCATTTTAAGACCTGTACTTTAAAATTGAACAAAGTCAATTAGTATTATCAGCGAGTGCAACTGGTGAAACTTATTGGATTAAAGGTTCTTTCTTTGGATGCATCTTTAATTAAACTTTAAGCCGACGGATCGTGGAGGAATCTATTGGGAGCAAAAACATGCAGCTGCTTTTTGAGATGGAGAAGGTACTTTCAATAGTAAAAATGCTATCAAGATGTAAAAAATATGGAAAGAAAGAAGGAAATGTATTTTAGTTTTCATTAAATTAGGGAAGAATAGATATTTGAAGTCAAGTTCCACAAAATGACTAGGAACAATTCTGTACCCCCAGTGAAAACGGAGTTAAGTCGAAAATGGTGATTTTTGGGAAATCGCATTTGAAGTTAAAAAAAATCCTGCTTCGTCGCTATTAGAGATAACTTGGTGAAATATTTTTTAGGTGAACGGTAATGTTAGATATAATTAGGCAGTGTGCCAGTTTGGGAAATATAGCATGTAGTTTTTTCGTAATTAAATAAAAACCCAGTTATATCGCCATGCACGGCAACTTAACATTCGTGTAAAGTGATGTAATGGGACATAAATCANCTATGCGTCGTAGAAACATACCGATTAGATACAAAAATAGCTAATTTTTCAGAGATTCACATTATGTTATAAAGTCAATTTTGATCTAAGTCGAGTTAGATCCCTTTTCACTGGGGGTACAGAATTCAGGGCACAGTTTTCAGTAAGTTCCTATCTCAGGAACGAGAGAATATTCTTAAGAAGTAAATAACATTATTATATTACTTCAATTAAGACCAAATAAATAAAAATCCTAGATCAGATTAGATTCGATTACATCTAATAACAACAACATATTGGAATAATAATTTTAACTGGATATGACGACTATGTATTTTTTGTTTATGTGACAGGAGGCAAACGAGCAGACGGATCACCTGAATGGTAAGTTATTACCGTCGCCCATAGACATCCGTCCTTACGGATAACATGCCCAGCCGGTTGCCATCAAACACTTCGTGATAGTATTGTATTTATTTTCGAAAAGAAGAAGATAAATAAATAAATAAATAATGTATTGCCACATCCATTTTTCGTAGCTCTTCGCACATCGGACAGTAGCGCAAGCTCTTGGATAAAGTCAGCCTTCTGGACTCATTTAACTTGTTACTCGTTGCCCATTCATTTCGTGGCTTTCAGATCCCCCAGTTATGATCAAGCCTCGACTTATTTGGCTTAATTGGCCTTTGTTAATTAATTAAGGTTTCCATCTTTTCTTGCGACAGGCTAAGGCAGGCATAAGCTTTGCGAGAAAATTGTTTGTGAATTATAATTTATCAATTTGTATCTTATTTAGATTGCGGGTAAATTATCACACATAATTTAAAACATTACTTAAAACAACGTAAAATTAACTTTTACAAGAGTAAAAACTTAAAGGTGAGTATACTATGCAATGTAACATTCTTACGAATGGTACAATACAGGTAAAATGAACAAGGTTTGGTTTGTGAAAGGGTGAACACTAGAACATTATAAAGAGCGGCTCGTTGTTTTGTTACAAGTAAATGTCTATACTCACCTTTAGAATAAAGCATATAATTTTTAATACTCTGGTACCTACATTATAGCGTACATATACATCCTGCCAATATTCTACCATATTAAATGCGAAATTTATTTTATTTTAATAAAAAGTTATTATGTGACTATTTTGGTAGCGCATTTTCTTACATAACTTTTCAATTCCTATCATTGGAGGTCCGAAAATATTTCTCATACAATTTGATACCATAATGATCATTCTTCATAAAAAATTTAAAACCTACTGATTTAAAAACATAATCATTGATATTCATAATATCACTAATCATACACTTAGTTTTTACTAATATTTGTTTTCATATATTTATTTATACTAATGATCGAAACTCATAATCATTCGAATAAATAACTATAATATTCATAAATGTGATGTATCCTAATATTTGTTTTCATAAATTTATTACTCATAAGTGTATTTATCCATATTATTGAAAATCATGATGTCTATATTCGTATTAAATCGTATTTTAACATTAAATTAATTTGAAATGGTCCAAAACAGGCAATATTTTGTGCCACAAAACTAACGTGACAGAAACGAATCGCTGCAAAACCGACTCCACGTAGTCTTGTCTGCCCTACCCCTAGAGTGTAATTTAAAAGCCGGAGGCGCGGAGGGAGGGCAGCCCTCGCCCGCTGTAACGAGGCTCAGGCGCCCGGGTGAGCTGGAGCGGCTGAGGCTGGTCGCCGAGGCGCCGAAGGCGCCGATGGCGATCCAAAAAGCCGAAGCTGCGGAAGCAAGCGTGGGTGCCTGAGCCTCGTTACGCAAGGGCGGAAGGGCTGCACATCCCGCAGCGCCGGAGACGAGGAGATACCAATGCATGCTGCATGCTTGCTTTCATGCTGCATGCTCTGCATGCTTATCTACTCTATTAAATTATATATGATTTTTTTAAAGATACGAGTATGTCTGTTATAAAGTAAATTATTCTGAACAACAACATTATGAGTTGAAGTATGTTCTTAGTAACAACATTATTAATTAAAACAATATGATCAATGAATGTTATGAAGAAAAAAGATCTGAAAATAAAAATTATGTATTTTAAATGTTTCTTGGTAGTAACAGTATTGATAAAAAAATTATGATTACTAACTGTTATGAGCTCCGATGGTAGTAATAAAAATGTATGAATAAAAAAAGTATGAAAAATAAAATTATGAAGAGAGATTATTATGAACACAAATCGGTAGTAAGACAAAGAATAGGATTTAGAATTTTATGTGAGCCAATATAGTACCGACTATTTTACATATTTGTTGGATTTTAGAATGGCTCAATTTCCTTTATGATTTCATATAAAGACTCATTAATATTAGACTGATGGACCCAATAAAACCTACGGTGGAACACTGAACGTTGGAATACAACTCTCTTTAGTATTTTTTCCTTTAATGAGACTTTTTACGACTCCAATCAATGTTAACTCAATTTATTGCCTAAAAATATTACTCTTCATAGCTTAAACAGTTATTTTCATAACCGAATTTTGAAATTTATGTGCAATTTATGTTTGAAATATAACTTCACGAACGCTGTAAAACGCGATAATATGGTTTTAACGCAGTTAATTCTTTATGATGATGAAATTTCAGGATTAACGACATATTAGATATAATGTTGATTGTGTTACAATTCAAATGGATATTGAATACGGGTGATAAGATCACAAAACTTTTGACAATTTATTCAATTTTTAAAATAAGGTTCCACTTTTATGTGTGTGATTCATAATTATTTTATGTGTGAATGACCTCCAGTCTGCAGCATAACATAATAAGCAAAAAGTTAATAATAATATTCTTTTTTTATGCTTTGCCAAAATGCACTATGAAAGAGCCATGCGAAACACAATAGCAGTATAAAGCCAAATACGAATATTCTGACGCAAATTTTTACAACCACACGATAGAAAATGTGCTAACACTGTTATTTTGTTTCACTAGAAACACTACTACCTACTAAGGTACCTACTGAATATGTTGCCTCCACGGTATACGATGTTATCAATTTTGCACCTATTCATGCAGAGAATTAGATTTAATATCGCACATCTTCATCATTCTTCACTCTAAACTACAGCTGAAATAAATGACCCGTAGCTTATCTGGTCTGTAGTAATTAAATAAAACAAGGTGCCGACCGATTTATGGATCCCTGGGGTGCCATCCTGGTGGTTTATGCTGCCCATTTTCTGTAACCCTATTCACAAACGTATTTCAAACACAATAGAGTTCAGTTCTAAAAAATACTGTTACATTGGCCTCTGTCTTGATATTAAGCTTAGCACTGTGTATTTTGTGTCCAACAAATAGAAATAAATGGAGAAATTTGTTTAAAGTGAAGGCGGTATATTAATCGTTAACAAAGCGGAGTCTTTCTTGTTTTTTTTTCATTCGTTAAAACGGGATTTTCATAAGCGACATGATTCTTACAATTTATTTTCCTCAGATTAACTAGAGCTATTGCTGTAATTATCATCTTAGGCTGAGTTGCACCACCTAACTTTAACAGTAACTAAAACGATAACCGATGTTTTTTGTATGGAGTTTGACAGATTTTTTACGGTTGTCAAAGTTAAGGTAAGTAATTGTAATAGAGAGATTATGCTAGAAATTATAAGTCTAAAGTACCTACCTACTGTCCACTGAAGAACAATATCTAAGAAGTGTTTTACAAAATAAAACACTCATTTTCTGATCACAGGATTATTTTAATTTTTCCAACGAAATATAAAATAAATACCCATTTAAGTGGCTTTTAGAGTAGGCGCACACCGTTGATTTTTATTTGGCCGATAGTTGGGCCCGATTTTATTTTGTATGAAGAATCGGCCAAATCGAATCGGCGTAGTGTGCGCACTCCCATACATGCCCATACTGATCAACTGCCCGACTAAACTATCGGCCGACGAAAAATCAACGGTGTGCGCCTATTCTTATAACTACATATTAGTCTAGCTATCAATTTACTCGCTGAAAGTGTTCTAGGTGGTCTGAATAAGTATTACTATAGTTTACCTACAACAGTTTTCAATTACGTGCCAAGTAATGACGTGTTTGTGACACGATATTTTATCAATGGTGTCACGTGTTTGCTTTCCCATGCCTGATGGTGTAAAAATTGGATAAATTGATAACTGCCTTGTTATGCACAAAAAAAACTAAAGTGGAATGTTAGAAATAAATTGATTTGATACCAGTAAAAAATCTTTAAAAAACGCGTAAATCAATTTTATTATTAACCTTTAACCGACGAGGTGCGGTCTCACAGACCGCTCCGGTTTTTGAAATTTCTGGATTGCAATGTTCTACTTACTCCCGTGTTCCGAGCGTCTCAGTACCTTCGAGTTTAGTTGCCCAAACGCCATTACAGGTAGTGGTTACATCGACGAGGGCAGTTTTAATAAGATATTTAGATTTAAAGTTCAACAGCGGTCTGTGGGACCGCACGTCGCAGACTACGTGACATTTTTGTACCATACTGAAATTGGCGTTTTTGTTTTAGACGACTAATTTTTCGTAAAAATGATGGATCCTGGGGCACCACAACCTAGGAAAAGACATTTCCTAATGATATATTGATATTTGAACATAATATTATGTAAAAGATGGTAGTCTGTAAAAAAATACCGCGAAACGGGTGGTAAAGCAAACAGTGACATGTATTCTAGGCTCTGACATGCCAAATCAGCCTGATGTCATTGCACCAGCTGCAAAAAAGACGTACATTTTAGTCCACCTAAATTGAAAACGAAATCATCTTACAGGTGCTACCTATGCATTCCGAAAATGCTTGTCATGTGGTAAAAAAAATGTCCTGATTTTGCCTGATGTTTACCCTACGTCAATTTTTTTGTGCATGTAATTTACGTGTCATTTATTTTTATTTTATTCATTATGTTCACTATATTTAGGAAGGAGTATAGTTTTTCTTGCTTTGATTAAAATTTACAAGTTATATAGGTATTATTGAGCTCTAGTGTAATTTCAATGAAGTTAAGGGTCAAAAAAGTTTAAGCCATATTTAAATAAAAAATATACATTGATTCCTCGCAAATTATACGTATGTTTATTTGTAATACTATAATGTTCTCAAAAAATATAAAACCAATATACTTTTATACAAAAAAACATTACTTTTTGAGTAAACAGTATAGCGGTCCCACAGACCGCACGTCGCAGACGGCGTGACAAAAAAATCACGTCGTCGGTTAAAGGTTAAACAAGAATCTAGATAAAAGAGAAAATTGTTTCGTATTGTTTCAATACGAATAATTTTAGTAACAAAAAACAATACATTCACCAAACAAAAATGCTCGACTTTATCGACTTGTAATTTTAATGCTAAAAATGAAACACCGATTTTACTTACACAAAAAATTACGTGCAACTTAGGCGACGTTTTGTAACAAATTGACTTCAATATCAGTAACTACTGCCTTTAGCGTGTACCATAATATAGGTTAGATATAAAAAACCCATCCTAACAGGTTGTTTATTATTACATCATTTATGTTTTGAAGTCGCTATGAAAATGATGAGATGCCTGATGATGATGAATAATAAGTAATTATTTCAACCCTCTCCAACTTTAGAAGATTATAAATACAAAGTAGACCTACTGCATTTCTTCCGTAAACGTTTTGGCGTACGCTCTACATTTTGGCCTGGCATTTTGCCTACAATTCAGAGCTATCTTCTAACGTGGTTGCTTGAGTGTCTGTGAAAACGAAAGTGCATATAATATTGATGATCATGGCGAGCGGAATGCTCGTTCGCTGTTAAGATTAAAAGGATAATTTTCAGTTTAATGCCTTTTACAATGTTTAGTTTGTTTTATTGTTTTGTAGTACAATTTCATCAGTTATAGACATCCCTCAGACTAGTACAGACTTTTTGTCAGCCGATATTTGGTAGAGCTGTTAATCAGTTCGTTCATTCGTTTCAGCCGAACGTCCACTGCTGGACGAAGGCCTCCCCCAAAGATTTCTACAAAGACCGGTCCTGCGCCGCTCGCATCCAGGCACCTCCCGCGACCTTCACCAGATCGTCGGTCCACCTAGTGTTAATCAGTATGAACAAGTATTATTAAAAGTAGGTATACTCATTACACCGCTTTGGTATCGACCGATTCCTCATACAAATTATATGCCTTCCAAATAACCGGGCGATAAAAAGTCTGTTCAGGCGCTCAAAGTTCGTTTGGAAGGTTTATCTTTACCTACATCTTTTTATGTAAAAACAAGTATAAAATTCGCACGTACTTCCAAAAAGGCAATACGAACAGTGTTGAACAAAATCCGCTCAACCTGTCCCAAAACTTATTGGCGTACAACTGAATGGATTGAATCTATCGGATTAACTACATTTTGATTAAACTTTAGCACTGAACGTAGTCCGATATAGAGTTCGGATTCATTGGCTAAATACATCGCAGCTGCCTTTGCCAGATTTGTACAAATGGCCATCTCTATTTCAGGTCCGGAATTAATGATTGCATTGTAGTAGTTAAGCACGCAAGGCTTTAAATGATTGAGGAAATTAATTATTTACACAAAAATAAAATGATGGATTAGCAAGCTGAAGTGGCAATGGGCAGAGCACATAGTACGCAGAACTGACGGCCGATGGGGCAGCAAGATTCTGGAATGGAGGCCGCGTACCGGAAAACGCAGCGTGGGACGTCCACCTACAAGGTGGACCGACGACATCGTAAAGGTAGCAGGGAAGCGCTGGATGCAGGCCGCTACCAATCGATCAACATGGAAAGCATTGGGGGAAGCCTATGTTCAGCAGTGGACGTCCTATGGCTGAAATGATGATGATGATGATGATGATGATGATGAAGAAGAAAATGACGTTACCTATACTGCACTGCCTTGCAAAACTAAATACCTACAAAACTTTCATGTAGTAGTTTGATATTAAAATTAAAAAACGTTGTACAGCAATTTTTTTCAGCTTTCTTAGTCACGTTGAGTTGAGACCCGTGTGTCTCTATTTTAGTTGAAATGGAACGTGGAAGTTAAAAAAATGGTTAGTGCGGTAGTCCTCATTAAAGTAAAAAACTCACATTTGGAAATTGAGATGCTATGCTCGTAGATGCTAAACCAAAATAGATTTTATTCAGCCTTATTTTTTAAGTTTAAGTAAAAACTCCAATATAATGACGGCCGTTTGGTGTAGTGGTTCAGAACGGACTTCTATGCCGAGAGGTCCCGGGTTCGATTCCCGGCCGGGCAGAAATTGAAATGATGAATTTTAATTTCTGTGACGGGTCTGGGTGTTTTCTGTGTATAATATGTATGTATTTACAAAAAAAAAAAAAGTATATAAGTATGTTTATCCCGTCGTCTAGTACCCATAGTACAAGCTTTGCTTAGTTTGGGACTAGAGGCGCAGTGTAAAATGTCCAAGGATATTTATTTATTTATATTTATTTATAAAATTCTCCAGCGTCAAATTGTTAAACGAATTCTTTCTACAAAGTAAAAAAACCAAGTAAAGGCTATAAGAAATTTACAAGAAAGGCAGTACGTGGCAGCTAGTTTTACAAAGACGTTGAATAAGTTTTCAGCAGGTGCGAGAAATAAACATAGTGCAAGAATGTAGAGTAACCCTAGTTTTTATTATATTCAGAAGTTATATAAAATTCATGCTGCATAATGTTACTGTAGTGCCTTAAAGCTGCAGTGAAGATCGCGTCGGCGATTGTAATCACTGCGTGTGCATAGACCAATGACAGGACGCGTTGATATCAACTCATCACTACAAATCATAATATACGACACTAGCGGCCGCCCGCGACTTCGTACGCGTGGATCACGTTTTACCCCCTTAGGGGTGGAGTTTCGTAAAATCCTTTCTTAGCGGATGCCTACGTCATAACATCTACCTGCATGTCTTTTAGCCCGATCCGTCCAGTGGTTTGGGATGTGCGTTGATAGATCACTATGTCAGTCAGTCCACTGACTGACTGACAGCTATATTTATTTAGATATAGGTAAGCCAGACAAAGATGCGTGTCGTGATAAAATCTTATCGATGATTTTAGGCGACAAACGTATGGGCTAAAATGGCGCAATAAATGCTTATCGCGGCGCGCACCGATCGCCATCGCCATCGTGCACGCAGGCTGCTTGCGTTGGTTTGGCGAACCTTTACTTTGACTTCGCGTCATGTTCATGTAAAAGGAGTGATCCTAGTGTTTTCTTCTGCACTAAGCAATAAGGTAGGCGTTAACTTGTTCCAAACTCAGGATTGTTTATTTTTTAATCTTTCTCAGCTCACCTTACTGGTTCTGTAATTTTGCAAATTGTACTCGTGATTTTGTTCTCGCGAATAGATTGGCACAAATATTCCACGAAGTTCATATTGCCAATATAACTATCAAATTGGTTTTGTTAATTGGTATTTCAGTATTTAATAAGCCATTTGAGCTTTGCTTTGACTCACGGTGTTAAATTTCAAAACGCAATAAATGAGTATAAACGAGTATAAAGCTAATATAAAGGCATCTTATTTAGTTGTAATAGTGCTATTGCTATATGCTAAATTATAGGTAGTCTGGTGTACCGTGTAGTCTATACCAAAAAATGTATTGTAAATTGCAATCCCATCAAAAACAATACTTGTCAAAAAAAACAAGTCTCGCAACTCAGTTGTTCTACGGTAAAAAGTTGTGAGATCCATGTAATACCAAGTTCAGGCCAGGAAATCTTTAACGTTTTACATAAATTATTGACTTGGCCATCGCACTAAATAATTTAATTTACACGTGTTTTCATGCGATGGCCAAGTCAATATATTTATGTAAAACGTTAAGAGCGTTTACGCCGTTTGGCGCAAAAACAGTACTTTTTCAACTCGTTACAATCATTAACCAGTAATACTACAAATATATTATAGGCATAAATAGTTAGGCAATTTCGTCGTCTNAGAGAAGCTATTTTGTGGAAGTGAGAGATCAGACAATGCAAGAAAGAGGCCTACCGAGTGAGTAAGCGAGAGAGCCTGATGGTTTTCGCTACGGTATTGCCTTTTTGGCGAAAATTTCATTTTCATTTTCTTAATTACGAAACAGATTAATTAGTTGATTTGAACTAATTGACATGATGTTGCTAACATTAATTCTGACTCTCTTTGACGTCGCTAACATTGAACGATTATTTTTTTGTTGAATAGGTATTATCAAAAGGGTGGTTTCATGCGAATTTGAAGAAAATATTTCATCCCCAAGGGTTTGCGTATAAAATGTTTGCGTATAAAAAAGTTCATCTCCAATTGGAAAATTGGATCAGTTGGCAATATTTTTAATTTTTAGTTTTTTTTTTGTGTTCACGCATTTGAAGTCGGTTTTATTTTTATAAAAAGTTAATTATTCTGATTAATTTCATTGCGGGTCTTGTCATTAGACCCGTTTAACTTTCCCCGGGGACAAACTTGACCTTCACTGATTAGGTTTTTATTGGTGGTCAAGCTGTAGATCCTGGTTACACAGGAGTTTCAACGGTGGGAACGGGAGGTGGGAATAGGCTCATTCTCCCATATTTTTAAAAGTCAATGAGATGGTATCAGTGGTAAAAAACAAACTTATTTTGTCTATACGACAATTATTATAGACCAATTCCAAAGAAACTGTCGTCAAGTTTTGTATTTTGGACCTCTGCTTATTATAAAATCGTCGCAATTATAACATGAGAGCGTGAGAAAGAACGTGAATCGTCAGGAATCATTGATTCAAAGTAATATTGAATAGTAAAGTTTATTTAGATTCAGCAGTTACAAGAATGAAATTAATTCTTATAATATTTTAAAAACACATTAAACTATTTTAGTGCCCGTATTCACAAAAGATGCTTGCTTAAGTGAAGTAGCAAATCGAACGCACAGCGTTGAATAGATCTATGTGATTGGTTAACACCCTGTGCGTTCACGCGCACTTTGAGACTTCATAGTAATTTTTGTGAATACAGGCGTGAGTTTACTTCAACTTTTAAATCTTTCCCCTGAGTACCTCCCTGACAAGTTGAGTGAAGATAATAAAAAGATTGGACAAGGATCCCAGAGGATGCTTCGAGTCGTTCTGTTGTATTAAATCCACATTAATTTGGTCCAATTTAAGAAAGATTAAGCTGGATTTGAGTGAGTCTAGCAACGGAATTACGGATCTTGGCGATAACCTCAAAATGATTTCATTGGAAAAATAAACAAATAATAATAGGAACCGTGGGACTAAGATTTTTGAAAGAGAAAAGTAAGAACTGGCTGGTAAAAAAATGTTGCCGACAAAACCGACTTTTATTGATTTTATTTTTCCTTTTTTTTATTTTCATTTGTTTTTGGAACCTAGGATTAAAGCTCATGTTGTTTTATATTGAAAAAAAAAAACGCTATGTTACGTTATTTAGCATTAAAGTTTGATTATTTTGTAAGTGTAGATACCTACGATTGATGAAAAATATTTTATAGTGATCACAAAAACAATAAGGTAACTATCACCTACCTTTGTGTGTCTCGGCAAACTACGCGTACGCCTGCTCGATGGATCGAGGCTTCAGAAACAGTCGTCCAGTAGTGAAACGCCATTGGCTGAAATGATGATATCTTTGTGACTATATAGAAATAAATATTACAGTTTTACGAAACATTTGATTTCTTAAATAATGAGTCAAAATATTATTTCTTTGTGTTATTGGTTACTCAAATACTGGTCAAATACGTAGAAGGTAGATGTGAAAAATCTAATAATCAATATGAATGAATTACCTGTTTGCGCCATTTTTTTTAGCTATAGACGAATCTTTGTGATTAATGAAAAAATCATTGCAGCAGTTGTAGTCAAAGTAATTTTTATCAAGAGAAACACATGAAACATTATCTTAGGATTTTTTTTCAAGCCTTGTCAAGTTTGGGAGGCCATCTTGTTCTACCATTAATCTTAATGGCAGTAAACGTGTTTTGAACTCCTTGGACCAATAAATAAAAACTCTAATCCACTCAAAATCCCATTCCGAGGTTAATCTCGCAAGTCAAAGATTAACTCAATTACAATTCCATCGTAAAACAGATTTTCTGAATCCAACGGTTCAACAAAAATACTGATGACAGGATGACAGGACGATAAAATGTTGCCGACGTTAAAAATAAAGTTATAGTGTCTTACGTCTCTAAACCGTCCCACCCGTGACATTGACAGGGGGCGCCACGTTGGAAGACACTGAAATGTTCCGATCTTTGCCATTTGACGTTTCAAAATTGTTCAGCTATATCAGTGGGTCTAGACAAAGTGCAAATTATAATCGCAAACCAGTCGAAAAGTGGTCGAAAAGCCCCTTTTTTGTATGGAGTTTTGACGGATTCGATTTTCGATTCGATCAAAAAGTGCGTTTTGTCTAGGGAGGCAGATATCATAATTATGCTCATGCTCAAATAGGACTATTTTTATTTTTTGCGTCCATTTTAGGAAAGTACGTTTATTAAAAAATAAATAATTTTAAGCACCAAATAGATCACTATTTTTCATTTTTTTTATCTACCTACTTGGCAGTTAATCGTGTTCCTATGTAAATCACATATTGAAAAAAAAAATGAAATCCACTCAAAATCCCATTCCAAGATTAATTGTCTCGACGGTCAAAGATTAACTAAATTTCAGCTCGATTGTCTAGCGCAGGGCGCGGGCGCAGTTATTGCAATCGTAAAACAGGTTTTAACGGAGCAAGTTCAGCGGTACGTACCCGCGACAGACTTATTGGAGCGGGCTGCTGAACCCAACTAAGGATGCGGCTCAAACTACAAGAACAGGCAAGTTTATGCCAGAAGGAAAAATGTTGCCAATATTAAAAATAAAGTATTAGGCTTCAAAGTAATTTGCCTAAGTTGGAATTGTTTTTTTAAGACCTGCGCATTAAAGTTAAGAATTGAGGATGCGTTACCAGTTATAACACAAAAAAAAACACTGGTCCGGTTTGCCAATCAATAAATCAATTTGTCCCTTTGATCATTATCTTTGCCAAACCATATGACCAGCGAGCGATGGGGCAGCAAGGTACTGTGGAGGCCGCGTACCGGAAAACGCAGCGTAGGACGTCTACCCAAGGTGGACCGACGAATATCATAAAGGTAGCAGGAAGGCGCTGGACGCAGGCCGCTACCAACCGGGCTGCATGGAAAGCATTGGGGGAGGCCTATGTTCAGTAGTGGACGTCCTATGGCTGAGATAATGATGATGACCAGCGAGGGGAGTCTAAGCTAAATCTTCCGTTCGCCTCATTTACATTTGTGTGGAGCGTGATCCTGCACTAGAGATTAAATGGCTTGTCAATGAAGACAAAAGTTGGCCTGATGATGATTATTATTATTTTAAAACTGAAAGTTAATCTACCTTTTCTTCAGCTATCCTCTTCTTCCTTGCACCACAGTCGAGTGCGTTTGACTGTCGCCACTTCGAAAGCGCACTGTTCTCGGAGTTTTCTTTATTTATACTTTATAGAACTTCTCAACTTCCTATATTTGAGTGACTTGTCGTGTACTCTCGGGGCCGGATTCTTATATTGTATCGACTAGTTGTGAATGATTTTGGAAACTTTTGCTGCTGAATTTTTGGCTGTCGATGTTTAAGTTATAGATCCAGTATTCTTGTAGGAAATTTAACTTATCTACTCGCATATAAAAGTAAGAATTTGTGAGGTTGTGCGTACGAGTATTTCAGTAGTTTTGAAGAAAAGAAGTTTGAGAAAGTACGAAATATGTACATTCTGAACAGATACAATATTTTTCAAGTTGAGCAATAAGACACAAAGTAATGAGTAAAACTATAAATTGTGATTGTGCAAGAATAATTATGACCAGCAGTGGACATCCCATGGCTAAAATGATGATGATGAAGGGTCCACTTTTATTAAAATCCAATGAAGTTCTACTGAAAGTAAAATTTGAAATGGTAAGAAGCATGTAAAAGGTGCAAAATTTATGAAGTGAATAGCTGTCGTCAACCACACTTCTTGTATCGGAGAACATTTCGAAAGAGCAAAGTAATTAACCTATTTACAGATACTGAAGTACTCGTGTCCGCGTATCTAGGGCACGAAGACACAGTGGAAATGTGTTCAGTATACAAAGTCCGTGCAGAAATAATTTTAGGGATCTTCTTAAACAAATCATCGCCATTTTTACTGAAAAATAGCACCTCCAGCACCTGTTATAACTCCTTAAGATATAACAGTCAAACGTACATTCGGGACCATACTCAATTGTAAGTCACATCTTTGTTTCTTGATGTTCAATCGTAATAAACGATATTTTCCATGCTATACAAGAGTTAAATAAACAGATTAAATACTAATTTATATGTTTTATATGTCATTACAAACGATAGCATATAAGGTATCTCTGGTAGGCCTTATGTAGTTATTTATGTATTGTACTACTTTGCAACAAAAATGATTTAAAGACATCTTTACACATGCTATCACCTGTACACAGATAATGTTGTTTCAATCACAATCTCTTCGTCGAATTTCTGTAATTTTGTCGCTATAACTGAAATTATATGCCTTGATCATACGTACCGAGCAAACACACACAGGGCGAGACAGTGCTCTCGGCCGAGTACTCGGTGTGTATGAACATTACGCCGAGTGCTCGGCCGAGCGCTCGAGTATGTGACTCGCTCACCCAACTGTCTCGACCGAGTAAACATTTTACTGTCTCGCCCGTTTACTCGGTACGTGTGATCAAGGCTTGTATTAGTGAAGATTCTGTATCCGATTCTGCTGTATGACTACAGGGTCAAATAACTTGAGTAGACTTGTCAACGTCTAGTAGCTCGTTCAAGCATGTGTAGCAATGTACTTGTATAGGAATTTCCAAACATGATACATTTTTGATTAGATACTTACTTATCTAATGATTCATGCTGATTTTGTGCTCATAAAATAATGACAAAACTGTTATAAAATTTTCTCTTTTTTCATGTAATAATAATCCCATCAAAAACAATACTTGTCAAAAAAACCAAGTCTCGCAACTCAGTTGTTCTACGGTAAAAAGTTGTGAGATCCATGTAATACCAAGTCCAGGCCAGGAAATCTTTAACGTTTTACATAAATTATTGACTTGGCCATCGCACTAAATAATTTAATTTACACGTGTTTTCATGCGATGGCCAAGTCAATATATTTATGTAAAACGTTAAAGATTTCCTGGCCTGGACTTGGTATTACATGGATCTCACAACTTTTTACCGTAGAACAACTGAGTTGCGAGACTTGGTTTTTTTGACAAGTATTGTTTTTGATGGGATCTCATTTCTTTTTGTATTTTGTAGACAGCAGTTATGTATCTAGAAAACTGGACCGAAATTGAAAAATTTTACTCGACTTGGCGGTTGCACTACCGTGCCCCCAAATATTTTAGTTTTTCCTTGATTCATACACCAAACACTACTTATATTCCAAATTTGAAGCTTCTAGGTCTGCTAGAAGTGCCTTAGAATTTTGATGATCGGTGAGTCAGTGAGTGAGTCAGTGAGTCAGTGAGTCAGTCAGTGAGTGACAAAATTAAGTAACTTTGACCCGTTATAATTCTTAAACTACTGGTTCAAATTGAATGAAATTTTAAATATACCGTGTCTTTACAATGCCTGCATAGCTAATGAAAATTCAGCCTTCTAGTTTTATCCACAACGAAGTTACAGGCGGTCGAAAATGGCCTGAATTGCTTCGAGAAAAGGATGGTACGGCCGTGCCGCTTTTTTGCTCGACTTGGTGGGGGCACTGCCGTGCCCCCAGATTTATTTTTACTTAACAATTTCAATTACTTTATCCGGCATATATTCTTTGGTTAACTGAAAGTTAATTAATAATCAAATCTTTATATATATAAAAGAAAGTCGTGTTAGTTACTCCACTTATAACTCAAGAACGGCTGAACCGATTTAGCTGAAAATTGTTAGGGAGGTAGTTTAGAGCCAGGAGAAGGACATAGGATACTTTTCATCCCGTTCGAAATTAAAAAAAAAAAGTCTGCTTATTTATTGCCATTAAGGCGGAACAAAGTTCGCCGGGTCAGCTAGTAGGTAATAAAGACACAATAAAGGTTTTGAATTTAGATATGACATAAACACATAATGTGTGATACAAGTAGGTAGAAGTCGAAAGACAAACGATTTAAGATTGTATCATTTATATTTTATATCATTATCACTATTTAATAGGTACATAGATACAGCTCGTAATCAAAATATTAATCTTAAGAATATTATCAGATTTACGCTTAGTTAAAAAAATACCTGACTATTATAATAATTATTATTAGTAATGTCTAAAGTCCATAATCATAATTATTTATTGTCGTCCTCCCGATACGGGATTCATAAGTTTTGATATGACTAAGTTTACTTTTAAGTACAATATTAAAGTATATCGCCCGTTTTCACAAACATTACTATGAGGTCTCACAGTGTGAGGACACACAAATCAATCACAGAGCTCTATTCAACGCTGTGCGTTCGATTTGCTGCATCACTTAAGCAAGCATCGTTTGTGATTACGGGCGTATCTATAGCATAGGTATAAGTTGTAAAATTCTGTAAATAAATACGGATATAATTTTTATAAAGAATTTCTATTGGTTAGCTGTGATGCATATTGTCATGTCGCAATTGTTTTCTTTTCGAGGTCAAAGAAGTAACAATATTGTTCTTACAAAAAAGTAAAAAAAAATCTAATTACTTTCTACACATCAATTTGTCATATAAGTAAGTAGCAATTCATATACTACGATTAATGTTTTTTTTTTGTTATTTAGGTTCTTTAATAAATTGTAGCCTGACATTAATTTTGCTAGTCAATTATTGTCAAACATAATTACGTATAATAATTAATAATATTAATAAATAATCTAATAATTATTCTTACTTAGTTTATCTAGCTACCATATTATCATTAACATAATCTAAGTTGTTTTGTGAACTGTCGAGACCAGATTCTAAGGATTCAGATCCAGAATTATTGAGTAGTTTTTTGTTTGCCGGCTTCCAGTCCTCCGTTGTAGTGAAAAGTTCCTTTCCTCTCTGGAATAAACAATTTAAAAATTAGAAAAAATTGTATATGAATGAGATTATATTTATCATTTTAAAGACTAAAACTTTTTTCTTATCTCTGACATGTGTTTTGTGTACGCCAATATTATTATTATGTTTATGTATCTAGGTGTATGTATATTATATTAATATGTATTCTTGTTATTTATTTTATCTAATGCTATGTAAGTATATTAATTAAACGTCATATTTATTGCACCGCCTTAGTCTCTCTACTCGACCTGTGGTTGACTGGCAGATAATGCCACCTGGCATTAAGTCCGCCACTGTACAATTGTATGTGCAAAAGCGTAAATGAATAAAAAAAATATTATAGGTATAGCCCATAACCACAGAATAAGTAATAGTACAGGTATAGTTCCAAAATACTGGACTGTCCTGTCGATGACATTGACAGTGGGGCGCCACCGTCAATACCGGATCGCTGGTTCAGATTTTTGCCATGTTGGAAACCATATAGTTGAACGATGGTAGCGCCCCCCTGTCATTGAGTTTGGCGGGACAGTTCAGCGTGGGTCATCTATACCATAACTCAGTCAGTATGGGAGCGGTACGGGAGGGTGTCTTTTGTTACGTCAAATGTCAGCGAAACTTCAGATTTGTATGCTCTGTCACGTCATTATTATGTCAAAATTACTCTTCCCGTGCCATTCCCATACTTCCAGGCACTGAATGAGTCTTGAGTACTGTTTTATGGAAAAAGTTTTGACTATTATCTAAAAAAAATTGCAAATTCGTAAAATAAATAAATATTTAGTATCATCATCATCTCAGCCATAGGACGTCCACTGAACATAGGCCTCCCCCAATATTTAGTGTACACATTAATAATTTTCCTGTAAACCTCTATAGGGCACATAGCTCGTAGAAACGATGGCCGTTGGGGCAGGAAAGTTCTCGAGTGGAGACCACGGGCTGAAAGACGTAGCGTGGGCAGGTCTCCTACTAGGTGGACCGACGATCTGGTAAAGGTCGCGGGAAGAGCCTGGATGCGGGCAGCGCAGGACCGTTCATTGTGGAAAACCTTGGGGGAGGCCTTTGTCCAGCAGTGGACGTCATTTGGCTGAAACGAACGAACGAACGATACCTCTATTGGGTATATTATAAATTCCTGTGTTAACTGGGCTTACCATAATAGTCCAGCGGTCGATGGGGATCGAAATATAATCTAATCGACAGTCTGACTGACCACTGAGCCACCAAGGAGTTGCTAGCCATTGGGCTACATATTACTATTAATAACGCCTCCATTGTTGTGATTTAATAATAGCATTTATTTTTTAAGAGAATGTTCGTTTTAAACGATAGTAATCAGTACAATAAATAGCTCGTGTACGGCTCATGACAGACAATGGTGACTGAGTTTGGCGGCGCTTCTTCTCAGCATTTGACAAATGTTTGTCTTGAAGCGCTGATAGGGCAAAAAAAAAGAGATATGGCTCCTTAAGAGCATTTGACGATCTGTAAGTTCTAATTTAAATAGTCTACTCTATACAAACAAAGATAATAATTATTGATTTAGATTGTTTTGAATTTATGTAATTCTCCAAAAATATTTTTTTTACATAATTACATACTTTGTGGCACCTTGTGTGTGAAAGAGATGCGTGATATAGGTTTCAGGAAACCCTTATTTTAGGTTACCAGTGCTCCACCCCCAGGTCGATTACGTAGCTTCAGTGGTTGTGCTAAATAATATAAATAATTTAAGACTAGAGAAGATCGTTTGTCCCATTGTTTTCTTAATTTCATCGCAATAACGGAACTCCTCAGTACCCCACCATTGACCAAACCACCTGAACGTCATTCGTTGACGCGAGTGGTCCTCGACTCAAGCGCTCTTGACCAACAAATGGTACTCAAAAATCAAGATAATACCAAGTGACCCTTACAGTGGTATTGTGTACCACTCTCGGTCCCATTTTCCCATTGCTGGATCCAATTATTCAGATTTGATCCGTCTGAGGGGATTTTTGTTTAACTCCAATGAAGGCTCGTGAATATTATTATATCAAAGATTCGGCTTCCGGTTTTAGATAAAGTAACTGTGTATTATTTTTCCTAATCCTACATTTAATAATTTTCTTTTGAAATAAATAAATTGGATTTTTATAATTAATAACAAACATTTAATTAAAAAATAGACCGACGTCGATGAGGAAAAGATACTGGCTGCACTTTCTCAGTGAGTTTCTAAAATACTTCAAGGTTGAAGCAAGAAAATTGAAAACTACCTAGTACATTACAGTAAAGTTTAAAATTATTTTATTCGGGTATGATTATTGCAATTCAAAGCTCGAATTAGAATTTATGTAATTTTTTGGGTTCGTTCGTTCGTTCGTTTCAGCCAAATGACAAAGGCCTCCTCCAAGGCTTTCCACAATGCACGGTCCTGCGCTGCCCGCATCCAGGCTCTTCCCGCGACCTTTACGAGATCGTCGGTCCACCTAGTAGGAGGCCTGCCCACGCTACGTCTTCCAGCCCGTGGTCGCCACTCGAGTTTTTGGGTAATTTATTTTAATTTTTTGTCAAAAAACACAGCATTTAACAGGTGATTTACCACAGTTTTGTATTAAAAGTGACCTTATTCTGTGCATGTGAGCGTATGTGTCTATGTCTTATTAAAGTAAGGTTCGATTACAAGTAAAGGTCATAATAATAACACTTACATATCCATGGTAAAAGGCCCAGCCCACTCCCACTGGGAAGAAGATCAAGGTCGATATGCCCACTACCCAGCCAAGCAGGTCAGCAAACAGTGGGAACACGTAGTCGTCCACCGCTGGTGTCGTCCAGTTGATGAGAATGAAGATCAGAATTGCCTGTGTAAAAAAATAACTAATTAGTGAAGACAAGTCTTTGCGTTTACCTGAACGCGACCAATCGGATGATTTTCTTGACTCTCCAAAAAGGCCTAAAACCAGTTTCTAGTGAAGAATTAAGCTACCTACCCTATTTTCTTCAGATTTTTGTGATAGCTAGTAGTATCCCATTCTCATTACTTTTTGAACTCCCCTCGTATAAGTCTAAAACAAACCACAGACCTCAAACTGCTGTAGCCGTAAACTGCAAGTGACACAACACTAGTGATTTCCATTATAAGCCCCCGTGACCATTTTTTGAGTAAGACTTTAAGAGAAGGGGAAATGGCTGAATATCAGCGCTTTAGGAATAGGTACTCATTATCAGTTCCTTCCAACTTTTACCTGTATCATTTCTTAATCTGTTATATAAGTACCATTTTGTAGTTTTAAAGCAATACCTTACGTTTATTATTGCAGATATCTATGGAATTGATTCCACAAATCTAAGGTTTATACTAAAAGTTACAGTCTCACAATAAACCTAGCAACAAAATAAACAAGACTGAACAAATAACAAAAGCATCTGTGCTTTTATGAAGTGAAAATTGCCAAGTAAAAGTACGGCGAATATCTGGAATGCTACGTCTGTTAAAACTACAAAATAATGCAGTGAAATTTTCAGTTTTCAGACTTTCTTTTCATTTATTTTTCTCACAAAACTTTCAGCTGTCTTCAAAAACAAAACTAGAGATAAGGTCGCCTAAAATGTGCCATAGGCCACAGTTCCAGCTACCCATTTCCACTTTTTCTTTCGCTCTCATCAAAATGTTAATTCTTTGCGATAGAACAAGACGACATGACCGAAAATGGATAGCTGGAACTAAATCCCACTGTGCGTTATAATGTTTTGTAATATTTTTAAAATAATTTTTAGTTTGTTTGGCGTCAAAGAGAGTCAAAGAGTTTCTTATTCTACACCACAAGTTTTAAAGGGTAAGCTGTAAATTATACCGTCTCCGCTACTATAAATTCTGTGCTACCAAGATCTACAGCTTGATTACCTCTAAAATCCAGCCAGATAAAATGGGACAGCTTCGTGGAAAATACAGGTATAAATATTTAATGTTACTACTAGTTACTGCTACTGACATATTAAATTTTATATGACGTCAATTGATACCGATTTTGGCGATATGTGATTGATGATCTTTAATTATTCCACGCAATACAATACAAGATAAATATGATCAGTTTTTATCTATTTACATCAATCTTATACATTTTTGTCGCGATATGACCTAAATTGCTTACAAATTAATACTACCTATAATAATAATAATAATAAATATCTTTGGACAATCTCACACAGCGCCATCTAGCCCCAAAGTAAGCAATTAATATGCTTGTGTTATGGGTGCTAGCTTAACGGATATACTACTTATATACTTTTTTTTTTATAATTACATACATATTATACATAGTAACACCCAGACCCGTCACAGAAATTAAAATTCATCATTTCAATTTTTGCCCCGCCGGGAATCGAACCCGGGACCTCTCGGCATAGTAGTCCGTTCTGAACCACTACACCAAACGGCCGTCAAAATATATAATATCTCAGCCGTAGTAGAGTCACTGTACTCGTAATCATCATCATTTTAGCATCTTCCTGTGAAAATTTCTAGGTCACCTGTCCACCTCCATTCTAATCATCACTATAAAGTATACTAGAACGTGAACTTCTAAGATCACCATTCTTTGTACTTCTTCTTTGGTGCTCAAAACATAAAAAGTAAAATCAAGGCCAGCAAGGTTCTGGAGTGAAATGTACCGGAAAGCGCAGCGTAAGACGTCCACCTACAAGGCGGACTGACGACGTCACAAATGTGTAGAATGGATGCTGCCTAGACAGGCGACCTCACAAAGGTAAAAGGAACGCGTTGTTGGATGGATGCTACCAAGACCGGTCATTATGGAAATCATTGGGGGAGGCTTATGTTCAGCTGTGGACGTCCTATGACTGACATTTAATGATGGTGATGAAAATAAATCATACTTACCACACTGGCAATAGGCAAGATGACGGTCCACACCGCCTTCCAGTAGAAACGCAGGAAAGGGTTGAATTTCATTTTCATGTCGGCCAAATCGTCCATGGCCCGGTTGATTCCGTAGCTCCACGATACTGCAGTGCACTATTTGTCAGAGGATCGGTAATTAATATGGATCCGGCGGACAATCCGAAATGCAGGCACGGCCGCGGATTTGCTATAGTTAAAGGTTGGGGTTTGATCTGAACTGAAGTATATTTTGGTGCAGATAACTTACAAAGGGAAAACGATAAACCAAGAAAAAGTTATAAAGAAACACCAACAAAAAAGTTATAAATGTATTTTTATTCGGGAAGAAATACTGAGTTCTCATCTGGTGAGATCCAAATCAAGAGCTTCCCGTTGTGTATAAAAAAATATGCAAAGTAATTAAACGCCCCATTAAAACGCAACATTAAAACATTCATAATTTTATTCATGTTTTAACTGTACCAAAATATGCGTTAATAAAAATTCAATATTAAGTGTTTGTAAATAATATGCATTTTGGTCAAAGATAAATTAACAAGAGCGTTGGGTAGGTTCGAGGCCGATAAAAAAGAGTTGTAGGTATTTGATTCTAAATTCCATTGTTTTCAGTGCTCTATATTTATGAAAACTTTTTATTTTTTAAACAAATATTAACATTTCTACAACATTTTTATAGTGAAATATTGACATAACAATAGCAATAAAAGGGAGTCAATGCTTTCGATGTTTTCTGAATCTTTGAAGAAATGTTTTCCATTTTGTAAATCAATTCTGACTCAACTATTCAATTTTTCCAACTTTTTTTGGGATCGAATTATTTAAAATTACAAGACGACGTATTTTTACGTACATAATAAGTAAATAATGAAGAAATCTGTGTTACCTGTGCAACTCCAATGAGCAGAATAGCCCACGAAGCGGTATTCCACTCCAGTAGAGTGAACAAGTATATCCCACCGCTGAAGCACATGGGAATACCGAGAATAAAGCAGCAGAAACAAGTGAACGCTGTGACCTGTAAAGAAAAGTTTCCATTAGCTATCTAATTTTAAAGACTTACAGCTTACGGTTGTAAATAAAACATGCTCTTGACAAAAACTAAAATGAGCAACAACACGATAAGAAAAACAATTGAACATCAGCTAGCTGTTCATGTCGAAGACAAAACAAGTAAACATCAGAAAACAAGTAAATTCACAATGAATGAAGACCGTTCGTTGATTGCAATTAAAACTTATTTTAAAAACTTATGAATGGTAAACTAACTTATGAAAATAGTAGCTAAAGAAACTTGCCACACTTATCACAGGTATAATAGGTAGGTATAGGTACATGAACGGCCAATGTAAGTGTTTATTGTGTAAAAAATGCCTCATTTCCTATTAATCACTTTGTCCATAACATATTACAGTACCTTTAATGAACATAGGGTAGGTATCAATACTTTTAATATTTATTAGGTTTTTGATGAGTTTACTAATGCCTGTGTGTCGATAATGCTGATAACATTTTTGTTATTACTCAGGTGGGTACGTGAATCATGTTTTTAACGTACCCAATAGAAAGACACGCTTCAGTTTAGACAAAAGCTAGCATTAGTAGCAGCCGTTAGGGGAAAAAGTTCTTGATTATGATGTGGCATTCAGATGTGAACAGACCTCCCACTAAATGGCCTGACGAATTAGGGAAGGAATGTACTTAGATGGGGGCAGCGCAGGACCGGTTGTTCTAGAAATCCTTGTGAGAGGCCTTTGTCCAGCAGAAACTGTCATTTGGCTGAAACGAATCCAAACAGCACGGGACTTACAGCTTGACCTTCAATGAAACCCTACCAATGAAGGTTGAGTAGTCCCGGGGGATAATCTTTTCTTAAAGGTTTTAAACCTTTGTTTGTCACCTGTCATCCGCTTTGCAATGGAGGGAAGTCGAATCTTAATTTCGAACTCCTCCTATGTTCTTCTGATTAATTTCGTTGCGGGTCCAATGACAGTTTAACTTTCCCCCGGGACAAACTTGACATTCATTGGTTGGGTTTTTGTGGCGGTCAAGCTGTAGATCCTGGCTACACAGGAGTTGCAGTGGTGGGAACAAGAGGTGGGAATATCCCGTAGTCCCGGGGGATATCTATCTGTCTTGGAATTCTTCCCGATAATCGAAGGAGCAGTAAAAATCCAATTTATAATCCTCACCCTCCAATAATTCTTCCGTAGATGCGGCCACTGGTCAACAATGGCTGTGTTTATGGCCTCAATGCCAGCGAACTGGCATCCAATACCGAGGATAAACAGCATGATGAAGAAGAGAATGGACCACATCTGGGGTATTGGCATCTGCAGCAGCGCTTCGGGGTACACGATGAATGCCAGACCTGGACCTTGTTGAGCCACGTCTGGGGACAAAAATGATAGATTTATACATATAAAATATAAAAAAGCCTGTCAAATTCCTTTAAAGAGGCCGTTTTGTATAAATAAATGAAACACGTGATATGAAAGTAAACATTTAATTTTGAACAATTGTCTTAAAATTTTCAAGCAGTGGACGTAGTTTGGCCGAAACAAAAACGAACAAAACAGCTTTTGTCTTTTTGGATGGTCTAGAAAAGATCACTTCTTAGCAATAAAGCCGCCGAAATTGTGCCGTTTCGGTTTGGTGTTTATTTTATGTGTCTGTTTTGGTATAAAGCATATAGGGTAAACCGACAGTCATTGGACGCTGCCAGTCATTGGACAAAACAACCCTTGAATTTTCTTAAAATAAATATTCCTTTAAAAAAAACGCCTTTTTATCTCCATCAGTCGGAATCTCTCAGTTGTAGAAATATAAATGCTATTTTTAATTCAGTAAATAACTGTCCAATGACTGGCAGTTTACCCTATTCTACGAGTATTCATCTACATTAGTAAGTACGCGATATAAATTAAAATCCATTAATTTGTGCAAAAAATCTGAAAAAGACCGAAAACATGCAATCCCCTGGCACCAGACCAATATAACTTTCCTAGTAGCAGCTATCTAAAATCCTTAAATGCCGATACTAAAACCAGATAACGAATACACCGAACGTTAAACTTTTATTTATGAAGTGAGATGAATTCGGTACAAATTGATCGGCGCATAACTACGATTCCCATATGATTTGTACTGCAGTACGTCTGTTTGAATTCCGCTAGCGAGATAATGGATTGATTGAACAATAAATATTACAGCGGCGGTGTTCGCAAACGTTATGAGATTGGCTGCCGTGTGCGAAAGAATCGAATAATCCCGGTATTAATCGGGATATCGAATGATCACGATATTGCGATCCGAGTGTATATTTTTTATGAAGGCATTAGATAGGCCTTTGATATTGCTGGAATTTTAGGCAAGTAAGCATAGTTGTATCAAATAACGGCTAATACGTTAATGTAATATTCGCGTGTGAAAGATGAGCATCTTCTGATTTTCTTCACTAAGTTTAAGATCACAATCTTTAGAAGTTCTTTTTATATAACTAACAGGAATTTAGTAAAACTTGGAGGAGGAACATAAATTATTAGGTATGCATGAAAAATTTTGTGGATTAGGTAGGTGTATTAATTGTTGCTGTGATACCCAAAGGCTTATAAAAGTGAAGTCCATCGCCTAATGGTATTTTTTAAAAGACATCAAAGTCTTCGCAAGAAACTTTTTTTTTTTTCAGGACAAGGCAGGTATTTGACCGCAATCGTACCTGGTGTTAAGGAAGATGCAGTCTAGGATGGTACATATCTGCCCTGTAAGTGCCTATTCACTCTCGCCTTGAAAACTATGTGCGTGTAAGTTTAATTAATTATTGTATCAAGCAGCTTAACATAATTATATTAATTGTTGTATCAGCAGCTTAATTATCCAATATCAAATCGATTGCAGTGGTATGTGCTGGTCTCATTACCGTCGAATAGATGACCAATTAAGTAAGCCGCAACTTGGCAAGCGCGGCAAAATAATATCATCAGCGTAAATAAGTGGGAAGATGATATGCCATCTTGTCACTTGTTCTTTTTTATCGTAACGAGTATCATAGACATAGGCAGGCTACATAGCTCTTAAAACTGATGGCTATTAAGGAGAAAATTTGTAGAGTGGTGACCACGCACTAGAGGATGTAGGCAGGCCTCCCACTCTTTGGACGGGCGATCTGGTCATGGTCGAGGGAAGGGAGGGAAGGTTTGTGGAAATCGGTGGGTAAAGCCTTCATCCAACAATAGACGTCCTTTGGTTGAAGCGAATGCACTCTTTCATGTAAAAACACTAATGTATTCCGTGCTTTTAAGCGATTTTGTGAAAAATGTATTGGCAGGTAGCTAATAGCTTAAAAAATAGGTCTAGGATCTTTTCTTCAAGGTTACCAAACCTTTGTTTGTCACCTGTCATCCGCTTTGCAATGGAGGGAAGTCGAACCTTGACTTCGAACTCCTCTTGCGGGTCCAATGACAGTTCAACTTTGCCCTGGGACAAACTTGACCTTCACTGGTTGGGTTTTTATTGGCGTTCAAGCTGTAGATCCTGGCTACACAGGAGTTGCAGCGGTGGGAACGAGGGGTGAGAATAGTCCCATATGTATTTTGATAAAAATACTTATTACCTATAGTCACGTGTACGATCGACTCTCTATATCAGAGTCTGGAGTTTATCACAATTATTTACTGTCATAGATAATCGTTGATCCGTGATAGGGCATAATGAAGCCTCCAGTGTCGAGTTATTATGTTGGAATATTGGTAATCTTCCTGATATTCGTATCAAACGCGACTGGAGATAGACAGATCAGAAAATTTATTTCATACAGTATCATAGGCAGACAGTGAGTGATGTATAAATAAACATCTATAAGCAATGAAGATAGTTTCATAGACTGTCGAGTAACTTATTTATTAGTAATCTGTCGTTCTGTTTTCTTCGTTCGTTCGTTCGTTTCAGCCAAATGACGTCCACTGCTGGACAAAGGCCTCCCCCAAGGTTTTCCACAATGAACGGTCCTGCGCTGCCCGCATCCAGGCTCTTCCCGCGACCTTTACCAGATCGTCGGTCCACCTAGTAGGAGGCCTGCCCACGCTTCGTCCTCTAGTCCGTGGTCGCCACTCGAGAACTTTTCTGCCCTAACGGCCATAGTCTCTACGAGCTATATTTATTTATTTAAACTATACCACACATAGAAACAATGCACTGTGGCGGACTTAATGCCGGATGGCATTCTCTGCCAGTCAACCACGGGTCATGCAGAAAGAGTAAGGCGGTGCAAAAAATTTACATTTAGGATAATATGCCCCGCCCATTGCCACTTGATTTTAGCAATTCTGCGAGCTATGTCGGTTACTTAGTTCTCCTGTGAATTTCATTATTTCTGATTCGATCACGCAGAGAAACTCCGGGCATAGCCGGCTCTGTTTTCTTACACAACATTATGTATGGTAGGCATAAGTAGCCTACATTTTGTTGTATATTTTCCCACACACATAGTTTCCCAAACAAAGCGAGAAAGAATCGCAACAGCAAACCTTTGGGGCGCATTTACACAAACCGAGTGGGCATTGCAAACATGTTTGAACGTGGTAGTTTATTCAGCAGCGCGAACAACACCACGTTTAGGGTCGATTTACATCTTTCATGATATTGGTAAGATCTACAGAATTAATATTTTGAGACAGAAAATTTGGTTTGGGAATGATTTCTAGTTCAAGAGACGACAGTGTCGAAGTGAATATAGATCCGCAACGTCTAACACCCGGTGAAAGTCTGTGCCGAAATACGCGTGTGTCTTGATTCCAGCTTAGGCATCCTCTTACTTTGTGGACTTACGATCTGGAGTGTCGCGGGAACATCTGGATGGGAGTAACGTAAGACGTTGTGGAAAGTTTTGGGGGAGGCATTTGATAGAATCGAATTAGGCTATCCTCAAAGATAACCAATATAACCAAAAATACATAAAACCATTCGTGTTAATTAAACCATTTGTAACTCAAGAGCGGCTAGACAAATTTTGGTATGTAGGTAGCTGACACCCCGGATTAACATCGGCTACTCAAAAAAGGAGGTTAATGATTTCGCAGGTCGCGACGTATTATGTACCATCTCGGTACGAAGTTCGCCGGGCAGTTATAGCTTTTGGCCTAGTGTGGACCGGCCCTTCCCCAGCAGCCGAGTGCGCCCGCGGCTGTGTGCTCTTACTCCGTAGATTAATCAACTCGACTGGACCAAGCCGCTGTTCGTTAATAAGCGATCGAGTTCCTTGTTGCACGCCTATTGTACTCAAACACATCACTGGCATGGATTTGCTTGCGTAAATTTGTGCATGTGCAAGGAAATGTGTATTAATTTGGTCGCTACAATTAAGCCTGGTTAATTAAAAGGTATATTAAAGACAATAACTATCGAAGTTCTTGCAGTTCTTACTCGAGGTGTGATTTTGAAACGCGTGTGACGTTTGTTAACAAAAGTCAAAAGTCTCTAAAATTCCAGACAAAAACACTGGTGGTGGTGTAACTGAGGCTAAGCCTTATGTGCTGCCCACTTTACTTAACATGGCGTTCTAAAAATGAGAAAGATGACTAATATGTTAACGATGAAAACAATGATGATGATAATGACGATAAAAATGGTGATTTTGATGATGATGTCAATGATGAAAAGGAAGAAGAAAAAGACTTACCATCAACACTAACTCCCATCTGCTGCGCTTGGAACCCAAGCACAGAAAAGACCGCGAAGCCAGCATATATCGACGTCCCGAAGTTAGCGAATGACACAAACACCGCGTCAAAATGGCAGTTGTTGGTGAATTTGTTGTATGAAGCCAGCGTGATGAGGGAGCCGCAGGCCACTCCAAACGAGTAGAAGATCTGGAGACAAGAATAAGCATTTAAAAAGATTGACGGATTGGCCAATTTAGTCGACAATAGCACAACGGTGTAGGTCAAATTGTCCGATCCGAGATCCGGGTAACGCTCGTTTGAATCCCGCCACCGCTGGACTATATTGTGGTCAAACCATACGCATATGCACTCAAGCTTATTAATGTAATAATATACGTAGCGTGTACAGCGACAACCCAGGATAGACTGTCCTGGTGCCTCAGAACAAGAAGAGCTGATCCCAATATTGGTAAAAAGGGTTAGAGCATAGAAAAAGAAGATACGTAACGTGTAGAGTGTGATTAGTTAGGCCCAGAACAGACGGTGAAACGCAACTGCAACGAAACTGCAACTTTGTGATGATTCTGATGAATGGAATTGAAACTGAAAGTAAATTGAAACTGAGAGTTTCAAACTGGTTGCGTCATGTATTGTGTGGTCTCTCAACGGACGCTATGGCAGAAACTTAGATGCAACTCAAAAGTAACTAGCAGTTGCAGTTTCGTTGCAGTTGCGTTTCACCGTCTGTTTTGTGCCTTAGAGTCTAGTAGCGTCTAGAATTATAATCATGGCTATACTTTTTACAACGCGAGCCATGATGGTCTCGTGTTGCCAACATTTTACATGTAAATGTTTTTGGTGCGATAATTAAGCTCGTCCCATAATTAAGGGCCTATCGTCGTCATTTGTTTTATAATTTGCGTCACCAATCGTCATCATGCACTTTTCCACGAATTAATCTTATTCTGTTCAATCAGAATCAGTAATGTAATGGAAAATGATA
This sequence comes from Ostrinia furnacalis, assembly GCF_004193835.3. Classification (NCBI taxonomy): domain Eukaryota; kingdom Metazoa; phylum Arthropoda; class Insecta; order Lepidoptera; family Crambidae; genus Ostrinia; species Ostrinia furnacalis. Next base: position 85,166 of record NW_021131492.1, on the reverse strand, counting down.
TGGAATATTAATTTTGTGCCCAATTTACTGTCAGTTAATTTCTGAGACTTGTGAGTGAAGGCTCAACATTTTTATGCAGGTTTAATGAACACAATGACTGATAACCAAATACTGATAGCACCCGTATATTGCTTGCTGTAATTATTTCATATATTGAATTCATTTTTCGTGCAGCAACGTGATTAATCACAAAGTATTTTTTAAACATGAACATAATAATATTGAAAATGTAATTTGGGTTTAACAATTAGCGATGTTGTTTAACATAGTAAATATCCTACATGAACCACCACTTCAACTCATTTCATCTTGTTGACTACATTTCTACGAATAATATTATAAACACACATTCTGGGAAACATCTATTTGTTTCTATGTAGATTAATTTACTTTAGAACAACTTAACTTATTCTTATGAATGAATTTTATTTAAAACTTGTTGCTTTTTGCTTATCATGAACCAATGATTGGAACAAAATTGAGCAGATAATTTTTATTTTTAGTCCGTTTAATGATTCTTTAGAAACATCTCCAACTTAATCTGCCTTTGAAGTTTCACCAAAGAATATTTTCACGGTTAATTTATTTCCAATAAAAACTTCCAAGAAGTTAGCAATAAATGGTGTATCATAAACTTGTAGATTCTAATGGGGCAGATAAACGCACTGATCTGAGATAATTTTATTAATCACTTCAGAAGACTGCTATAACAGTACAGAAACTGTGGCAGTAGTGTCACTCTATCCAATAACAAATATGACAATTTTCTCTACAACGTTTTTGGCTGATTTTATGGTATTAATTTATGGGAAATTAGAGTAAAATCTTAATATCTTACTTATAATATTATAAATGCGAGTTTGGATGTCTGGATGTTTGTTACTCTTTCACGCAAAAACTACTGAACGGATTTTGATGAAACTTTACAGTATTATTGTTTAAAGCCCAGAATAACATATAGGCTATAATTTATGACGATCTGTGACAAACGAAATTTAACGCGGGTGAAGTCGCGGGAAAAGCTATATTAGACAAAATATTAGAATAGACCTTTACTTTATTTTGAACATCATCGCTCACAACATAGTTCTCGTTTATAGATAATTTGTATAGTCACGTATGTATCTTCCAAAGTAATTTTCTAAACTCAAGCAGGAAAAAGTTCTAGTTAAATATTATTTACTCTTGCATCGCAAAGGGACTTCATAAAATGTAAGCCGTATGAGCTTATCACTCATGTACGTACATACTTGTATTTCAAATATTAAACAAGTTAGAGCCAAATCACACGATGCATTGGGGCGCTGCACCGCAAAAATTTCGCCGTATCGCACGACGCGGCCACACCCCTCGTGTGCCCGCTACAGATAAATTTCTATGTAAGATGACGCAGCGACACGACGTGTGCTTTGGCTCTAAGTACCTACTTCTGGTACGGTTTATTTACTTTTGTATCAAGGTTCTCTCTTGTGCTCATACTTAAATGGATAGATGTGGGAAACTACTGCTCTTCTACGTACACTGCGGTGCTTATTTATTTAGACACGATCGGAGACAAGATTGTTTCGGCGGGTCAATCTATCTCGATAGATTGATGGCTGTTTTACGGATGTTCCAAGTTAATTAAGTTACGTCTTTATTTTTAAAAGATTTATGGTTTGGCCAGAATTAAAACTTTATTTGGAGAGAAGCTCTAGCTCAAAATAAGGACTAAAGAGAATTTTTACTTATGAAGGGCAAACGTTACATACCTAAAAAATAGAAAAATATTTTTTTTTAACCATTGGATTGTTTTTATCCAATTCGCAAGTTCTTACACGTTATTAAGAACAGTCAGAGTCAAAAACTACGTGACACTCAAGTAGCCAAAAAGTTCGCAACACGTGTCGTCTTTGTTACAATTTTATTGGAATAACGTTGTATTATCAACTTTTTGACTACTTTGGATGTCACGAATTATTTAACGCTGACTGAAATATGCCTTATGTATTTAGTGCTAAGTACGATGATTTTTAATTCGAAATTATTTTGTATTTTCATAAAAAGCAGCGACTTTTACGAGTAAAACCAACCGGCAAGGCCCAGAACATACGATGAAACGCAACTGCAACGAAACTGCAACTGCTAGTTACTTTTGAGTTGCATCTAAGTTTCTGCCATAGCGTCCGTTGAGATACCACACATGATGCGACCAGTTTGAAACTTTCAGTTTCAGTTTCATTCATCAGAATTATCAGAAAGTTGAAGTTTCGTTGCAGTTGCGTTTCACCGTCTGTTCTGGGCCTAACAACTCGCGCAGTAGCTGCAACAAACAGACTAAGAAACTTTTATCGCAATAATCTAGGTCTTCCTCTCCGTTGGGATTCTCTAATCAAATGTACGCTTTCAATATTTTCCAAAGATGCAAGATTCAAGATAAAAACAACCTCATTCTCGTGGAATAATCAAAGATCTAGACTTTTTCAAAATAACTTTATAATAGGCAGATTCATTCAAGTGTGCAAGATAGCTCAGTCTGAAGATCTTTGTCAAAGATGATTCAAGAACTTTATTGATTTTTGATTTGTTATCAGACAAAACTGCATTATTGTTTTTTTATCGCGACATCGAGATTTGTAAATAGGTAGGATAATAATCTGATTTCTTAAAACACATGGTGTACTATGCTTTTTTCGATTAGTTGAAATTAGATCCCAGTTTTATAAGAACCAAACGGCAAACTTGCGAATGAGCTGCTTCTACAATAACGGGTGTTAAAAACATATCAGAAAGCCGCAAGTACCAAGAATTTTCCACTTGACGATTGTATTTTTCAGGAGTAATGAGGAAACTTTTGGTTATGGAAATAGTTCAATCATCTGTGGTTGTGCCTTTAAATAAATAAATGAATACCTATTTAAAGTAAGGGAAATAAAAAAAATGTCGCGGAAAATATTAATACAATTCTACTACACTGAGCCCACATCATATGAGCCTATCTCGCACTAAGCTGATTTTAGAACTTAGCCTACCTGTGAAGCAGCGTCACCCCACACTTGGGCACTGAGCAGCGTCTCCCAAGTCGGGGACAGGTAGAACAGGATCCCTTCCGAAGCCCCCTCCAGCGTCACTCCTCGGATGAGCAGCGCTGTCAGCATAACGTATGGAAACAACGCAGTAAAGTACACCACTTTCCCCGCGGATTTCACACCCTGTGAACAAAAAGGGATGATCCTCATTTGTTTAAAAAGATATTGCCACACAAGAGGTGATATTCATTTTTTTAAAACTGTTCGATATTGTTGTAGAGGTGATCGCCATTTGTTTCAATGGTTCCATAATGATGACTACACAAGAGGTGATCTTCAATTGTTTAAAACGGTTCGATATTGCTTGACAAGAGGTGATCGTAATTTTTTAAATATTGGTTTCATTTATGGTTCTGATTGCTATTGAAACTACTTTCTGAGGTCTATTACGAGATTTTTAGGATACTGGCACGTCGTGACAGAAACAAAGAAAGGATTTTGTTTTCAGTTCAAGTGTTTTCAGTTTAAGTTCACTTATTTATTTCGCTACTTGTGCCGTATAATAGACAAAGACACAAGTAGGCCTACCTACTTTGACAAGTGTACCTACATAACTTTTAGAAATAAATACTCACTTTGATGACGCAGAAGAACGCAATCAGCCACGAAAGGAACAGTGTGCCAACCAAGTGCCACTGAATAGTTCCCCAGTTGGACCAGGTAGCGTCACCCTTGCCAAGGACGCGTTCGCTGCAAGAAAGTCCATCATCGTCATCAGTAGCCTAATTCACGTATTTTGACAGTCAAGATCTCGCTGACGTTCAGAAGTCGTCCCATTGAAAAACAGTTCTAAATCCGTATTCACAAGGGTCCTTTTTAATAGAACGATTACTCGATAAGATCGCAACTCAGCGATTTATTGTCATTGAAGTTTTGTTACGTCGTCCCATTGAAAAACCGTTCTAAATCCGTATTCACAAGGGTCATTTTGATAGAACGATTACTCGATAGATCGCAATTCAGTATTTTGTTGTCGTTGAAGTTTTGTTACGTGAATAAGGCTACAGGTCATTTTAGTCTCTATTGCAGGCGCACGATTGAATGAGGATTTGCTCTAGATTGCCCACGCTAGTAAGGCTGGGGAAACCGGGTTTTCGCTTAAAGTCCCCGGGTCACCTTTTACGACATCTACGGGAAGAGTGGGGTGGTCTTAATATTCTACTCTGCTAGAACCACACCCCCGTTTTACATACGACCTAGTTGTACGTATGTGCGATGGCGGTCCTACTGTTTTCTACTGATCGCCATCGTCATCGCACACGCAGGGTGCACGCTTTGGTTTGGCCGAACCTAAGCCTAAGCGCAGACCACCAACTTTTAGTTGGCCGATAGTTAGGCCCGATTCTAATTTGTATGAAGAATCGGCCGATAACAAATCGGTGTAACGCGCGCACTTTCATACATCTCCATACTGATCAACAGCCCGATCCAACTATCGGCCAACTAAAAATCGGTAGTCTGCGCCTAAGCTAAGTGCTATAGTACTTAGCTAATACCCTCGTCCTTATATAGCCAATCAAAACTCTGTAGATATCATTTTTATTATTTTATTTTATTTTATTTATTACGGTATATCATTACGGAAATATGCGTCATCGCAAGATTTTAAACGAAATATGTCATAATCCAGTCTCAACTGATAACCAAATACCCACACCTCCTGTATTTGCAACCGTATTAAGTTATAAACTGCGCGTGTCCGTTTGGGCGTATACCTCTTATCATTTGTCTTAAATTCCACTGAATACCTACGAGATATGAACTGATAAATTGAATTTTCATTAAAACGTTCGTGCCTGATAATGGAAAGGTTAGTGCTATCAGTATTAGCTAAGAAATTGAAATCGAGATAAAACTGGAGTGCAATGCGAAATGGGTATTATTTTATAAGATCTTCTTTCTGTTTGACAGTATCATTACAATCTTAATTCCACTTTACAAACTGTCAACATACCGATTTTTGTACAACTTAGTAACAGAAGATACTTTGCCGATATGTTCACTAATATTCATGAGCTTATAATTTAAGTAATTCTTAACTCTATAAAAACAGCAAGTCTTTAATGGCGTCCGTTATTAACCCCTGACCTGCGAAAAAGAGGTGTGATATCGCGAACGCGAAAATGTAAGTACATAAAAATTGTTTTGGGTGAACTCAATACAAAGAAAACAAAACATAAAAGATTTTTACATAATGAAACTGTTGAGTTTAGTTATTTAAGTATCAAAAAATTGTTACTTACTTGAAATACTGTTCCGACGCCAGAATCCTAGTGACGTTTGTGTACCACGGGATCTCGACATTCCCTTCGAGGCAGTGCGTCGCGTTGAAAGGCTGGGACCCAGTTTGGAGGCAAATCTGCCCGATTGCGGTACAATTCCCTCTGTAGTACGTCTCGACGTGGTAACCGGTGAGGTTCTGCGCCCTGCAGTCCCTGTCGTATGCTCCGCTGTAGCAATCTAGAGATAAATATTTAGTAGGATATTTTATTGATTTATTTATATTCAATAAGGTTTCCACAACATTCAATCAATGAGGGTTTTCGCGATTGAAAAATCCGCCAGATGGCATACGTAGACGCGAGGTCCAAATGCTGCGTGGTTGGTGGATTTTGACATATCTGTCAATGTCATGTCAAAAATAACCAATCATGCAGCATTTGGACCTCGCGTATTGCCATCTGGCGGATTTTTCAATCGCGAAAACCCTCATTCGCAGGAAAAATGACACATAAGCCAAATTAGAAACACATTGGAGTATTAAAACATGCTAATAACTTAACAAATACAAAAAATAACAAATTTAATTTATGATAGAGTCAATTTAAAATCCAATGAAAAGGGATGAGAAAAATACTACCTTTCAAGCAAAACAAAAAAGATTTGATAAGTAGGGCTCAATATAGCATGGGGTTAGGGAGTGTGTGCCAAATCCATATAGGTACATCTGGTAAATGAGAGACTCATCCTGATGGATTAGATACAAAATGAGCTTATAATAATGAATAATGATACTTACATAAATCATTGAAGTCGTTTTCACACGATCCCCAATCCAGGCTCCCAGCGATGGACACGATGGTATAATACAAAGTCCACGCTATGATGATCATGTAGTATATCGAGATGATGGTGATGACAACCAGGGTGCAGTATCCAAGTCCACTGAAGAAGGGAGCAATGGACTGGAAGGCCTTTAACGGTCCCAGTCCACTGTACTGTCCGATGTATAATTCCAAGTAGAAAATTGGAAGACCGATCAGGAATATCATCAATAAAAACACCAGGATGAAAGCACCTGAAACAAAATTTCATAGTAGAGTAATAACTCTAACTATCCTTAAAATAATGAATGAGAATGCTCAAAAACTTCTTCGTTTATTCTTATTCAATTCAGTTTATACTAAAAAAAATATTTCATGTGACGGCACTTTTTTGTATTTATAAACCTAACTAAGCATAATAATCCACTATTCAATTTGCAAGTGAGAGGAATTGGCGATCAAGATGTAGATCCTGGCTACACAGGAGTTGTAGCGATGGGAACGAGAGGTGGGAATAGTCCCGTACCTAAGTGAGAGGAAAAATTCACTAGACGCTTGACAATTTTATTAATATTGAGTACATCATCAAGGCCATAAGTATTATATCTTAAGCCCCACATCGAATATCATCTGATAATGTTATTTTAATATTAAGAAGATTATCTATGAGGAAAATTCGATTTGATAATACGCCTTTTAGTATCAAACGGTTTCTTTTCATTATGAATTTGAAAGGTTTTTGCCGGAATACCACCAAATCTGTTGCTAGTGAAGTTTATCTATTAATAATATTGTACAATATCATTAGGTATTATTCATTCATTTTTGATAATAAAAATACAATTTTGTTTAATACGCAAGAGATAGGTTCACAAGGCAGTTTACAATGGACCACCAGCAACAAACATTATCATAATCGCAATGCTTTCACGTTCCTTACTGAGTCAAAGTCAAAGTCAAAATTTCTTTATTTGTATAGATAGACTATTCAAATAGTAACTGACAAATCGCCTCTACGTGTTTCATAATCTTTTTACCCTACCAGCGCTCCGTGACCAACATTTGGCAAGTGCTGAGAAGAAGCGCCGCCGCGCCGCAACAAACTCAGTCACCACTGTCTGCCGGTTCATAATCAAAACTGCATAATCAAACTGCACTGTTAAACAAAGCAAATGCAGTACCTAGCCAAAAACGGTCAGTTTTTTTAGTTGTGTTTAAAGACAAGTGAACACCAGCCTAAAAAGTATAGTTTAAATTTGTCATGTCTGACCTTCTTTATGGTTGCTTAGCAACATGCGATTTCATTGTTATGACATAGTCATGTAAATAAACATTCGATATTTATCAAGTATATTATTTTATGTAATAAATTGGCGACAGGATGCCGAATTCAAATAAAAACTACACCAGAGTGCGAGCTGCACTACGAGGAACCCTTACACGAACAGAAAATTACTTGAACGTACAGGAAAATTTATGTAACGAAGAGATTGAATCACGACTACAGTCATTGGAAAATACATTACAAAAATTTCTAGAAACACAAGAAGAAATAGAATCTCAAGTGGACGAAGAATTGTTAGAACAGGAAATTCAACAAATGNTTAAAGAAATTCTTCCATTACTGTTACGGTCGAAAGTTTACACTGATTACTGATCACAAACCATTAACTTCGATTTTTCACCCGAACCAAACCTTGCCAGCCCTCAGCACCATGAGATTGTTTCATTATGCACATTTTTTATCTGGATTCGATTACAATATTGAATACCGAACTTCAAAGAATAACTCCAATGCAGATTACCTATCCAGATTTCCTGTAGAAAATGTTAAAGAAAATTCAATAGACCAGCATTGTGCGTACCAAATACAGCAAATTAACACACTGGAGATAGGGCCGCAAGTCATCGCTCGAGAAACTGCTAAAGATAATGAACTTAAGCCTATACTAGAAGCGCTAAAGTCAGGACGATCTCTGAAACATTATGGGTACAATGATAATGAACTTACTCTACAAAATGATTGCATTTTAAAAGGAAGTAGGGTATTTATTCCAAAAAACTTACACATGCAGATACTAAACGAATTACATGCGGGCCATATTGGTATTCTGAAAATGAAGTTACTAGCTCGTAGTTATGTTTATTGGAAGAACATAGACAAAGACATAGAAAATAAGGTCAAATCTTGCAGAGCATGTCGTTTAGAACAGAATCAACCAACTCGAGCTCCTATTCATCACTGGGAAGAACCAAACGGTCCATGGCAAAGAGTTCATATTGACTTCGCAGGTCCATCAAATGGACACTATCTATTCATTATCGTTGACGCATTTTCAAAATGGGTTGAAATTATCCCAACAAAAACCACTACAAGTTCATGGTGCATAAAAAAATTAAATGAATTATTTGTTACTTTCGGAATGCCTCATATATTAGTTTCAGACAACGGCCGCCAATTCACATCAACAGAATTTGAAAATTTTATGACAGAATGCGGAATAACGCACCGAAAAACCGCACCATACCACCCAGCGACCAACGGCCAAGCTGAAAGGTTCGTACAGACCATCAAGAGAGCACTGCGTGCAATGACGGGGGAGAGAGGCGACTTAATGGATAAACTCTTAGTGATTAAATACCGACTGAGGCGTACCCCTGGCGCTAGTGGACACTCAGCTTACGAGCTCATGTTTGGCCGAGAAGTAAGGACTAGACTTCATACTATGCTCAAAACCCCATCAACCTCTCCATCGAGAACTAATGACACATTGGCCTCACATACAAGACATTTTGTTTGTGGAGACAGAGTGCAGGCTAGACTTTACGGAAGCTCCGCTCAGAAGTGGACATTTGCCACAGTGGTACAGCGCCTGGGCAAGCTGCACTATGTCGTGCGTACGGACGGCGGTCTGACCTGGACACGCCATCTAGACCAGCTGCTGCCGGCGCCACTGGTGCCAGCAGTGCTGCAGCCAGGAATCGCGGCGGAAGCGTGTCATATCTGACCTTCTTTATGGTTGCTTAGCAACATGCGATTTCATTGTTATGACATATGACATAAATAAACATTCGATATTTATCAAGTATATTATTTTATGTAATAAAATTCTTTGATTATTTCGCTTTCTTTTTTGTACTTCGCTCCTTAAAGCAATACGTAGCAGAAGCAAAAGTTATCGCAACTAACCTCCTCCACTTCTTAACACAGGTAATCTTCAAACGTTTCCAGCCCCACAGCATATCCTAAGCAGGCGAGTATAAACTGGGTTTCCCCACTTGGCTCGCTCAGGCGTGTATAGAGGATAAAGTTTTTACCACCTAGGGAGGGAAATAAAGGCTATACCACTTACCTCCTCCACTCCTATAACACAGGTACGGGAATCTCCAAACATTTCCCAGCCCCACAGCATACCCTAGACAAGCGAGTATGAACTCCAGTGGGCTTCCCCACTTGGCTCGCTCGGGCGTTTCGCCATCTTGTTTTTCTGTTCCGACTGGCGTACTGCCATTTTTGTCTGGCTGCAACAAAACATGTTTTTATTATACAAAATGTAAGTAAAACAAATTATGAATCATCTACCTTATCAATATAGAGAGTGATGGAAGTTAATGGAATCAAAATTCAATCATTATGTTGCCACGGAGTGACACGGTGATTTAATAACATGGTGGTTTGAATGTGTATACTCTACAATGTAGAATATACTCTGAAGTAGGTTATACCACAGAATAATAAATTCCTGTTGGAATAATTTTACTTTATTCAAGAAATGTTATCATCATTTCTACCAAATATTCCTAAACCCAAATTGGATTCATTTGTATGAATGGTCACGTACAAGAAAACTACCAAAGCTAAGTAACTACTGATAGTACAAACTAAAGCACATCAATAACTGTAGCATCTTATGCAGTTCTAATAAGTGTTATTTTCCAACAAAATGTAGAGTCTGTTGAGCTATTGACTATAGTGAGATTACCTGCGAATCCACCGAATCGAAAATTCCCAGAAGCATCTGATTAAATCAGATTTGGAGTAAACCTTTAATTCCATTAGCTCCAGCACACATCAAGCCAATAGCAGTCAAATATACAGGGTGATAAATCCATCTATTACATAAAGTTGTTTTGATGGAACAGAATAACATTTTTATTTTCGTTTGAAATCTAAATTGCAAAAACAGCAGATATTTTTACAGTAAACTAATGTATGAAAATCCGGATGTGAATAATAAAATATCAACTTTATAAAATGACATCAAAAGGGAGATGAAAAACTTGGAGAGCTGTACTGATTTCACTGATTTATTTAAAAACCAATTAACTTTGGTAGCAACACGAATTTAATGTGTAACGATAACACCAATATTATTTTAACTCAATATTTGTTTTTGTAAAATAATCCAGGCTTTTCAAGGCGAGAGTGAATAGGCACTTACAGGGCAGATAATTATATTCCATCTTAGACTGCATCCCAGTTAACACCAGATGCGATTACGGTCAAATACCTGCCTTATCATGTTTAAAAAAAACTGTTTTCGGTTTCAGACCAAGGCAAATCTTTATTTTTATAATTGACATCCAGTTAGTTGACTTACCAAGCTAATCTTTGCGGCATCTTAAAATAAATGGTAGTAGTAAGCCTAGCCGCCAACTACAGGCCTTTCGTCGGCCGATTATTGAGTCGGGCTGTTAATCAGCAGTATGGAAATGTATGAATGAAAGTGTGCACATAACACCGATTTGGTATCGGCTGATTCTTCATACAAATTAAAATCGATCTCAACTATCGTCCAACTAAAAGTTGGTGGTCTGCGCCTAAGCTAAAATGTTATTTATTTTTACAACAAAAATGTGTACTCAACATATTATCCCATACACAAGTCCCAATAACTAATTAACAAGTTTCAAAATCAGGGAGCTCTTAGAACTTAATCCCTTCAAACAAGAAAATAATGCTAATTTAAATGTAAATTCGGGTCTATGAAGACCACAATGGAGCCGGCAAGTTTCGTTCGATTCCCTATTCAAATAATATTATGCACAAGTTCGTCTTCCGAGTAGAGCTAAGTTCTTACCCACATACTTTATGTTTATGACTTGGAACATGGATTTTATGGAGCTGCTTTGATACAAGTTTTTTAGGATTAATACACAAATCTATACTTTATACTAAAGATTTTGTTTGTTTGTCTATGAAAGTTAAGCATCATGTTCAACCCTTCAGCAGAGCTAATAAAAGGTCTACAGCTCCATTGTTTAAAAAAAATCAGTTCATACTTTGATTACCAACTGGTCCACGACATTAAAAATTCGAAAGAATTTTGTTTCCCAGCGGGTCCGTGAGAATATTTGGTACAATTAAGCACTAAAATCTTTATAAATTTTTGACGCACTGGCTAGCAATGAAGTTTAATGTCAACTCATGGTTAAGTTACAGGATGCTCAAACACTAGCATTTCACAGGTGTAGGCTACATCCCATCCCAACTAATATTATAAATGCGAAAGTAACTCTGTCTGTCTGTCTGTCTGTCTGTCTGTCTGTCTGTCTGTCTGTCTGTCTGTCTGTCTGTCTGTTACGCTTTCCCGCTTAAACCTCGCAACCGATTTTGATGAAATTTGGCATAGAGATAGTTTGAGTCCCGGGAAAGAACATAGGATAGTTTTTATCCCGGTTTTTGAAACAGGGACGCGCGCGATAAAGTTTTTCTGTGACAGACAAAATTCCACGCGGGCGAAGCCGCGGGCGGAAAGCTAGTATTCCATAAAATAGCCACCATACCATTTAATTTAGAAATAGATTTAATAACTTAAAATCAAAATAAAAAAAAACTTACTCAAATTATAATGAGCTACTCAACGTATTCCCTGTTCTTGCATAGTCTTAAACACCGCTAGACAGAGTTGGATAAAACTTTGCTCTGATTTCTATGAACATATGTGGGGCAATGCACCTGTGTCCGACTCCGAGGTCTAGGTAAAGTTTTAAATTGCTTCTGAACACACCACAACTGTTAGTGAGAATATAACTACCTGCAGATTGCTTAGTTTCGAAGGGTAACATCTGGCGAGTACTTCGGATGCTGTAATGTTTAAGCATTTTGGTAATAGTAAACTGTTTGGTGGTCGAGTTTGTATGCTGTCTTAGCTTAGAAGTAGGATTCTAAAGTGCTCGATGCTCGGTAATGCGTTTACTACATACAGGATGACTTTGCTTGCAGGGTGTTTTAAATTACAGGCGTGGATAATGTTTTTCACTCATAGAAAAATACGCACGCACGTCGCAATAGTTATAACTGCAATGTAAAAAGTCAAAAAGGCGCGCGAAAATTATACTTTAAAGTAATATTATATGGTTCAATAGAGCATTATTAGGCACCATCTTCCACCCTGTATAAATAATAAAACTTATAAGAAAGAGATCAATTGAATACTGACCATCTACTTATCTTACCTATTAGTCAGCAGTCTCTATCTCATATATCGCAATATGTAGAGTGGGATTTTTCACAGAAAAGGTACCTATTTCTTTTGTAGCTTTTAAAACAAATAATTTAACATGTTTTTAAGTGAGTTAACTGCACCAAGAACCTATGCAAATTCTTGGAGAAGGCTTTTGTCCAGCAGTGGACGTCTAGTAGTTGAAAAGAAGCTCTTCTAATAGTAAAGATTGTTTATTAACCTAAAGTAATTTTCGTGTTTTATCGCGTCACGCTATGATAATAGATAGGACGAAATCTGTACTGTTATTGTGAAAATGCGATTTAGATCGAAATCTTCGTAGCTATCACAGTTATCGATAGTAATATAAATTTATTGATAAAAATGTCATAAAATCGAGTTAGTACATCAATTACGTTTGTTCGTACATTTCTATACATTATTTAAACATGTTTTACATTGTTTGTGTTTTTCGTTTCTTCTTTATTTACTGACTTGCCATTTGAAATAATCGAAATATTTTTTGTTTGTAATTAAACTCATTTATTTCTGCAAATAGGTTTTAAAAAAGCACTTTCAATTTTTTATTTTTTGTTTACATATCATCATAAGGTCTATTGCTAGGTCTAGGTTTGTTTACTGTTGTTTACTGGGTATGATTTAGTTATTAAATTTTTAGCGTTTAGAGTCGCATCTCAAACTAATTTGAAAATTATAAATAACTTGAAAAAATCGAACTGCCTAAGGCGGGAATTGAACCCACATCGTGGGTTTTTCAAGTTATTTATAATTTTCAAAATGGGTATGATTTTTTTCAAATATTGAATGATGTAGTTTTAATTTTACTAAAATCTTCCCAGAATCCTTTCAGATATTATGTATGTATTTCCAATCAGATTTATTTCTTAAACACGTTCTATACCTACCTAAAAAAGCGACAAGTAACGTTTACTGACTGCCCAAGAAGTATTCGTTCGTTTCAGCCGAATGAGTCCACTGCTGGACAAAGGCCTCCCCCAAGGATTTCCACAAAGACCGGTCCTGCGCCGCCCGCATCCAGGCACTTCCCGCGACCTTCACCAGATCGCTGGTCCAGAAGCCCGAGAAGTGAATTAATTAAATAAAAACTTAGGTACCTTGCTCATAGCGTTATCTGTACCAGCCATTCTTGAAAACTAATTTTGGAGAAGTCGCGAAAAACTTTTGTATGCTTGATCGATGTCATATGCACTATAAAAACACGCACTTCATTCACAAGCCGTTCGTATACTAACAGCAACTGGCCACCACAGCACTGAACGAAAACTGAAACCAAATTGATTGGGTGACGTTATCAATAGACTTATATTATCAGCTTATCAATAAAAATACAATCGTTAATCTAACAAGATATAAAGTGAAAAAAGATTCGCTTATACATTGTGATACGGTTGTTAATTGATTGCGAATTATACCTACTTCTTTGTAGTAGATAAATTAAAGAGGTGAATATAATTGTTCGTTTTTAATAAGGTGAAAATACCTAAAATAATGTTTCTTTGATTGTCACTTGTTAAGAATATTTTAGTAGTTAAGCTAGTAAAAGGCTGAATTAAAGTGTGTCTGTACTTATAAAAAGACTTTCTGACCGGAAACACAGTTGTATTCAAAAGCATGATTTAGTTTTGAACTTGCAAGTACCTATCTACTGCTTCGTTCGTTCGTTTCAGCCGAAAGATGTCCACTGCTGGACCAAGGATTTCCACAAAAACCGGTGCTGCGCCGCTCGCATCCAGGCACCTCCCGCTACCCTCACCAGATCGTTAGTCCACCTAGTGGGAGGCCTGCCCACGCTGCGTCTTCCGTCTACTACTTAACTCGAAATAAATGAGACTGATAAAATTCTTGCTAAGATACAATTTCTCAAAAGTAACTATTTAGATTTTAGACTAAATTTTATGTTATTTGATTGCAAATTATTATCATCATCATCATCATTTCAGCCACAGGACGTCCACTGCTGAACATAGGCCTCCCCCAATGCTTTCCATGTTGATCGATTGGTAGCGGCCTGCGTCCAGCGCTTCCCTGCTACCTTTACGATGTCGTCGGTCCACCTTGTAGGTGGACGTCCCACGCTGCGTTTTCCGGTACGCGGCCTCCATTCCAGAACCTTTCTGCCCCATCGGCCGTCAGTTCTGCGTACTATGTGCCCTGCCCATTGCCACTTCAGCTTGCAAATTATTATAAGATCACTAATATCTCTTGTTTCAGACGATTTTTATTATTATTGCAGTTGGCAATAGCCACTATCATTACGAAAATAGAGTCGTAAAAGAATAATTATAGTGATAATTTTCACTTATATCATTATTTTATTGAGTTGTTAGTGATGCTACGTAGCTCCACAGTCATACGACTATACTTATCTAAATCATTATCCAAAAATATACTTCGTCATTGATAAAATGTTAATAAACTCGTAGCTAGCATTATTACAAGATAGGCTATCTCGCCCATTAAGCTTTTTTTTATTAATTTTATACAAAACACCAAAGGATAAAGTGTTTATACTCAGATACCAGTAAATGCAGGGGAATTTTTGGATATTATAACTTGTCGATCGATTTCCTTTTCAGGTTATCGTCATGTACTTTTTTTAACAAACACTTTCGCACATTGACCGAGGTCAGGGCAAGTTAGTAAAAGAGAGATAGAAAGCGTGAGAGAAAAAGATAAATTAGCGGCCATGATGTATCAAACACACTTTTTGCTTCTTTGATGTCTGACTTTCAGCATTTTCAGGTGTTCAAAGTTTCGATAAAAATAATAAGGATATGTCCATAGCTGAATATAATACGAGTTAAATATAAAATGGGAATATAAACTGAAACTATGGCCATTATGGAAATCATTGGGGGAGGCCTAATGTTCAGGAGTGGACGTCCTATGGCTGAAATGATGATGATGATGACAAACCAAATCTAGTTTTTAACTCTCCTTAGCTTAATTGTAGCAAGGACACTGTCCTGTGATGATAAGACGATGATATTATATAAAAGTTAAAGTATATTTCGTGTTTATAATATAAAAATAGCTTTTACTTATTAATATCTCAATCCCAACCTCCAGACGAAAGTATCTGTGTTCGTCATATCTTTTCTACACAAACTTATTTTACCCGGTGGTTAAAAAGTAATAAACTCTGGAAAGATGTAAAACATATAAACCGAGACGCGTAATCTTTTATCCCTGGCCTGCAATATCACGGTGTCATCTTGCTTTAAAGTAACAAAATAGCGCTCTATTTTTCAGTACCTCTTAGGAGTATTCCACAGTGAACACAACATTCTTATTCAAAAACTAGCGGCCGCCCGCGACTTCGTACGCGTGGAGTTTCGTAAAATCCTTTCTTAGCGGATGCCTACGTCATAACATCTACCTGCATGTCAAATTTCAGCCCGATCCGTACAGTGGTTTGAGCTGTGTGTTGATAGATCACTATATCAGTCAGTCAGTCAGTCAACGCCACTCTTGTGGCGTAGTGACACTGTGTTTTTTTTTAACACTAGAAAGGCCGNGTGTTTAATTTATTTAAGGCAACATACAGTCATGTACAATCAATAGTACTATAGTAAAGATGAATATGATTAAAGACCAAATTAGTGCCTATTTATAGCTATTACAATATTGGTTACAAATGAGCCACTCTTAGGACTAAAATTTTAACAACAAGCCAAAACCTAGTTCACAGACAACGGCATATCGAGCCAACCACTATGGAATCTTATGTAGTTGTAATAGTTACTTTTTGCAACTGAAATATACAGGGTGTCCCAAAAACAATGGATAACCCTGTAGCCATCGATAGGCCTTGCCATGGTCTCCCTAACGTCCAATTTTGACCCCAGTAAAAATATCACCGTTTTCAAGATTTTTAAGTTTTTGTTAATTTTTAGAAAATTGCCACCTGCGATTACTTTTTGTCATGCCAT
The DNA here is from genome assembly GCF_004193835.3 of Ostrinia furnacalis. Classification (NCBI taxonomy): domain Eukaryota; kingdom Metazoa; phylum Arthropoda; class Insecta; order Lepidoptera; family Crambidae; genus Ostrinia; species Ostrinia furnacalis. Next base: position 68,634 of record NW_021131492.1, on the reverse strand, counting down.
TTCTACAAATGAGGATACTTTTCAATCTAGTTTTTTTCCTTATCACAAGGGATAGTTGGGCTATCAAAAGAAATGATTAAAGTTCAACAAACTAGTTTGAAAGTATGAAAATTTTAAGAAATTGCAGAGAAGAAGGAAAAATTAATTCATTGTCTTGCACTTTTGATCAGCCGTCGTGTAAAAAAAATGTAGGAAGACCATCGTGCCCATTACCTTAAAAACTTCCTTGGTTAATTAAGATTCTAAAAAGGTATCACAAGCCTATGTATTCTGTATTATTTTTATCTTATGGCTACTTGAATAGCAACTAGTATGAAAACTGNCAGTATGGAGCAGAATCAGGGCAATAAAAAAATAGCGCAATATTTTTTTGCAATTTCTTACAAAACTTGCGCACAAAAAGCAAATCTAGTATGAAAATAATCAAACTTCTATTGCTCGTAACTCAGTTCAGACTGAGTTTAGAGGTATACATGCCATAGTAAGTTTGGTTTATTACACTATTTTGTAATCAAAAAACAAAATTTGGTCGATGGCCGCGCGAAAAAAAAAAGACGCCACTTTCCATACAAAATCTGGCATTGCCATTTCTTCTAATTTCTAATACATGGAGGTGAAGTATGGGGAGGCAGCTACTGAAACGCTTGACTTTAACAAACGCATCGTGTAGAAAATAACTCCATTTTTTTGCCGAGGGCGGCAAAATGCTCATAGCGCGAGCACTCTAGGGATAATAATCAAAGGTTTTCAAATATTTATCTTTTTATTTGACTTAAAATTACGTTTACGTGACAATAGATAGCAAAAGTAGCTATAGAAAATGTATTTTAACAATAAAAATAATATTTTAAATCAGATTTAGTACGTACGCCACGTACGGTCGAGTTCTCTCCGAAAAGCGGGACCAAGCCTGTCCCGCGCGGGACATTTAAATTTGATTTAAAAATCGGGACGTCCCGCCAAAATCGGGACGTCTGGCAACGCTGCGCCCTCTACATAGTATTATTAGTATAGTATTTAATTTTCCAATTTAATAGGCATCCACTACGTAACAGTTTAGCAGAAGAGATTGCTTATAATCATGTAAATCTTANGTTACACAAATGTCATTACCTCGTCCCCCTCAGGAAATGGCGAAATTTTTTTGTATGGAAATAAACGCGCGCTGCTACTCCTGTTATTTCTGCTCTCTGGACTCAATCATGGTGCCCCAACAATATTGGTGTTATTTGAAACCCCAATAAATATCCTTAAAGAAAAACACATTAATTTATTTTCTAAATAAATGATTATCATATACCATTTAAATGTGACTTGACAAGAGACCTCACTTTGGGCTCACCTCTGGGATCAATTAGACCAAATTTTATGGTTATAAAACCAAATAATGATCACACGTGTCCTCTTTAACAGATGGATAGCGATTAATCCCAACTTAACAGTTTTATAGCCATAAAAGTTGGCTCAAGCGTAATAGCCTATTTTTTGAAGAAGTGACTCTGGAACCTTCTAAAGACACATTTTTGGGGTAAAAACCTTTCCTTTAATGAAATGACGTTTAGAACTAGGCTTTTAAATGGTTCCAATATTAGTGGGAAGTGGGGATGCATACGTTTGAAAGTGCTTGTTGCGAGAGGAGCGATTTATTTGATGTTGAGTGTATAAAGTTCGTCTATCAACAGGCTGTCATAAAATACGATCATACTATTTTGGGAGGACTTTGGTGAGTCGGCGTCTCCCATGCCGGAATGAAACTCCGTAGTCGTTTTGACAAAGAACTGCGTGTATTGACGCACAGAATCAGGCGTGGCAATGATAATAAAGTAGCACACACAATTAACACTACATGAACTATGTACATTTCACATTATTGTAACACAAATTATAATCGCGATGCGCGCGGTAAAAAGTTGAGGCCTCTGTCTGACAAGTGAAAAGTTTTTTTTGCCAAAACCACAGATTAAAAAGCACTTATCTATGCCTAGAGTAAATGTGCGTTCGGAAATCACTTATTTCCGAACGCCACATCANAAATTAGGAGATCCGTAAACGAACTAAAGTCGCTGACAGCTCGTCGGATCAGCAAGCTGAAGTGGCAATGGGCAGGGCACAGTAGTTTGCAGAACTGAGGCAGCAGGGTTAAAGTGGAGGCTACGTACCGGAAAGCGCATCGTAGGACGTCCACCTACAAAGTGGACCGACGACCTCATAAAGGTAAGCAGGAAGGTGCTGGATGCAGGCCGCTACCAAGCGGTCATTATGAAAATCATTGGGGTACAGGCCTATGTTCAGCAGTGGACGTCCTATGGCTGAAATGATGATGATAAAATGTTGCTTTATTAAAATTCCTACGCTAAAAACTATCCATTTGTATTTAATGCCACTATGCAGTCCTAGTTTCACTATTACGAGAAAAACTCATTTTTGCAGTTTTCATACTTGTTGCTATTCAAGTAGCCATAAGATAAAAATAATACAGAATACATAGGCTTGTGATACCTTTTTAGAATCTCAATTAACCAAGGAAGTTTTTAAGGTAATGGGCACGATGGTCTTCCTACATTTTTTTTACACGATGGCTGATCAAAAGTGCAAGACAATGAATTAATTTTTCCTTCTTCTCTGCAATTTCTTAAAATTTTCATACTTTTAAACTAGTTTGTTGAACTTTAATCTTTTCTTTTGATAGCCCAACTATCCCTTTTGATAAGGAAAAAAACTAGATTGAAAAGTATCCTCATTTGTAGAAATGGCATGAGAAAAAGTAATCGCAGGTGGCAATTTTCTAAAAATGCACAAAAACTCAAAAATCTTGAAAACGGTGATATTTTTACTGGGGTCAAAATTGGACGTTAGGGAGACCATGGCGAGGCCTATTGATGGTTACAGGGTTATCCATTGTTTTTGGGACACCCTGTATGTAAATATAGGTCCGACATGCCGTCAGTCGGAAACAAAATAAAATAAAACAGAAAAATAAATGAGGAACACAAAGATAGTGACAGATTGGAAAGCTATTCACTAGCCAAACTATTAAAAAGGACGGATTTGAGCTTTGATAATGTTACATTAAACAAATCAATTTCTGTGAAGTTTTTATTATAAACGTTAGTGGAACGATACACGAATGAGTTAAGAGTATAATTTTTACGATATCGCGGGGTAACGAAAAGTGGTTTACTACGTGTTGGTTTGTTGTCGACACGAAAAGAAGAAGTCAGTCAGTCAGTCACCTTGGAGTTATTTATATGTATATTTAGATTGTTTTATTGATTACCACTGTACGGTTTGGAACATTACAATGTATTTTGGTTGCAAATCGTTCTTATAAAAAATACAAAATACTACCGATACAAAATTATTAAATTACACAGCCAATACATCCGTACTTTATCAAGAGAAAGGAGAATATTGAACAATTTACCTCTTCTGTAATTTATTACGTCTGTTTCGTCATTACAGGAAAATAATGTTGTATTCCATTATCTACATTAACCGTGACAGGATTTGACAGTTTAGTTTAATGTTGCATGCCAAATGTATACAATTACAGTGCCATATCGATGTACAGGAAGGATTATAATAAACTGAATCGACTTTTTCAATGCAAAGTCTGTGCAATATTGAACACTAGCTTTTGCCCGCGGCTTCACCCGCGTGAAATTTAGTTTGACACGTATCGTTATAAATTATATCCTATGTGTTATTCTGGGTTATAAACAATAATACTGTAAAGTTTCATCAAAATCCGTTCTGTAGTTATTGCGTGAAAGAGTAACAAACATCCAGACATGCAGACATCCAAACTTTCGCATTTATAATATTCGTTTCGTTTCAGGCAAATAATGTCCACTGCTGGACAAAGGCCTACCCCAAGGTTTTCCATAATGAACGGTCCTGCGCTGCCCGCATCCAGGCTCTTCCCGCGACCTTTACCAGATCCTCGGTCCACCTAGTAGGAGGCCTGCCCACGCTACGTCTTCCAGTAATTTATAAAATAAGTAGGATTAAAATCAAAGTCAAATATATATGTCTCCTATGTGTATAACACCTTAGCCCGGCGGCGGGGCGTAATGCAAAAATATACCCGACCATTATCATGAAAAAAAGGCATAGTGGAACCTCTGTTAAGACAAATTGGAATAGATCCTTTGCGAATTACAAATAATTCTCTACACAGGCTAATGGGGATGGATAAAAGATGTTTTCATTTACATAATGAGGGGCATTTTGCCTTCTTATTTTCATTTTTCCCAATGACTTTCCTTTGTCGTCTACAGGACTGGGTCCCCACTCGCGTTCAATGGGTTTTCAGCATCCTGGCGACGGGATAATCGCAAGAATTGCTCACTAATTTTCAACAATGGTTTCGCTTTGCTCTCATTTCGCTATTTTGTTCTTTTCTTCTGATGATGTAAGCGAGAGAAAGGCTATGCTCGATCTTAACCTCAAGGTTGATGATAAATTCGTACTTTGGCTTTTGATTAACTCTGTGAAATATGTATAACATGCACAATGCACATATTCAGCAGAACTTTTTCAGTTTCTTTTGCCACTTCTTTTCGTTTTCATGTGAATAATAATCCCAATAACACGTAAACACGATTCATTGTTTAAATACCTACAATAGATGCTCTTTTATAACTATCTTCTATGCACTGCTCTTTTTTTCTGCACTGGAAGGCGTTTGATGACATGCCCATGACACTGGACCGCAAAGAAAGAAGGGTGGTTAGAAAATCTTCTATATTATATATCTTCAAAAGTACCCGACTTTCATGAAATAAAAACTAAATTAATGTCCACATTTTGACCCAATAATAAAATATACTAGGTGTGGACTTAAAAAGTATTAAACTCTACACAATGGAAATTATGTATTATTTACAGACTTACTTATCACTGAAAAGCACTGTAAATGATCACTTTTCCACTGTATTCAGTAGGTACTTAGAATACTCGCTGCAGTAGCAACTAGTATGCAAATCTCTTACACCGGTACATTCCAGTTCCTCCGATTGGAACTCCGAAATGTCCGCACATTCCGGATCAGAGAGAGTTAGAAGCAAATAGTTTTATTTGAGAACACCGAAACACTTAACAATGGGAGCGAAACAAGAGGGAAAAGGGATCCGTATGATGAGGGATATTGTTCGGACTTTGTAGTTAATATAATATTCGGCATAGTTTTGTGAAACAGACGGATATATTTTTCAGAAAGTTTACAACACGTGATTGGAAAAGTAATATTGTTATGTATTTTTAAATAAAACGAGATAATTCGACCAATTAAAAAGTATGTTATAAAGTTATTATTTAAAGTGGAAGTTCACTGCCATTTTCTGAGATGGAAAAGTGACCAATATGAAAAAACGTCATTATAATATTTTAACATGACTCATGAGAAAAAGCTGGAGATTAAAATCATCAGACTTCTGAAGCTTTGACAATTTCTAATCACAAAAGTGACTCGTTCAGTTATTTAAATACAAACTAAAGAAGTTTGTAAAAATAATAAAATCAAACAGTAAATGAATAAATCTATCAGCAAAAAGCGAAATTTTAAAGTAAAAAGAATCCAAAAACTTGCATTATGAATAAACTGAGAATCTAATAACCAAACATTCACTACGGTCCGCTGCCGCTGGCAAAACCCTAAAATATTCAATCAGCATTCAAGCAGTTTCTCATATTAAACTTTTAGCCGGGCGAAATTAGTCGGTGTACCTTGTGCAGGGAAAATTTTCCAGACAAGTTTCAGTCCGAGCGTCAGGATTCAGTAAATTACTCAAAGAGATTTCTTATCAGAATCATTTTTGGGTTAGATTATGAATGACACTTTGATAGCCCCCCATTCACTCACAATAAATAATTGCAATGAAACATTACTTGTATCTAGCTACTTCCTCTCTCTCTCTATAATATATCTATCTATATCACATTTTGCAAGTTTTTTCTGAGCTACTTATATCTAGCTAAATGAAGTGCCGCGATGCATAATGGGGACAACGCCATCTATTGGTCGCTATCAGAACTAAACCTCTCCTATCTAACGTGGATAAAATAAAATCTTGCTAATGTTAGGGATAACAAAGTTACATAACAAAAACATGTCCATATTACTCGGGAACCCTTTTTGCTTTTAACCGACCGTTACTTCACCATATCCATTGATACTTACCAAAAATAAAAACATACAGAACCGTCGATACGTCCCGAATTTTGCCAGCTAGTTTTGAATAGATCATACCCATCACAGCGGTGCTCGCTACTCCATTTTGGGCTGTTCCACGTTGTTTTAGACGGACTTTTGCCTTTTGCCTTTTTTACCCTGTAGTACCGCAGCTAACAGGTTTATTCAGTTACAGTGGCTTTCCATCTGTGATTGACAATTTTTACGTGAATTGTTGAGCCTACGCACCCCAGATTGGGTATTCGTACGTTTTCATAGTGGAGTGTACTTATGTGGTTAACAATCAGCGGGGTTTAATTAATGTTAATAAATATCCGGCTAGCCTGGTGGATAGTCCAGGGCTCCAACTCCACATGGCTACCTACACTTATTAAAGCAAAATGTGATAATTTGAAGGTATAAGTAGTTGTAACTGATTCATACATTTGTAAGTAATTCGTAGCTGTATTTTATCTTTATTTATTAAAGGGAAAGGTCGCAGAAACTACAAATCTCAAATTTTGCATGAGGGTTCCTTATAGAACGTACGTGCTCACTAAGACGGGATTTTGCAAAATTCAACCCCTAAGGGAACCGGATCCACGCGTACGAAGTCGCGGGTGACAGCTTATGGCCGTTTTGACCATCAATCCCTTATTTTTAAGTGACCTCTATGAAAAAAAAAATCCTGTTAAGTGTTACCATAGGAGTCACTTAAAAATTAGGGATTGATGGTGAAAACGGGCATTAGTTTCCTATAATAAATAAGTGGTATTCTACGCACTGTAACTGTACCTGAAATAAATAAACAATAAGCACGCTTATCTACATTGAACTGATGTAATGTTCTTGTTGGTTTCTTGTAGTCTTATTATTTCTAAAACACAAGCTCTGCTTAGTTTCGGGCTAAGCAATGAAGACTAGCGTATTTGTGCTCACCAGTTACAGTTGGCACAACTAACGAGTAAAGTTCCGCCACTTGCCATTGGCGCCAACTCGCGCCATTTGGTGTGATTGTAAGAACAATATAAATTGAAGAAATGTGTTTGTAATCCTTTACTTGTTATATGAATAATGTACGTATATTGTGTGAATATGGGAACAATTATAAACAAATGTGTTTTTAATCCTGCACTCCTCAATATATTCGATAACTTTTTCCCGCGACTTCGTAAAATTTTATCTGTCACAGAAAAACTTTATCGCGCGCGTCTCTGTTTTAAAAACTTGGATAAAAACTATCCTATGTCCTTTCCCGGTACTCAAACTATCTCTATGCCAAATTTCATCAAAATCTCTTCAGTGGTTTAAGCGTAAAAGCGTAACAGACAGACACGAGCTACTTTCACATTTAATTTTATTACTGGGGATTCTACACCAATAAAGGGTTATTAATGATTTGGCATAATGACATCAGCAGTTGAGCACATGTAGGAAATTAAATAACCTCCCAATTACTGGGAAGTTCAATGGAAAGGAATTGCATAATTAATTAGTACAATTTGTTTCTATGGCCAATAATTGTAATTAACTCCGAGCTTAAAATTTTATACCCTTTAATGTACTGCAATCAATTAAGTTTTAATGCGTATGCTCGTTGTATCTGACTAACTTATTATGCACATGGCTGCGCTCGTGTATATTAAGTCTAGTCAGGTTTTCTACGAAAAGTAATTAAGCAATTCTTCTTTCAGATGTGTATCTTGAAAGCTTTAATATTGACAATTAACATAAGATAATTAAAAAGATATATAAAAAGTGTTATGAATATTTATAGCTAAAACATAATGACGTTTATACTTGTTCTACTAACAAGGTTTTTACATGGTTTCTACGAATTTGATCAAAGAATCCATATAGGATCATTTGCTAATGATTTTTAAGGATGTAACAAAAGTAACACCAAGTGACTCGCTTAGCAGCAGGTAATAAGCTCTGTGTAATTGAAATAAATTAATGATTGTTTGAAAACATTTTGTTTGATTTAATTCTTTACAATTTAGATTGAAAGATATCTTCTTTCCTATTCATCTTTTTACAATATTTAGGTAAAAAAATCCTATTCGTTTTCGTTCGTCAATTAACTCAGTCTTATGGGACTATTTTCACTAATCACTCTAGATAAAAATCCACACTTAACACCTACTTCTAATTTACTCGTTCTCCAGACAAAAGCCATCTATAAGGAAGACTCACTAAGGGTGAGTTGCACCACCTAAGTTTGACCGTAACTTTGTCGATAACCGGTGTATTTTGTATGGAGTTTGACAGATTTTTCACGTTTGTCAAAGTTAAAGTAAGATGGTGCAACCCAGCCTAAGTAACATAAACTCGGTGTTCTCACCTAGGTAGTTGTTATATCACGAAATCTAAGGACCTAGGATGCGAAAATCGGTACACCTACACTGTAAACTCGACAGTAAATTCCAGCTATGCTCACTTAAACGTACGTTTAATTCTAGCTAATCCTTAGCCTTAATTCCAAGTAGAGCTTGCACTTACGAAATCTGTTTACACGGTACATTGTTGACAACCATGCTTGTGCGTACACACCGCCTGTGTGCTGGAAGCACTCCGGTATGTACTTGTAGGTATTCATTAATTAATACTCCCAAGCAAGCTGGATTTAGCTGGAATCTGAAACAGAGGTGTCGATTCTGTAACGTTGTTTACGAATTCCCAATTTTTATTTTGTATAAAACTCCATTTAAATGGACGAGTATTTTATTCTTAAAGACAAGGAGTGACCTAGCATTATGTTTTCTTAAATTCCATAATAAGATGCAGATGGTTTAATCATGGAAAATAAAGCACTTTACGTAGAAATAGTCGTCACATCTTGGTAAACATCTGTTAAGGTTAGTCTATAAATAAACCCTTTTAAAGAATCATTGTGAAAATACTTAATTTTGGGTTTAAAACGTTCTGGTGATAAGCAAAGCTAGCTGTAAATATAAGTTGAATAACTGAAGTTACCCGATTTCAGGTTACTTTATCTGCCAGATATCCCTACCTGCGAAACCAAAAGTGGTACTTTCCTGAAAATTTACTTATGAGCCTTCAAGAGTGTAGTAAACAAACGCTAATAATTTTATGATAGAGTACCTTTAATGTTCTTATGTATATTGATATTATATTCGTGTGTACGCGCAGTGTCGCCACCTGTTTACTGAGTACATCATCGCGAGTAAGAGTAGGTATTAATTAATGAATCTGGGATCCTCTTGCACGTACTCAAGATGTGAGCTTAAGCGATAATACCGTCTTGATTTTAGTAAGAGCCAAAGCACACCGCTCGTGTACAGGCCACAGATATTTCTATGTAAGACGACGCAGCGACACTGTTCTGACGTCGCATCGCCGCCTCAAGGCTGAAAAAGGTGACTGAGTTTCTTCCGCCACTTCTTCTCAGCACCAGCCCATTCGTCCATTTGCAACGACAATGTGACATCTTCAATTAGATTAACATAGGAGATGTCACACTATCGTCGCAAGAGGAATGTTGTCCTGAATTGGTGGTAGGGCAAGCTATATTTGGGATGTGTATGCCCTAGAAAGGGCCTATGTACTGAATAAACTTTAGAATTTGAGTGTGTTTTGGCTCTTAATCCAGTGTTTATAAGCGATGCAATTTCATTGGAGTGGTCAAAACAAGCTTACTCATACAATTGACTTTACACTAGAGACTGGAGAAGATTTCAACTTCAAATCACTAACAATAATACTCAAGTGCGAATTTATATTCAAGAATAGGTCGTAGACTAAGCAAGTCCTTTGATTAGTCTAGGCTTATTTGAATCGAGTCTGGAGTGTAGCACTTAACTTCATTGTTTAGAATCTTTTCGGCATATGCTTTATGGATCTCATTTTCTTCTTCTCAGTTGTTTCGCTCTTGATCTTGGTCACGTTGAGATGTCTACTTCGATTATAAATACGGATACAGCTCTCATACACCACGATCTCCCGCCATATCTCCCTGTTGCTATACTGTCTGGTGTAGTATTAGATAATACATTGTCATGTTTTTTTTTTTTTTTTCAAAATATTTCTATGGTATATTTCATTCCCATAAATGTCAAAATATTATCACATGGGCCGCAGACACCCCGGCGCGCAAGGCATAAGGTATAAATCTTCTCTTTGGTACCTTCCGGTTGCCACGGCACCGTATCCACCGACAATAATTAATTCAATACTTTCCCTTAATTAATATATTATTTTAACGCGTTCAGCCTACGCTCTTGATGATTTAGAGACTCTAATGTTGCATTTAGGGGGTGTGCGTGATTCATATAGAGTTCTAAGGTTTATTGCTAGCCTTCGTGAAATATAGCAAAATACATAATGTTTTCTCGGTAAATATTGTGTTTTCTAGACTTTGGAATATAAACTTCAATTATTCAAAACAAAACTCCAGCTATAAATCCTCGTGATTTTGAACTGACAAATTTTACTCAACGGGGATTCGAATCCACGACCGTAGCTGATGTCTTAATCCGATAAACGAACCTTAGTTCCAGCAGTATCTTCTATCACCCAAAATATCGCTGCATTTCCCAAAATGTGCATAATTTCCATATGAATCCCTACATCATTGTTCTAGTAACAATTGTCATTCTCAACATCACTGATTCAATAATACCCATCAGTTTAAAGTGGTACGTGACGTCATTTGACAGATTTATTGTGTTCTGCTATAACAGTAGCTGTGGTTGTAACATACACAATTAGCAGAATTGTTCTGATTTGAATTATTGTTTTGCTTTAGGCAGGTAATGTTCAAACTTCGCTATTATACGCTGATACAATCTAATCTAATTCAATTTAATAGTAACCATCTTCAATTGTTTTAAGGATTACTCGCACAGGCGCAATCATAGACCAATGACAGGTCGTGTGACCGATGACAGTCCTGCGCCCTGTCATTGGCCTATGAGAGCGCCGTGATCGCGCCGGCGATGGCGATCTGCACGCGTTGGTGATGTGGTTGAAGCTTAAGGCAGGGTACTCACCTGCCATGTAGCACGTAACGTAGCATGTAACGTAACCAACCTTCAAGTGAGTACGGCTCGTCCACGGTCATCGCATATCTGGTCTATTGTACTCGCAGTGATACCGTCACTCGGCGGGTCGCTACGATCTCCCTGCGAACCACGCGCGAGCAGCTCGCAGCGGGCTCGTGCCTATGTAGTCACTTGATACAGTATCTGATACATTGCATGCTACACGGCTAGATGAGTACCCTGCTTAATAGAGTGCCATTAGTTTAAATTTAGATTTAAATCGATTCTTATTAAAATAATATTTCACAGAGAGCGCAGATTTCACTGGATGCAATTGTGACTCTAGCATTGATTGGTTCTAGACAAAACCATCGTATTAGTTTGTTATCGGCAAAAAGCTTTTTCAAACGTCTCTATTGTCCAAATAGAACAGCGTACCAGCGTTTCAATCTCAGCAAGTATTATTTAGTTTACGCTATTGTACAGTCGGATTGTTTCAGTCCCCTATTCTAAAGTCAACAGGCAATCAAATCACGATCTCGCAGGTCCCGTCGCTGAAGGAGTATGATCGTTGCGAAATGTCATTATTTTCTCCTATCGTTGTCTGAGTGTCGCCTCTTTCGTGAACAATGTCTGTTTTAGAGATGGGTGGAATGTTTGTCGATGAAACTATTTTTGTTGATTGTTTTTATGTTCTATGTTTTGAGGGGCTGTATAGGGTTCATACAATTTATGTTGTTCTTGATAGTTTTATTTATTGTGGTCTCCTAAAACTCCTCAAATAATGAAATAGGAATGTAAAGCCATAGCCCATAACGATTTTTAAAATTACGTGATTATAAGTACTCCGTGTTTTAAGCACGATTTTTACTGACTAATGCCGACAACAAAATATTCAGTGAAGTTGTAAAAACACAAAACTTTAATAAATAACAAATTATATCTTAGAAAATGTACAGATTAAAAAAACAACTAAAACTCGTTTATCATTTTGCTTGTTAATCGTGATATTCACGATGAATATCAATTTATCGACGTCAGCCCTTCACTACCCAGTGGCAGAGCTGAAATGTAATTCATGTGGACAATAAAAGATAGTCGGGTGATCCTTCTCGCGGGTTCATTAGAAGATAAGTATCGGATTCGCTCCCATCACTCGCTGGTTATTTATAGAGACGCGCAATCGTGAATATCGAATTATCGATTGAAAAGTAGGGGTGAATATTTAATTCAATTTAAATGGCTGTCAAGTGACCTGATGGACAATAAAGGCTGGGTTGCACCATCTTATTTTAACTTTGACAAACATCAAAAAGCTGTCAAAGTCCATACAAAAAATACCGGTTATCGTTATAGTTACGGTTAAAATTAGGTGGTGCAACTCAGCCCAAGTGTTAGTTTCAGTTATTAAACTAATATTAAGTTTCAGTTTTGTTGGTGTTTTTTTCTGTTACGGAATAAAACATGTTCTATCTAAACCTACGCTTTTAAAGTGAGTCGGACTCGTAACAAAGACGGTAACTACCAAAATAAAAACGCAAACAAAATATCGTGCCAAAAACGTCTGCTAGGTTTTCATATTCCTAATATTAGTCTTCACAAATGTTGCATGCGAGATGTATAACATCACATGACTTTACAAAGTCACACTACAAATAGCTGCAGTAGCAGAGTTTTAACATTTCCCTATAACAGATTGAATAATAAGCATCATTGTCTATGGAAGAAGGATTGGAAAAGTTTTTGTATTGTATTAAACATATTTTTTGATTCTCATTCAGAGCTCAAATGTGGTATTTTAAAAATAAGTTGCTAAGAATTTGTTAACCAAGTTTCAACTATGGTGTAGTAAAAAGAAGTTGTGTATAAGGCATCGAAAGACAGAACTGTCACCCTTTGGATTGATAGAGCTAATTTTTTTAACCTCCATGCTTTCTACATCTTGACTCTGCATATTTCTTACGAATCGTCGCTATCGTTACCTGAGCCTTTTGATGTAATTTGTGAGATGCGCCTAGTAACGTAAGCGACATTGAGCGGCTTCTACTAGTTCACTGGAGCCCTATTGCACTGCGATTGGTATCGATATATTGTAATCAGTGATCACCACTATTTTACAGTTTGCCTTTATTAGGTAGTGCAGTATCTTTTGGAAGACGATATACCCACTTACTTAAAAGAGAGCTAAGGTGAAGCTCCTGCATTCAGCTTCCTACTGTGGCGCCGCCAGCATTATGCAAGGTCCCAGATGAAGACAAAGTTGCATAGTAGGACTATTTTTCGCGAGCATCGCTGAATTTCGCAGTCCTTTGAACCGTGTCTTCAAACTTGGAGGTAGTTTCAACTTTGACCCTAATGTAACTTTCGGGGACCTGATTTTAGTGTATGCGACGGGCCTGTGATATAAATTGTCGTGTGCAAGGTAGCATAGAGGTGGTTCTTATTGTTGTGGGAGAAAGTAGTAGTAGTAGTTCTAAATGATTCTATATTTGCTAGAATTACAGGGTTACCTACAAGAAAGCTTTAAAAATTCTTTAGAGATCGTGACCGAAGAAATGACTTGGTTAATAATAATATAATAACTAAAACTACAGACCTCATTTTTCTTTTAAACCATATCTTGTCATGTCAAAAATGATGCAATTAGACAATAATAAACGACATGGACTTGGTTGGGAATAAGGGTCCATGTTGGTCGTTATCGTGTGACAAAATAGCCTCAATACCATGTCATTTTGTACATTTATGCTCTCTACATCCTTATCTATGACAAGGAAAATTAAACGGTTTAAAAAAAGAATTTCTCAAGTGATTTGGAAATCCATATTTATGTTTTTGATAAGAAATCGCGCCATTCATCGCGTCAAATACGATTAAGACTTAGTGATAAGTCTTTTACGCATGTAAGGCCTTGGGCAAAAGATTCGAAGGGCCGACTGGCCTAGTAGTTCGCATATTGGACTACTATGAAATCGTGGTCGTGGTTCCGATCCCCGCACAATAAAAATATTTGGATGCTTAGGATTTCTGGCCATAAAAATAAACAAAGCATTAACATAAGAAACTTCAAAATCGCTGTCCGGCGGGCATAGTACCTACCTAAATGCTTTGCCTAGGCTGAGTTGAACCATCTTAATTTTACTTTAACAAACGTCAAAAATCTGTCAAACTCTATACCTACAAAATACACTGCAATGCATTATTGTTACGGTTAAAATAAAAAGGTGGTGCACCTGAACCTTAGTTTAAATGTGGTTTAGATCTAGGTGGCGCATTTTAAAATGTCCATGAATCAAAATAAAGTGACGTGAATTCAAAAAATAAGCCAAATAAAATGTACGGTTGTTATGTTACGAAATCTGATATTCAACACGTTTTATCTCTCAGATAGTGTTAAAACTATATCCGCACGCACTACATCTTCGTTACTACGCCTTTTAATTTCCCCGCGCAATCTTTCAAAGTAACAAGACGGAATCCTCTCTCCGTAGCCGGGGTAACAAATGGGGGGAAATTGACCCAATAAAGTAACTTCTTTGGTCCCCAAATGGCTATTAGCCCCTGACCGTGGCTGGCGGGCCATTCTCACATTAATTATTTAAATGGACACAACTCTGACTCTCCGTGGTATTGTTCAGATAATTCTGCCATGTTGATATGTTTCTTGCGGGATTAGTATTATATTGCGCGTTTTGTTCACACATTAAGCGGTCGGGGTATGTTTAATGGCCCGGTTTAGAATACTTTGATGATGGATATTTAATGTAAATGTAAAAATGTATTAGGTGTATTTTACTTAAACCTTTGAAAATAGAAATAGCCTGGCCTTTATAGGAAATCAAAAAGGGCTAAAAAAGATTTGCTTGACTGAAACAGCCAATAAATGGAAACCAAAATATAGATTATTGTTTTATTGATAAAACATATTATTATCCTAGTGCCATATTAATTTCCCTCGAAAATGAAATAATGCAACCCCAATTCGCAAAACATGACAGGTTATCAGGTATCATCCAAACATTGTCTGTAATTTGCTTCCAATCCAATGTTTTTTTGGGATACACGGCCTTTGATATTACTTCCGTCGTCGACAAATTTGTTTTGTCCCAGAAATGACAACGCGCATCCCATGGGAGCTTGGCATTGCCGTGGAAAAAGTGCATTTGTGATCCTTGGGAAAGTTGGGAGAATGTGTTTGTCAAATCCGTTATTCTTATGTAGGTACCTAATTTAGGTCAGGACCATGGGCTAGTGAAGGTTGCGGGAAGAGCCTGGATGCGGGCTGCGCAGCTGACCGGTTGGTATGGAAATCCTTGGAAGAGGCCGTTGTCCAGCAGTGGACGTCATTTGGCTGAAACGAACGAACGAACGAACCTACGGTAAGGAAATAGCAGTCACTTAAATTCTTCATAATGTTTAATTATCTGTCCATCTTTTAGGTGGTCTTCCTCTGGTATAATTATTGCGGGATCTCCACTCCAAGGTCTTTCTGGCTCAGCGATCGTTGTTCATCCGTGCAATGTGTACTGCCTGTCTCCATTTATGGTTCACAATCTCTTCCACCACGTCGATGACCCCAATCTTTTCTCTGATCCACTCGTTTCTCTAGTGGTCTTGTGGCAGTTCTATTTCTTTTCAAAAATAAAGGAATGTTTTCTTTGAGTAAAAGGACATCATCCACGTTTCATATATTTTTGGTCCAAAATCAAGTGCCGGCTAACAAAAAAAAGTGCTGTATTCTGACAGAATACGTCTGCCTTAGCATTTGTTACTATGGCACCAAAGCCGTAGCTCCACTGTGCGTCGAGTATTTGAGATCTTAAAGTCATCGACTATTCATACATTTTTGTTCAAAATCAAAAATGTCGGCCAATAAAAAAAAAGTGCTGTATTCTGACAGAATACGTCCGCCTTAGCATTTGTTACTATGACACCAAAGCTGTAGCACCACTGTGCGTCGTAGTATTTGAGATCAAAGTCAGTCGTTTCATATATTTTTAGAACTCAAATACCACGATGCAGAGTGGTGCTACAGCTTTGGTGCCATAGTAATAAATGCTAAGGCGGATGTATTCTATCAGAATACAGCACTTTTATTTTTTGGCCGGCACTTTTGATTTTGGACCAAAATGGATGATGTCCTTTACTATCTACAGTATTAAGAGTACTTTCCTTTCAGGTGGCATTACAAAATTCCACCCTGTATATCCTACCTGACCTATGCAAGAATAATGACGTAATACCTAAAAGAATTAAAAAACAATGAACAAGCTTTTAATTCATAGATCCCTCCTATAGTGCTTATTATATTAATTAGGTAAACAAAATTATCTAGCCGCATATTTGACAAATCTTGACAAATTATTTACGTAATATTTAATCTAAGATTCTAATTTATTTCTTTGATTAATTAGTAATTTGTTTATTTGATAAATTGTGTGTATTAGATTGTTTTTTCCTGCTTCATTGGATATTCAATTTCAATAAATAATAATGTTTATGCATGTGATACATATTATCTGTAAATTAATAAAAATTTCGTATGTTCTCTTCGCCTACCAAATAAATTATTTGCGAGATAAAATTGAACAAGCGAAATAACTACCAATCAGCCCCAACCCTTTACAACATCACTCGGCAGTCGAGAAAGAATACAAAATGTTTATCACCAGATTCCATGCATAAATGAGCCATGAAAGCATGACTATAAAGAAACAAAACAGTGAAATCAGTGCAAATACAAATGACAGTGTCAACATCTCAACTTTTGTTCATTTTGTACTGTGCACCTTTTATTTCGCATTGCAACGCTCGCTCGGAAAAAGGGGGTGCGGGTGGCGGGTGTCAAGTGTGGCCACTGAGACGGCGAGTAACAGTTGTGGCAGAATCATGATCATCATCATCGGCATCATAAGCCTTGGGTGATGGCGTAATCTTAATAATAAACGAATATTATAAAGATTGTTTGTTTTAAATAGGCTCCGAAACAACTGGACAGATTTGGAAAATTCTTTCACCATTAGAATCCTATATTATTTCTAAGCTAAGATCAGCTAATTATTTAATAATATTAGATTTACGACGATAATGTCAAAATAATACTTTCACAGATAAATCTTTTGTCGGTACTGAGCATAAAGATATGGGAAAGAATTTTACTCTTAATTATGCCGAAATTCAGATGTGTTTTGTTTTATACACTTCAACAAATGAATCCTGCAAGTTTTACTAGGTCCCGCATCAAGCCCAATCAATATGTAAGAGGTGGCTATCAAACTTTTCAAAGGCACTTGAGTGCGTTGTATATTAAACTGTGATTAACTATTAATCCCTATTGTGTAATGAGCCTGATAGTGTGAATCTGATTGATGGATTTGGATTAGGATACGTATGTTGATATGAACTGATTTGTAATAGAACGCTAATAATTACTATTTAGTCTAGCCGAGGATGAGGAGGGCTTTGATTACGTAGAAATAAATGTGCCTACTTACTTAATAAACTAAGGATCACAAATAATAAAATTCTACCTTTCTACTGAATTGAATATTAAAGAATCGGAAGAAAGAAATCGACGCTCACCATCGCCAAATCGACCCTAGTCTCCTCCAAAATTGGTCGGAAGCATCATCTTTTATATCATCATAGTCATCATTTACTTCAAATGGGCGATGCGGGGCGTGAAAGGAACTTATCAACTGGTGCAGTAGACATACCGCACCTACGTTCTAGTCGTCCATCTTAGAGTACCGACACTCCTGGTCAACGTTAACTGGAAGACGTATCAGTGGACCGACGATTTATTGAAGGAACCACCTGGAAGCGGGTGACGCAAGATCGGTCGTTGTGGAAATACTTGGAGGAGGTATTAGTCCAGAAGTGGACGTCAAGCCTTATTATAAGGCTTTTGGTTGAAACGAATGAACGAACGAACACCTGGTCAACTTTTTTTGTAAACAGGTACATACCTACATATTATACATAGAAGACATTCAGCCGCGAGTGCGTAAATAAGAAGAAAAGTCAGGGGACAACACGGGACTATTCCCACCTCTCGTTCCCACCACTGCAACTCCTGTGTAGCCAGGATCTACAGCTTGACCGCCACAAAAACCCAACCAATGAAGGTCAAGTTTGTCCCAGGGGAAAGTTAAACTGTCATTGGACCCGCAACGAAATTAATCAGAAGAACATAGGAGGAGTTCGAAATTAAGGTTCGACTTCCCTTCTTTAAGAGCAAAATGACGATTTGTAAGAACTATTTATTAGTCTAAACAAATAAAGAAATTTTGACTTAGACTTTGACTCCATTGCAAAGCGGATGATAGGTGACAAACAAAGGTTTAAAACCTTTAAGAAAAAGATTATGCACCACGGACAATAAATTAAATTAAGGGGGCCTATCTTATGAGAAATTAGCAACTACCTGCCAATAATATTTTTCACAAAATCGCTGCAAGTCAGGGGACAACAGACTTTCCATGTTCAATCATTAGCCTAGCCCCGTCCTTTTCGTGGCCACCACCTAAGAAATGGCTGTCGTGTTGACGATACTCGTTCCCGGGCAATGATAAGCGAAATAAATGAGATATCTTCGTGCCGCGTCGATACCGGCCGAGATGAGTTCTGGCGGTAATTGCGCTCATCCTGCCTTTTGTTTAACGGCTTTTGATTTCATCAAGTTTAGATTTGATAACCTTTAATATACCAAAAAGGATAAGCGGTGTCAATGCCCTGTTCTGTGTTTACATTTCTCATTAGTTCTTTTGAATCTGTACGCCCTTTTTGACTTGTGAGATAGGTGATTTGCTTCCTTTGAATCGGAGAACATAAATAATATTATGTCCTTGATAAGTGAAAAGATGGTAGACCAAATTATTTGTTTCATAATTATTTTTTTGGAAGCCTTAGCACTTAAACATATGAAAAATCACAATGAAATTAATATTTTCCTGTACAATTTGTGCTGTACAATAGCAAACGAATTGGCATTGTAATGTTTCAGAAATATGTCCCCGGCTCTGTATGATGATAAATGAAATGACAAGATGGTGGCACAGATCTCACAACCAACTTTGTGACTCTTTAATGGATGGGGCCAGATAAGAAAACAGCTAATGAAAAAAAACATCCCACCGCTTTGAACTTCAAAAAAAAACTTTAAAAACACGCGAAAAAATTACAAACCGTTTTCGCTAACTGTAAAACGATAAGGGCGCATTGGGAACAAGCCAGAAGTTTGCCCAACTTAATTTCCCTTCGGCTAACTTCGCAGGAATCTCTTCTGTAAATCTCATCAATTTGTTGGGTATGACTCCCGGGCTATCTCCCGATGGGAGTGTGGCCGCCCTTTCTTATTGAATTACGACAAACTTGAGTAACCCTACGCGGTTTTTTTGGCACGTGACGGCTCGACGGATAACATATTTAGGACGCGATTCAGGTAGCGGGGAGACGGCCAAATGGGGAGGTGCGCCGGTCATCATAACGTAACAATTGGGAGCATTAGGCGTACAGCACTTATTTTCCAAAAAATATCTGTTTATTTAGGTTACATCTTTTCAAAACCAATCAAAAGTCAAGCACACCCATAATAGTATTTTAAATAACTCCATCATCAATCTGACACTAATTCGAGGACTTCAATTGCATTTCCACTTTCCATTAGTGAGAGTAGGCCAAGAGCTTCCTCGTTGTGATAAAAAAAAGCTTGTTACGTTCTGTAAGTGTATTTTGAGAAAAAAAAAATATTACGTACTTAATTGGTACGGAGAACAATCTTAATCAAGTAGGCGCATACTACAATTGAATGCACACTAGAAATAAATGTCCATGGAAGACTAAAGATACAATATCTCATATACACCTGGAGGGAATCGAATATGAAACCTCAGGTAGCGGTGCTATTCAAAAGGTAACCCTCCAAGTTTAATCGATAAAACTCTTCATGAGATCTAAATCTTAAATGTCTAGAAGACGATCCGTTTGATCCTAAGTTTAATTCTCAAGTGCTTACACAAAATGCTGTTTAAAACACTTTGAGGTAGTTTCCAGTTGGGTTTGGACTTTGTGAAATTAATTTAGCCTAATCGACCGATAATATTGATGATACAGATACTAGATACGATCAAAAATTAAATATTCTACTTGCAGTCGATTGCGGTCGCTATGGTTACTGTGTTCTTAGGGTTCCGTACCTCAAAAGGAAAAAACGGAACCCTTATAGGATCACTTTGTTGTCCGTCCGTCCGTCTGTCAAGACCCTTTTTTTTTACCCAAGAGGTATGAAGCTGAAATTTATATCAATTACTTAGGTCTACTGTCCCTTAAAGCTGTGAAAAAATCTAACTTCTAAGCCAACGCAATCAAAAGATACGAAAACCATAAATTTTTAGTTACATCACATAATATATTTTTTTTAATAATTTTAAACCTNCCAAAAAAAATCTTAGCCTTTTATTTTACTGTTTAGTACCTCAAAAATGAAAAATGAGAACCTCATTTTCGCCATTTTCACTGTTACCCGGCCTTAAATTTGCTGACGATATAAGCAAACCTTTTACCGAAACCTTTCTCACAAACAAAATTGTACTACTCTGATTGTGTGTAATACGTTCTTAGATGTTTACTGCAGTTATAAATCATTGTTGTTGTTCGGAGTATTACAATGCAGCATCGTACATGCATGCATGCATTCTCGACTGAGCACAAAAGGAGTCGCGTCATGCTCTCGTATTTCAAACTAGAAGTTAAAAATCCAATTTGAGTTAAGGAGCTTTCGTCACGGCGACCTCGGAACCGTTCCGCTTGTTTATCGGAGTGTATATTTACGCTCCTTTTATTTTATAGTAATCTGATACGAATTCGTTTGCCGCCACATTGCGGTTAGGGCTAGCTTTATACCGCATTGGATTAGCACCATTGTTTGTAAAACGTGCGGCTCCGTCAACAAACTGTGCGCACGCACATTGATTTGCTGAACGCGCGATAACGTTATCGCAGCGATAATTCCGTTATTCCAAATCTCAACACCTGATAAGGAAATTATTTGCAGAACTTTCGCGAAACGAGAGTTTCTACGATAACAGATTTTAATTCCAATTCGGTTATTCTGAGATGATTTTGTTGTGGACTTCATAAACGAGTTATTATTATGATTGCCCAGGGGCATACCAACCGCAATAACAGAAATAGATGTTACTGGCAGTAACATTGGAAGTAAGTAGATAATTCCCTTAAATGATCGACTTGGTGCTGGAATCCTCGCACCTGCCTGGACAGGAATGTTAGCATTCCACATTGTAATCTCTAATTCCATCCAACTATCTGACCATTATTTTAATAAGCTTTCAGTGGTAATAATACACTGCGGGCTTGCGTGATGGTCCTTGGCGGAACGTGTACATCCGCACGATTCTTTTTCTAGCGAGATCATAACATCTCTCAACGAGCCACAAAGAGCATATCGTACGAAAATTCTTAGAAGTGTGCAATTTTCTCCGTCATTGTTTGACGTTCCCATGGATTTGTGTGCCTTTTTGTCTTATCTTTTGAATTTAGATGGCCGTTAATAATGTTAGGACTGTTTGTATGTGAAATATGAGTTACTAGTGTTATTGTTGTAGCATAATTTTCTCTTTGTTGGTGCGATTTATCAATACTTTCATCTCGTGACCTCGCTATAGTTCATTACACAGCGTTTGTCTCGACGCGTGCGCGTGCGCTGTATGTTGTGGTTTGTCCACGCCGTTTGTGATTATACTTTCTCTGTCTATTTCGATGCGACCATCGTTATTTATGGTTATTTCTTTTGCGATCGTGAGAGTAATTAAACTAACCGCATTGTTCACAAGAAGGTCGTCAATAATTACATGTCTTTTGAAGCAACGTTCACATGGATGGCTGATATGGGTGATTTTACAAGTAATTCCATTATTCATGCGGCATTGTGAATCGATAGGACATAATTAAGTACTTAACTTAACCAAGAGATTATAAAATAGCTAATAACTTGCTCTTCTTATAAATTAGATTCTTCTTTAATTTGTTGTTCAATTTTCACCCACATTTTGGTACAACATGCACATTTAAAATGGTTAGCTACGTTCTAGATAAATACCGGTACAAGCTAGGCCATCGCATGTGTTCCTATACAGCACAATCGCCGACAATACATTACTGTTCTTGTAAGGAAATGCATGCAACAACCATTGATATATGGTTGCAGTTCTGATTCTACACCGACAGCCTTGGTATTGTCTGCCATTTTAGTATGTCTTGTTTTGGTGTAAGGCGTTTATTGTATACTAGCGGCCGCCTCACAGTGCACTGTGATTCACGCTCCGTACTAAGGCGGCCATAAATACTTAACTTCAAAATAAAGTGGTTTTCTTTATTTTATACGTTGAAACATGTTAGAATATACACAAATAATTAAAATTTCAACATAATTATGATATTTCGCAACACAAATGTCTACTTTCAAGTGAAAAAATGTCTCATAGTAATTTTGTTTTAGACAAAAAAATGTAAAACATTTAATACTGCGACTTTTAATGTTAGAATGTTGTAATAATGGTTATTTATATGAATAGTTAACTATAAAGGTATAAAATAAAATTGCAAGAATACTTATAATTAATTTTAAATACGTAACAATTCCAATTTTCAACACAAAAAATAATATTTTAAATACATAACAAATCCAGTGCACATTTTGATAGGGCATCTTTTTTTAACTCTTAAGGCGATTAGTGTCCNGGGCCGGATTCGACAAATATCGGCATGTCTCTGATTCAGTCCTTCTAGCGGGAAGATAGACGAAAGTATGGAAGGGGCACAAAATGTAGAACTCTTTTATCTGATCATTGTTTTCGATTTCTGTGAAAGCCATCTTGTAGAACTGACGAAAATGTGCCTCTCTAGTACAAAAAGTACAAAACCAAAAATTTTGAGTTGTGCCCCTATATTATTAAGGGTGCGAAATATTCTCCTTTAAAACAAAACAAAAACGAAATGGTGAAAAAGCCAACACCCTGTATACACAAGTTCTTCAGTTTGACCCAGACCCTTGGGATCTTCATACTTCGGCTTAGTCTGTTCAAAATATCTTAGGGGATCCCATAAATCATAATGTAAAAGTTTGACGTGCCCCCATTCTTCCCGCTTTATTTCGGGCTATTTAATAATAAGGTTAAGGGGCTCTTAGCATAGTACAAGTGAAGAGTAAAATATGTTTTATACTACATCTGCTTATCGCAAAGGTCTCTCCTTCCTACGGCGACAGCCCGTTTTTTGCTGGACCTGCTTTTGCAGGATCCCGTTCCCCCAATCCCGTTTAGTATACGTGTTTCAATATTAACTTTCACACGAACTTTTTCCCGTTTGCAGTGTCCCGCCAAAAACCGATCCGTTAGAATTTGGAATTCGTAGGTATATTTCAAACATACAACAATGTTTACAAAACAGTTCAGTTTTACGGGATTCTGGAAAATTGGACACACGCGTATTGAGCAGTAGTTTAAAATGCCATTACCAAACTAAGGCTGGATTGCACCATCTTACTTTGACTTTAACAAATGTCAAAAATCTGTCAAACTCCATACAAAATACACCGGTTATCATTATATTTTCCGTTTAAGGTAGTTGGTGCAACTCAGTCTAAACGTTATACTAAACGACAGTAATGTCTAAAAGTTGATTTACCCAATCAATATTACCAGTCGATTACCCAGAAATCTACGATGAGTTACATGAATATATTTATAAACACGACCCCCCAATTTATCATCCATAATAATTAATATTCAACTAGAGCTAATAATAACTAGTTAATTCCTTCTTACCAAAACGTATTACTAACTTGAAAGTTAATTCAAGTTTACGACAAGCTGTAGAGAAGATTCTAAGTTCCAGAAGTTTGTAACACCTCAGTTTCCGGTTAGAAATTGTGGAATTTCATCATAAGCGCAATTTCTGGGAACTAAGTTGACGGCTACTTGGATTGGTGGTGTGAGCCGGACTATAAACGCAGTTGGTACTTAGTTATGATCCCAAAGGATGAGCGATTTTGACAATATCTGGAATTCGCTGCCTGCTGCTGTCTTTCCTGAACACGGGGCTTTTCAAGGCGATAGTGAAAAGGCACTTACAGGGCAGATATTATGTACGATCTTAGACTGCATCTCACTTAACACCATGTGCGATTGCGGTCAAATTCCTGCCTTGTTATGCATAAAAAAAAATATTGATCCAAACAGCTGCGAAACCGAAAGTTGAAAATTTTCGGTAAAAATGTATCATTTTCAGAAGGCCCATTGATTGGTCCCCAAAAGGTATTAAAGCTGCGGTTGGGCTTAGATTGTAGAAATTTTAATGGACTTTCTAAAGAATCACTGTCCAAAAATGTAATTAGAGCAAAAAGTGACAAATGTAGCACATTGGTTGCAAACTTGGGAGTAAACTTCTCTCAAGGAACCTAAGAAAGGAAAATAAAATAAAAAAAATAATAAATATTAGTATACGTGCGCGTTTGCGATGTCTGTCGTTAATACGAGTATGTCGATATAGACTGGACTATTATTTACGACTAGCTTTTGCCCGTGGCTTCACCCGCGTAAAATTTAGTGTCACAGATCGGCATAAATTATAGCCTGTAATATGTTAATCTGGGTTACAAAAAATAATACTGTAAAATTTCAACAAAATCCGTTCAGTTGTTTTTGCGTGAAAGAGTAACAAACATCCAGACATCCTGCCATCCAAACTTTCGCGTTTATAATATTAGTAGGATAGTTGGATTATTTTCTTGGAATAACTATTTTACCCCTGAGTCATAAAATAAAACACTAACCTAGAAATATCTTACGCTTCCACGTCTGTCGGTTTTGCGACATCCGCATATAAGAATTGAGGTGTAGTTTTATTTTATTTTAAGACCGCAGTAAGAATTCTTGGCCATATCCAGAGAACGTGTCCCTGAGTATACTTGGGTAGGCATATACTTCAGTTATATACTTCGGTTATATTTCGGGAATTTTACGACGCTGTCATTTCACTTGCTACGTTTTACGTTTTGTGGATAGGATAGGACCTTGATCAGGGTAAAATAACGGTCAAGTGCGAGTTGGGTCGCCAACGTAGGTTCCGTACTATAAGACATGATGATGAACCCTGAAACAGTAAATGTTTTAGTTCCTTGTATCTTGTATCCTTTCCTTGTCCTCTACAGCTTAGGCTACTTGTATAAATCGGAAAGAAAAAAAAACAAATAAACTTCTAAGCTCCGTAGATTTTAAGTTTTTTCAATGTTTATCATAATTATCATTATACACACTCTGTGAACATTTCGAGCATCTACGAGTTCTTATAAAAAACATTTTTAAAGCATTTTTACTTTTTTGTGTTATAATGGTAACATACAGTCTGCTAAAAATTACAAAATACAGACCATGAAGGCCTTTCTCCATTGAAAGGCCTTCTCGTGCGTACAGAACCCTAAAAATTCTGAGGTGATCTGTCCTTTATGAGCTTAACAATTTTCAACGGAGGCTCTAGACAGGTTTCATCGTGGATTATATAAAATCTTCGATTAAAACATAATTCGATCTCCAAACTAACAGTTATTGAATGACATAATCGAAGGTCTTGTCGCGATCATGCTCTAACAAACGAACACTGTTCGCGCTCACATACAAACCGCGCTCGGTCCGTTTCTATGAAGATGACCTACTCATTTGTATTTACTCTACTGTTAATTTTCATTTACTTATTTTAAGAGACTTATGATAACACTAGCGGCCGCGACTCCGTACGCGTAGATCCCGTTTTACCCCCTTAGGGGTGGAGTTTCGTAAAATCCTTTCTTAGCGGATGCCTACGTCATAACATCTACCTGCATGTCAAATTTCAGCCCGATCCGTCCAGTGGTTTGGGCTGTGCGTTGATAGATCCTTTGTCAGTCAGTCAGTCAGTCACCTTTGAGTTATATATTTAATAAGTAATTATTTCTATTTCGCTTTTGTGAAGCAAAAGGCATTCTTAAAAAGGAAAATCGTATTTCACGGTTGACCATTCAACTCAACCCTCCAACGCGACATGGTTCCCGCAAACCACGATAGCCGAACGGTGAAGGGGTCGATGTGGCCGACTCGAGATACGAGGAACGCGGGTTCGAATCCCACCGCCGCTCGACTATTGTGGTGAGCCCACTCGTAACACAAGCTTATTTAGCTTACCACGAGNTTTTTTTGCCAAAACCACAGATTAAAAAGCACTTATCTATGCCTAGAGTAAATGTGCGTTCGGAAATCACTTATTTCCGAACGCCACATCACCCCCCCACGGAGAAGGATAGTTAGGAGAAAAAGAAATAGTCATCCTGATCTTTAAATTTTACATGCCTTCCAGCACGCGTAGTGTAAGGCTGTTTAGATGGGATCGTGGCTTGAGCAGGAGCTGCTTGTGGCAGAGGTGTACCAATAGAAGGCTTAGTAGATTGCTCTTGTGTATCATTATGATGTTCATCTGTTGCATAATGATCGATGAAAGCCGGTTTGACACGATCAATGCTAACCGTGGATTTCTTGCCGTTGATTGTAATAGTCAGGGTTTTACCATCAGTAGAACGCTCTAAAATAGGATATGGGCCGGTGTAAGGCGGTTGGAGGGGACGTCGAACAGTGTCGTCACGTAGGAAAATGTGAGTAGCAGTGGCGAGATTTTTGAAAATGAAAGTGGATGGTTCTGAATGGCGAGAAGCAGGAATTGGTCTCATGTTGGTCATTTTTCGACGCAATTTTTCAACGAAATCATTAGGATTTTCGCAGGATTTAAGATTATCGGTAGGTGCAAGCATCTCTCCCGGTAAGCGTAGATTCTCTCCGTAAACCATTTCTGCAGCGGTTGCTTTTATGTCTTCTTTGAAAGCGGTTCTCATACCGAGTAAAACGAATGGCAGAGATGTAACCCAAGTGTCGTCATGGCACATGAGAGATGCTTTTAGTTGACGATGCACACGTTCGATCATACCGTTAGCGCAAGGATGGTAAGCAGTGGTTCTGATGCGTTTAGTTGCGAAATGTTGCATAAGACGACGAAATAGATCGGACTCAAATTGGGTTCCTTGATCGGTTGTAACAGTTGAAGGGACACCAAATCGTGAGATCCATTCTCTCGTGAAAGTGTCTGCAACTTCCTCGGCTGTAATGGAGCGCATTGGCCAAACCTCGGGCCAGCGAGAGACCCTGTCTATAGCCGTCAAACAGTAACGGTACTCGTTACAGACAGGTAGTGGGCCAATGATGTCTATATGTATGTGAGCGAAACGGTGGGATGGTTGATCAAAAGTTCCAATGGGAGCAGAGTTGTGCCTTGAAATTTTCGTGCGCTGGCAAGCTAAACAAGATCGCGCCCAGTTGTGGCAGTCTTTTCTAATTGAAGGCCACACATAACGGCTTGTTAAAAGGCGGGTAGTTGCTCGTATGCCAGGATGGCTTAAATTGTGTAACTTGTCAAATACTGCTCTGCGGAATGGAGGGGTTAGATATGGACGAGGTTTGCCTGTGGACACGTCGCAAAAGATGGCAGTGTCAGAACCCGGGAGAACAATTTTAGAGAGTTGCAAACTAGAAGCGCTGTTTTGAAGGTCTATTAGTTCTTGATCTGTTTCTTGTGAAGTTGCGAGGGTTCTGTGATCCTGTTCGAATGATATGGCTTCAATTCGGGACATTGCATCAGCGACGATGTTCTCTTCGCCTTTTATGTATTTGATATCCGTTGTGAATTGGCCTATAAAAGACAGTTGATTTAGTTGTGGTGGTGGAAGTTTTTCACGGCGTTGTACGAACGCATACAGCAGCGGTTTATGGTCTGTAAATATTGTAACGTGTTGAACCTCGAGTACGTGGCGGAAGTGCTGTACGCTTTCGTAAACGGCCAGTAATTCGCGGTAGTAAGCTGGCCACTGTGTTTGTTGTGAACTTAGCTTCTTACTGAAAAAGGCGAGAGGTTGCCATTCGTCATCCACTTTTTGCTGCAGGGTTGCTCCGATGTGGGAACTGGATGCATCGGTAAATAATCCTAGTGGAACGTTTGGAGCTGGATGGGCTAGCATAGTAGCATCACTGAGAGTTTCTTTGCATTTCTGGAATGCTAATGCCAAACTTTCGTTCCAGGGAACGGGTTTCGAACCTTTTAGCTGGTTGTCGGCGAGGACGCTTATCAGAGGTGCTTGATATTCTGCAGCTTTAGGTATGAATCTGCGGTAGTAGTTGAGCATACCCAGAAACCTACGAAGCCCCTGCGCGGTTTTTGGTAAGGGGAAATTTTTGATAACGTCGACTCGTTGGCTTGGAGGTTTGATGCCTGCCGCCGAGATGTTGTACCCTAGGAAGGTCACCTCTTTAGCTCCCAGTACGCACTTGTTAATAATCACGCCGTATTTTTGTAAACGCTGGAATAATATAGTAAGATGTTCTGCGTGCAGGACAGCATCATGAGAAAATACTAAAATATCGTCGACATACGGGAAGACGAAATCTAAACCGCGGGTGACCTCATCAATAAACCTTTGAAAGGTTTGACCGGCGTTTCGGAGTCCAAAACTCATGTACGGGAATTCGAAGAGGCCAAAGGTCGTAATGATGGCCGTCTTACAAATATCTGGAGGGTGGACGGGAATTTGCTGGTATGCTTTTACCAGGTCTATAGTGCTGAAGACTGAAGCACCCCTCAGATTGTATGCAAGGTCACCTATGTGTCTCACCGGATATCTGTCGGGAATGGTCCTAGCGTTTAAAGCACGATAATCGCCACAAGGTCGCCATGTAGAGTCCTTTTTAGGGGCCAAGTGTAATGGTGAGGACCAAGAGCTGCTGGATGGCGTAGCAGTGCCCGTCTGTACCATATCTGTAAAAGCTTGTTGTGCGGCTTTAAGTTTTTCGGGAGCAAGGCGGCGAGGTCGGCTAGTTACTGGTGGGCCGTCAGTGGTGTTGATGTAATGAACCGTTTCGTGCTTGGCGATGCGTGGTAGACCAGGTGGTTTGGTGATATCTGGGAACTTACAGAGGATGTTGTAATAGGACGAGTTGCCGGGGTTGACTACGATTGCTTTTACACCATTGATTGGATCAGGAGGTGCGACGATAGCAGAATTGGATAGACCTGTCTTACCATCTACAATCCGTTTGTTGGCACAGTCGGGAAGAAGGTGGTAGTGAGCAAGAAAGTCGGAGCCAATGATCGGAGCGTTCACGTCGGCAACCACAAATTGCCATATAAATTCGCGGCGTAGTCCGAAATCTAATTTGAGATTGACTGTACCGTATGTTTTGATGCAACTGCCATTCGCGGCGCTTAATGAATAATCTGTAGGTGTTCTGCGGTCGCGAATCCACCGGAAGGGGTAACAACATAAGTCAGATCCAGTGTCAATTAAAAATCTGTGTTTAGTAGTTTTGTCCGTTACGAAGAGGCGGCGTCCTTGGGAATCTATCGAACAGCAATCAGTATCCGCCTTTACTGATTGCTTTCTTGGTTTTCCGCTCGCCAATTACACGGTGCAACACACTTGCTAGCTCTGCGACCGAATTTATTATGGTACCAACACGGTTTGTTGGCTGGTGTCCCAGAGCGTGATCTATTGGGATAAGATGTCGAGCGGTTTCTTGATCTGCTATCTCGTGTGTTTTGGGCAGCTGAGAGAGCAGCGACCTGTTTGGTAAGATTTTCGACGCATTCTACAAGTGTGCTTAGAAGGGGAGGAGTATTATCCACACTATATACATTGGCAGGTCCGGGGGTCACTTCCATAATTTTATCTGCAAGCTCTGCTAACTTCTCCAAACTCAGATCTGCTTGTGCTGCCAAAATAGCTTGTACTTGGCAGGGCAAGCGGCGAAGCCAAAGTTGCCTTAGAAGATTATCATCTTTGAGTGTTGAGCCAGCAAGTGAACGGAGATGTCTTAAGAAGGTCGACGCTTTCCTATCACCAAGCTCTTCGTCGCCCAATAATCGGCGAACCCGCTGCTCCTCCGAAGTGGAGAGGCGACGGATTAGTTCACTTTTTAGCTTAGTGTACTTGTGTTCCTTCGGGGGATTCATAATAATATCTTCGATTTCCCCAATAACACGTTGGTCAATGGATGCCAGTACATGGCTAAATTTGGTCATGTCTGTGGTTATATCAGCAAGATGAAATTGGGCTTCTGCTTGTGCAAACCAAATAGCTGGCCTGTCAATCCAGAAAGGTGGTAATTTCACAGACACTCTGCAAACTTGTTCTTTTTGCGATGCTGTAGAGGTTTCTGCTGTTTCTGTTTGTACCTGATGGAGTTGAGCTTTCAAGGTAGCATTTTGAGCTAAAAGCTCTTCTAATTTAGCATGTAATTCTGCTTCAGCCATGGTCCCGGTTAGTAACACAAAAATCTAATGATAAGCGATGATGTTCAAAAAAGATAACAATTTAGATTTAAAATAAAAAGAAAATAATAATAATGCAAGTATGCCAAATATCCTTCTCCGCAGGTGTGCAGTAAGAAAAAATAATATTTTAAGTATGTTAATTAAACAAATTAAAAGTTGGATTGGCACATGCAAAAAAGAAAAAATATTCTTAATTATTTCTAGACCGTTAAAATGTTAACAATGTGGAATGGAACTTGCTTTTTATAGAAATTTTAGTTTATAAATGGTTATAGCAAGTTATATGGATAACATCACCAATTCAAAATCATAAGTAATGAAAATATATTTCAAAAGAAGGCAATAGCAAAATAAGAATAAGGAAAACACACATTAAAAGAGAAATAAAAATTTGTAAACATGCAATTGAAATTTGACACCGATTATAATAATTAGTTACTTTGTTGTTTGGGCTATCAAACATTAATTATCTGATTTCAAAAACAGATGGTTAACAATACCACAAATTACATATATTTTAATCATATTGTCTTAATAATATTGTCTTAATAAACCGCTAGAAAAAAATTTACTACTTAATTCACCGGTATTTGAATTGCAATTTGAAATAGTTGTTAATTAGGGTTAATACTAGAATTAATGCTAAATTAAATAGAGTTATTACTAAATGTTCAATAGTCCAGTTTGTATGTTATTGCAGCAGCTGCATTATGCACTAAGTTCACGAAATGTCAGATTTGGATTAAAAAAGTACTTGCGTGCGTTGCGATGCTTGGGATGTGGAGAGTAGACGGAGCAAGCAGTCCTCTAACAGTTAGTAGCGCCGAGTATGTTAGCAGGAGTTTAGCAGGGGATAGCACGGCAAGGTTATGCACTTTGAACACTTAATCAACACCAACACCACAATAACACCACATGCACTGTACGCGAACGTAGTCTAGTTGGATTTGCAGTGAAGTTTTTAGTACAAGGACGCTATTTTGTTACGAAAGCCGAGACGACGCCATTTTGTGAATGACAAAATTTTGTGTAGGAAAAATCGATTCCAATAGTCTCGTTGCTGCTAGTGGATGCGCCTACGCCGATGGGTTTCAATCTTCTTCATTGACGCAGGTTATTTCATAGTCGGGGTCACCAATTTGGGAGGCTTTGGTGAGTCGGCGTCTCCCATGCCGGAATGAAACTCCGTAGACGTTTCGACAAAGAACAGCGTGTATTGACGCACTTTGCGTAGAATCAGGCGTGGATACAATGATAATAAAGTAGCACACACAATTAACACTACGTGAATTATATACATTTCACATTATTAAAAGAGTAATTATAATCGCGATGCGCGCGGTAAAAAGTTGAGGCCTCTCTCTGACAAGTCAAAAGTTTTGTAGTCAAACCACAGATTAAAAAGCACTTGTCTATACCTAGAGTAAATGTGCGTTCGGAAATCACTTATTTCCGAACGCCACACTTCCATTACTTTTATAGCAAAAGTTTCATTTTTGGAGACTTATCTGACATTCAATAAAAAATTATAAATATTAGGACATACAGTCTAATTTTTTAGAAATCAGCAGAAATGTCATCAAAAATGGCCAACTGACATAAAAATATTTTTTGTCTGTGAACTAGTGATGCGACAAAACCTCTCGTTAATCGCGAAGTGAAATTATTGTAGTACTTGCGTATCATCGCCGGGTGATCGTCAAAATACTAAAAATATGCAACAAAGTCGCAACGTTGAATGTGAACTGATTATGAAATTTTCGTGAACAGGAAACAAACTGTATGCACAGATGTAATCAAAAAACACACTGGACAGTAAAACAATCAATGATATCCGTAAAGTTATTAAACTTCAAATAGCTGCAAAAAGTTCTGTTTGACAGTGTTGCTACTAGTGACATCTCGCTCGCTCAGTTCTTTGTTGCTCTATTTCGCTAGGGAGGTAATTTAAGATGCTATCAATAGGTTATTTTTGACATGACATTGACAGATATGTCAAAATCCACCAATCACGCAGCATTTGGACCTCTTGTCTACGTATTGCCATCTGGCGAATTTTTCAATCGCGAAAACTCTCATTGAAAGAAGATTTTTATTTTCTTTTATTTTATTTACTTATACAGGGTGTTAGGTAAATGGGTATATGATCCGACACTAGCCCATGTTAACATGGGCATATAAATGGTATGGTGAAGTNACGCCACACTATAATAAATGAATTATGCACCTTGTACCTACCAATAAGTTACTGTATAAGTAAAAGTTGATTGATGTATTATCAGAAATCGCACCAATATTATTACAATCTTATCTCATGAAGAACTAATCCCATCTTTATCCAACTCATATAGTTAGTATAATCTTGTAATACCTATTTGTATTTCTTACGTTTAAAAGCTGAAATCTAAAACTCGTTGCAGTAGTCCCCGTCATTTTTTGAACTCGCACCTACACGTCCATGAAATGAAATCGAATTGATATCATAAAGTTATTATAAATATGGGTATCAAACTCGTCTTTTTGTTTCTGTCATTTTTCGCAACTGGGAAGTTGGTAATTTCATTGTCGCTGACATCTGCCTACGACAAATTGTCTGAAGATGGCAAGTTGAACTTCACAGGAATCGCTGCCAAGTACGGGTATGCTTACGAACAGTATGAGATAACCACTGAAGACGGGTACATCCTGACCATGTTTCGCATCCCCGGCGACGCGGACAAGCCTGTGCTGCTGGTGCACGGGAACACGGTTACTTCCGACTGCTACATCATCAGAGGGAACGAATCCCTAGCACTCACACTAGCCAGGAAAGGCTACGACGTCTGGACGATAAACCTTAGAGGCACAAGATACTCGAGAAGCCATGTAACTCTGGACCCAGATACGCAGCCGGATCAGTTCTTCAACTACAGTTTCTACGAGTTGGCTATATATGACATGCCCGTCACTATCGACTTCATCCTGCAGGAGACGGGACAATCGGAGCTGATCGCATTCGGACACTCCATGGGGACTACGCTTTTCTACGTCCTAGGATCAGAGAAACCAGAGTACAACGATAAGATAAAACTTTGCATATCGTTAGCTCCTATATGTTTCCTGGAGCATATCACTGGTTTGGCTTCCACACCGGCCAAGTTTGCGGCGGAATTAAATTTACTCGGAATCGCAACGGACACCCAAGAACTTTTAAGTTACAGTGTCACGACTCCCATACTGCAAGCTCTATGTCTTCAACCCACGGGATATGCTGTGTGCATCCAGGGCGTTCTGTTTTATTTATTTGGATATGATTCGGCAGGGTTAGAAGAGGAGTTCATGTACACACTATTTGGGCATTTTCCAGGGGGTACGACTAGAAAGATATTTGATCATTTGGGGCAAGTTTATAATAGGAATGTGTTCGCTAAGTATGATTACGGTACAGCAGGGAATTTGATCGCTTACAACAGCACGGAGCCGCCAGAGTTTGACCTGAGCAAGGTGAAGATGAAGAGCGTCCTGATTGTAGGGCAGGAGGACTTCTTGGCGCGGGATGCGGACGTGCAGCGCCTCAACGCGTCGCTGCCCAACGTGGCGGAGTACCTCGTGCTCCCCTATGAGAACTTCAACCACGTGGATTTCATTTGGGGTAATAACATGACCAACAATTTTTACCCATATGTATTTGAAGTGTTGGAAAATTATACATAAAGTAGGTAAATTAAGGTATATTATAATAATAACTAAATATCGATGTAAAACATCTTACTTGTTTGTTATCATAAAAAATAATTAAAATGATAAATAGTTTTTATCATTAGTAATTTTTAAATTTTAGTTTTTAAGTCATTTTATTGTAATGTATTATTATAAAATTTATTCTCTAATAAAATTTCCCATTATTAAAATGATTAATATGTAAAATTTTAAGCTTCAAAAATCTTCAGGTACTTATCTTAATAGAAATAAACACGAAACAAAAGTTTTATATTTTTATTTTCGTCCTGGTGAAGCGGCCTCTCTCATTATTTTACTTTATGTCGCATCAAAAATAAATTCATTAACGCCTATTCAAATTAAGTGTGTAAAATTACTAAACGATACTTTTGCCATATCTGTTGTGTGTTCAGCAGAAAAAAAAAACAAAATTAAATCATTGTTAACTAGTTGTTATTAATATCAAGAAACATTAATCTTACTTCATGTATCTCGTTTAAATAAAAGATAGCTTTTGTGCTTTTCTAGGTGCGCCTGGTCGTGACTCACTGTAGTAGGTATTTGGTTTACCTACTGAAAAACATTAACCCCACCAAAAACGTTTTCATGTAAAATGTTGCCAAGACGAGACCATAATTATGACTCGCACTGTCAAAAAGTTATCAGATCTCATGTAGAGCCAAGCTTCTCTCTACAAGGCCTAACTGGCCTAACTTCAAACTCTACCACCTTAGTCAAAATATCTGCGGTTTTCGATGTTTTTACATTTTCATATTGTGTTTTTAGGACTGTTTAAACAATATTATAGTGTAAACCCATCGAAAATTGTGGACTCTTAATCTAAAACTGAGTTAAAGACAGTTGAAGTCCGGATTTGGACAAGGATTGAATATGGGAAATGGGCGTAAAACTACATAATAATATATGTGAAACCAATAAAGCCCTAATTTCTAACGAATTTGTTAATCACTTGAAGACGTGGTGTGGGCAGGCTCCCCACTAGGTGGACCCACGATCTGGTGAAGGTCGCGGGAAGTACCTGGATGCGGGCAGGAACGGTTTTAATGGAAATTCTAGGCCTTTGTCCAGCAGTGGAGTGGACGTTATTTCATTTGGCTGAAAAGAAGGAACAACATACGCAAAATAAAAAGGTTCAGGGCCCATAATGTTCTAATTTTAAGTACGGACGACAGCACATCAACCTAAACATAGTGGCGTCTTATTTCTTTGTAATACAGGCTATTTTGCAACAAAAATGTATAGTCATAGTCATATATGTTTATAGGTTGATGTGCAGCTGTCGACTGTACATAATGGATGCAATAAAATGTTGAGTATTGAGTCATTTCAATTCGTAACGGAGAGAGAGCTATGTTTTAGCGACTGCTCCTGTAGCAAACTGCACCAAGGCCTTCTTCTTAATTCCATAATACAGAATGAAACTAAAAACTACATTCAATTCAAGCATAGATTGATACTTTTGGTTGTTTTGTAATACGAACCTTGGATCATTATAGGCCTGGCAATAGAGTCCCTACGTACCATTACTGTTACAATACAATACACTGTAATGCGGAAACCGACAATGTAACCTGCTTCGCTCTTGGCGTAATTAGCTACGCAAACACAGCTGCTTCAACAATTTATTCATGCTGCGTAAGACGAGTAGAAGAATCCAAAAACAATAATCCGCCATAAATTATGACTCAATCGAGAAATGTAGGTGTGGCGTGTGTGGAGTGCTCTAACAGAAGGAAGCGGCGGAGAGGGAGCCACTATCTCCTGCCGCCGCACAGTGGTCCCGATTTAATAAAACATGGACATTGATGCTAGAGGCACGAAATTTTTTTTGATGGTTACTGCTATGATAACTAATAAGGCAAAAAAATATTACAATCCTACGACGTCTATTTCGTAGTAAAAAAAAATATATACATATTTTTTGTATGGAAGAAATTGCGTTTCTGTCAATTTTTCGAAATTCTTTATCGATGTCAAGATGCCGATCACACATGTTATAAAACAAGTGATTCTGAGTATTTCATGCGAAGATACTTGTCACTTATCTCTGCGTACTTTTGAGTTATCGAGGGTTGAAAAATCGATTTTTTTATATTAAATATTTCCACGAAAAATGGCCAGAATTACAATATGGTGTATAAGGGACACTTTTGATGACACATAACAACGACTCGCACTCGCGCGCGCTCGTATGCATCAGCTTTTAATAAAATAAAAAAAAAAATTAAGGGAAATACTTAATACAACGTTGTATGTATAGGTCCGCTGGCCGTCAAAAAGTAGCTTATACGAGAGGTTGCCCAATTTACAATATGTCCATCATTGATAACTCACACAAATATCGTCTCTCTCTGAAGGATAACAAGTTTTTTTTGTTTCCAGAAGCTCTTGATAGGATGGAAGCCCATAAATACTCTCTGAAGCGAGAATGAATCTCAAATTGCGATATTGCCATTTTGACAAATTACATGATGTAACTAGCGCTAACGTTTATCTTCAGGTAGACACAGTTTTAAGTTAAAAGATTGTCTACTATTTCACACTGTTCTTCGTTTTGGAACAGTTCTTTGATTATAGGTAGTCGCTAATTTCGTTTTGTTAGACTCTTTCAGTTTAGCACATAAAGCGTAAACTAATTCCTCCTCAGAATGATCTAAAAGTGTTAGAGAGCGCCTCTTCTTCTGCAGAAGAAGAATTTTGCATAAATCTTCAAAAGGTTTTTTATTTATACCAGAAGTCGATGGTTGCACATCTACTTCCGCAGTCTCATCAACTG
This sequence comes from Ostrinia furnacalis, assembly GCF_004193835.3. Classification (NCBI taxonomy): domain Eukaryota; kingdom Metazoa; phylum Arthropoda; class Insecta; order Lepidoptera; family Crambidae; genus Ostrinia; species Ostrinia furnacalis. The sequence goes on along the minus strand of NW_021131492.1, from coordinate 31,541 downwards.
GAGCGTCTTCCTCGGTGTTAACGTTGTCTATGCGTTGTGTTAACTCGGTAAAAAACATTTTTTAAATCTATATTTTTACATTTCGGCCAGACCATTTCAGACTAAAATGACGAACGTATTGGCATTGAATTGTCTTCCGAAGATTTGAGTAATTATCAAATCATTAAGTCGTAATTTTACAAGAAATATATCAAAGAAGATATGGTCTGCTTCCAGCAGAGCCCAAAAGACATTTTTGCACCAGAATTCGCATTGGCTAGACTCTGAAATTGTCTGGCCGAATTGTAAAAATATAGATTTAAACAATGTTTTTTACCGAGTTAACACAACGCATAGACAACGTTAATACTGAGGAAGACGCTCCAGTTGATGAGACTGCGGAAGTAGATGTGCAACCATCGACTTTTGGTATAAATAAAAAACCTTTTGAAGATTTATGCAAAATTCTTCTTCTGCAGAAGAAGAGGCGCTCTCTAACACTTTTAGATCATTCTGAGGAGGAATTAGTTTACGCTTTATGTGCTAAACTGAAAGAGTCTAACAAAACGAAATTAGCGACTACCTATAATCAAAGAACTGTTCCAAAACGAAGAACAGTGTGAAATAGTAGACAATCTTTTAACTTAAAACTGTGTCTACCTGAAGATAAACGTTAGCGCTAGTTACATCATGTAATTTGTCAAAATGGCAATATCGCAATTTGAGATTCATTCTCGCTTCAGAGAGTATTTATGGGCTTCCATCCTATCAAGAGCTTCTGGAAACAAAAAAAACTTGTTATCCTTCAGAGAGAGACGATATTTGTGTGAGTTATCAATGATGGGCATATTGTAAATTGGGCAACCTCTCCTATAAGCTACTTTTTGACGGCCAGCGGACCTATACATACAACGTTGTATTAAGTATTGCCCTTAATTTTTTATTTTATTTTATTAAAAGCTGATGCATAAGAGCGCGTGCGAGTGGGAGTCGTTGTTATATGTCATCAAAAGTGTCCCTTATACACCATATTGTAATTTTGGCAATTTTTCGTGGAAATATTTAACATAAAAAAATCGAATTTTCAACCCTCGATAACTCAAAAGTACGCAGAGATAAGTGACAAGTATCTTCGCATGAAATACTCAGAATCACTTGTTTTATAACACGTATGATCGGCATTTTGACATCGTTTAAGAATTTCGAAAAATTTACAGAAACGTAATTTCTTCCATACAAAAAATATGTATATATTTTTTTTTACTACGAAATAGACGTCGTAGGATTGTAATATTTTTTTGCCTTATTAGTTATCATATCAGTAACCATCAAAAAAAATTTCGTGCCTCTAGCATCAATGTCCATGTTTTATTAAATCGGGACCACCGTGCGCCGCGGCGACGTCATGGGCACAGGAGGAGAGCATGACCTCCACGGTCCACCTGCCCCTTCCTAATAAGCCTCGACCATCAAAACCACCATCCCAGGGTGTACGCAACACGTGTCTAGTGTGTAATTAATTAGCTGGAGTCGGAAGGCTAAATGACGCCTTCCTTGCAGCTCCGAGCGCGAGGGAACGCGGGCGAATGCTTGAAGCAAATGCCGATAAATACCGAGGGCAACATCAGATTTTTAGTGGATAGGCCCTGCCTTTCTGGCAGGCTTGACTTACTTGACTGCCCCCGATTTTCTGACAGTAAAAACGGCTAAAAACAATATATAGTCGGAGAGACCTTGGGTAGTCAGACTGCTAGATTAGAGTCTGTGCGAGTAGAATTTAGGATTAATTAAAGTCAGAAAAATTACCCGCGTCCATTTCCATAAACTAGTTACTATCGCAGTAAGTAAAATGGAAATAATGTGCTTAGATAAGAAAGAAATTCCCGAAATTCCCACGGAAACGGGAGTTAGCGGGAAAAAACATTTGTATGAAAAAATCTAAACTGCGTAAGATAGATGAAGGGGGTAAAACGGGATCCACGCGTACGAAGTCGCGGGCGGCCGCTAGTAAATAAATAAAATCTCGACTATATTAAGCTTATAACGATCAAAAATAGAGAGCAAACCGAAAAATTAATTATGTTGTTGACTTCCCATTTCTCCAAACTTCGATAGTCAAATAAAAATTATTGGTTTAACATTTTTTTTCTGCACCTCTACGGTACCTAAGCTACGTCCCTTCCAAAGGATGATGGGCACAAATGTATGGAAAGTGGTACCCGCTCCAATAGCCATAACCAATATATATTTTAAAAGGCCTTTAGATGTAGGTAAATGTCTGCTATGGGGCCAGATCTAATTCACGTTTTGAAAGCAGTAATTCCACTAAGTATTATAATGAAAGTATGTGTTATACTTTAACACAATCATCCATGTATACGAGTATGTATTATGACTACAACCTATTAATATAACTAAAAGAAGCATTGAAAAGGAATTAAGGAAAGGATTATACCTACGATGAACTACCCAAGCTATTAGACCTTTATTCGCTTTCATCATCATCATCGTGATCATTTTAGCCATAGGACGTCCAGTTGAACATAGGCCTCCTCCAATGATTTCCACAATGGTCGGTTGGTGGCGGCCTGCATCCAGCGCCTTCCCGCTACCTTTGTGAGGTCGTCGGTCCATCTTGTGGGTGGACTTGTTGGGTCTTGTGGGTTTATTCGCTTTAGCAACCCATAATAAAACCCTTAAGAAGTAATAAAACTTTAACCCCTTTATTAATAAAAGTTACACCCTAGTTGAACTCTGGCTTAAATTGTCATTTGGTATGGAAATGTCATTTTAATCCAAGGTTCTTCCTAGGTGTAACTTTTTATTAATAAGGGGGTAGTACTTCTTTAAATAAAAATATTTACACAGTAGATATATGAGCTAAAGCAGTACGGAAACTTAGCCCTTTCGGCGAGTTAAATACCTACACTTCAACTGAGTGTTAGGGTTGGCACTCTTAATCTTTATAAAATTAATAAGGTTCTGACTTACTTATTTATTTAAACGTTTATTTAGGTTTTTTAAATATCAAATACCTAATGGAATAAATTAATTGACTAAGTAGTTAACAAAAAAATAAAACGTTAATTAGGTTCTATAATGATCGAATACATAATCGAATAAATTGATTAAGTACTATTAGAGGCCGGTAGAAGATATTCTATTCTCATAAATAAAATACCGGATACTTACTTTCACACAGCTATTGGCTCATTTTAAATACAGTTCATCACTTCGTACAAAAGCGCGCGGAGCAAATTACTTTATCAAATAGAACACATAAATTGTTAAAAAGCGTAATTACGTAATTTAAAAAGAACTATTACTAAATCAGATGTAAGCACTTTATTTAAAAAGTCATATTTAATCATTTTTACAATTCAGAATTATTACGAAGTTTAAAAAATGAAAGTTCTGGTTTTGAAGATGCCGAGTTCAAGCAGACGTATTATACTAAGAAGCAATACACTCGTGGCATGTTTTTAAAAATACAGCGGACAGTGCATGCAATAAAATTATTATTAAAAACAAAACGCGCGCGACACTCGCGACGGATGGACTGCGAGGTTCGCTTAGAGCTCGTGTAAAGCGTGCGTCTGTGTGCGTGAGTCTGATTTCGAGCGTTTGTATGAAGCTTCCGTACTGTTTGATTTATCTACTGTGATATTTATTTCACAATCATCCCCATCAATAATTATAGAGTTAAGGAAGGATGCTGGAACAGTAAACCCTTCCTGACTCGCATAACCTAAGTACCATACGATGGACACGTATGATACTTCTTCTTTTTCTTCCTTGGTCTCTTCCTCCCTCACTGATGAGGATCGCGACCACAGATAGTGTTCCTCCACAGATACTGCGGTCATAAGCTGTGTGGACCGCACGATGCAAACTCCCGCCCACCGTCTTCCTCACCGCGTCCGACCATCTCGTCGGTGCCCTGCCCCGAGTGCGTCCCCCTTCATACTGTATGATACTTAGGTTACACAAAAAGTATCTTTATCTTCGAACGCAACCAGATCTGAGGCTGGTGGCCATAGTAGGTAAATGTTGTTCGTCTTGGTAAGACCTTTCAAATGACACTACAAACATTACTATTGGAGCCGGGTACCATTCTGCAAAAAAGTATGTATATCTTCGTACACAACCAGATCTGAGGCTGGTGGTCATAGTAAAAGTTGTTCATCTTGGTAAGACCTTTCAAACGATACTAGACTCATATCTATTGGAGCCGGGTACCATTTTGCCCATTGTCCTTTCAAGTGCCTACGTTTAGCCGTTTAGGCTGTGCGTTGATATGTCAGTCAGTCAGTCAGTTTCTTTACCCAAAATTTCCCTTCACTACTCTGCTCCTATGTATACTATAACCTGCCCAGTAGGTCTAAGCTGCGCGCCGTGATAACTTTTATCGACGTCAAAATGTATGGGCAAAATCGATAAAATGGCGTGATAACCGCTTATCGCGGCGCGCATCTTAGGCTTACAGGAGTATGAAGAATAATTGTACCAAGTTTCGTTAAAATCCGTCGAGTAGTTTTTATTTCTATAAGGAACATACAGACAGACAGACAAAAAATTTACTGATTGCATTTTTGGCTTCAGTATCGATCACTAATCACCCCCTGATAGTTATTTTGAAAATATATTTCATGTACAGAATTGACCTCTACAAATTTATTATAAGTATAGATAGTTAAGTGTATTTTAATTAAAACATTGCAGTGAACGCAATAGATTCGGTAAAAACATTTTAAATTACCGAATCACCTGTGGCTAAGCCATTTCTTTGCATCATTCGTATCTGTAGTGATACTGATGTTACGTAGGTACCTACCTGATTTGAAGGGAAGGATGTGGTAAATAATAATTGTGAAATAAAAAAATATTTCAGTTATATTTTTATTTGTCAGTCATTTTACTATAAAATTATATGTATTCTTCTACAAGCGGTAAAAGATACGGAAACAAATTGGTGGGCATTTCGCGGCCCCAAACAAAGTCAAAATGATTGAAATCTTCGTAGGGCATGACTTGGTAGTGCACGACGTTGGGCAGCGCGTCGCGCAGGCGCTCGGCGTCCAGCACCGTCGCCAGGTAGTCGTTGCTGCCCACCAGCAGCGCCATGTTCATGCTCACCTGGCTCAGGTCGAACTCCGGGGGCTCGGTCGTCCCGTACGCCACCTTGTTGCCTTTCGAACCGTAATCATATCTCGCAAACTTGTTTCGATCTATTATTTGTACCAAATGGTCAAACAACTTTCTGCTGCTGCCTTCAGGATAATGCCCGAAAAATGTGCGGATGAAGTCACGTTCGAATCCTTGCTCATCCGGACCGAACAGCGGGAATATAACTCCCTCGACGCAGAGCGTGTACCGGAGAGGCCCAACAAGGCACGTGGCGTTGAACAAACCACTTGTAACTTGATTTCGACCTGCTACTTCGTTGACACCGACCAGCAACCCTATGCTTGTCAATGTGTTTCCTAACAAAGACCCAACCGTTGCGAGTCCTCTCAAATGCTGTATGAAGCTAATGGGCGCCAGAGATATGAACGCCCTGATTTTGGCGTTATACTCAGGTTTGACGGACCCCAACACGTAAAAATTCGTAGTTCCGACAGAGTGCCCGATGGCGAGCAGACTGCTCTGATTGGTCTCATTTAAGATATAATCTATTGTGGCTGGCATGTCATAAACACCCTGCTCGTAAAATGTGTAGTTGTAGAACTCCCTCATCTGCAGGTTAGGATTTAAATAAAGGTGCCGCTTCGACAAAGTGGTGCCCCTGGAGTTGATCGCCCACACGTCGTAGCCTCTCCTGGCGAGGTTGATGGCCAGGGAGTCGTTGCCGCGGATGATCCAGCAGCTGGCGTCGGCCGTGTTGCCGTGCACCAGCAGCACCGGCCGGCTGGCGTTGCCCGGGATGTGGTGCAGCGCCAGAATGTAGCCATCTACGGTCACCACGTCCTTGGTCACTGCATTCGGGAACCCATACTTTGCCGCGATTTGGGTGAAATTTAACCTTCCATCTTCGTTCAATATGCCGTCGAATAAGGCAAAACAACTTTGACTTCCCACCAATAAGATGAACACAATGAAGACTCCATTCGGGAAGTCCTTCATTATTATAATATTGGTAGAGACTGACTGTATCACTGGTTGTTTTGTAGCTGCTTTTATAGTTAATTTCGGCAAAGTAAACAGTCAATACACTGGTGATCATAAAGATTGGGTACTATCTAAAATGTTAAAAACATAGGAATTTTATGTTATAATCTCTCATCAAATTGGTGTCTTACGTGAATTTCGTTCTGTTACAGAAAGTTCATACATTGTATCGCCAAATACACTTAACAAAAAATGTGGTGTTCTATTGGTAAAATATTTTTAAAGTCGACAATTTTTGATTTGGTTTCTGTAAAAAAATTAGATGTTTAAAAAAGTATTTATTTGTCTCAACATTACATTGAAAAAAGAAATATAGGACGTGAAATAATAATTAAACAGCAGATTTTTTGATCGTCAGTGTATGTAACACAAAACGACTTTAATTAAACATGCAATAATCACTTAAAAAATTTAGTTACCTACTTAACTAAATAACGATACGTGTAAATCAGCCAGCGACGTCAATCAAGAAAATACGCTAATTTATTAATTAGAATTGATTAGCAATGTTAAGGTTCTGGTACACTTGCGCGAAAGACACTAGCGCGAAAGACATTTGTGCGAAGATACTAGCGCGAAAAGCCATTTGCGCGAAAAGACATTAGCGTGAAAGATACTACACGATAGACATTTGCGCGAAAAAAGTTTTTTATTATTCGCGAAAAGTATTTGATGTGTCTGTTTGTCTTGTGATCTTGTCAGTTTGTGGCATTATTAGCTCCTGAATGACTGAAGCGATTGATTTTATTTTCTCGCTTGTATATCGAAAACGGTACGTTCTAGCACAAAAATAACATCAAAGGCCCTTGAAGTCTCAAATACTAGAATTAGAAAACAAAAAATATTTTTTGCATTTTTCCATACTAAAAAGCGAAGCCACACGAGGCACTAAGGGCCCTTATCGCGAAAGCAGAAAGAGACGCGCCGCCACCGCCGCCACCGATGCCGCTGCGACTCCTGCGACTACGGTCACCACCGTGCCAACTGTTGAAGGGCAGTATGCGCCGCCCACGCCGAAAGTATGTGAGCAAACACCGCGACTGTCAAGAATGAATCAAGACACGCGCTCCGTCAGCTCGTCGAGAAGACCCGGAAGAACTTATGAGAAGCTTGGAGGTCCGGTTCAGGAGACCCAGAGCAATAGCCCTGGCGGAATTGAAGAAAATGGAAAGGCTACCAAGGGTCATGAGTCATCAGGGGAGATCTGCACGTTTGCACATTTGTGCGCACCGGGGGTCGTCGTCTCATTGATAAGATACCGCCGACCATAAAGTCTCAATGGCTGATGATTCAACGCTAGTGCCGGGCAGAGGGAAAACCAGCGTCGAACTTATGTACTTCATGGAAGTTGAAGCAGATATAAATAGCGACTATGCTTCCCCAGAGGTGTCCTGGGACCAGAAGAGGGACACATTCAAGAGGCCGGTCCACCACGTCCAAGTGGAGGGACATCACGTGCCCAGAATGCCGAGAAGTCTACTGGCTGTACGATTGCAAGAAATACAGGGAAGCCGGTGTGGATGAAAAATGGGAAATGGCAAAGAAGGCGAGAATGTGTTTCAAATAGCTGCGCTTCAAGCACGCGAGAAACACATGCCGGGCCTTCGCCATGTACGATGCTGAGAGAGGGCTTTTTCGGTAGATGCAGAGTAGATATACTTACATGAATATAAAAGTCGATGGGTATACTAGTAGTATTAGGTGCAAAATAACCCCGTTGGCCGCCGCCAACGGAAATTCCTAATTCTTTCGCAGGAGGCTTCGCGATCGCGACCCACTCATGAGCCATTTCTTATAAAATTGCTAAAACTAGACGACAATTTTTTTCTGTCCAAATTATGGCATTGTTTATAAAATTGGAATGAAAATGTTGTTCGTTCGTTCGTTCGTTTCAGCCGAAAGACGTGCACTGCTGGACAAAGGCCTCCCCCAAGGATTTCCACAAACACCGGTCCTGCGCCGCTCGCATCCAGGCACCTCAGGAAAATTTTGAGTTGACAAAAATGACCTAAAGTGTGATTTTGGCTTGGCCCGGATGGAAAAGCAGACTGGGCTCACCTGGGCTCACCGGTGAGCCATACGGCGTGCAACGTACTTATTTAATTTATTAATTTATTCTTCATCTTTACTTTCAATAACATTTCAGTGCCCACACTATTCTTATCTTATCTTATTTAGGGCCGCGCATGAGCGCAGTGCACGTCGACCCATTGGGATCTTTTGTGCTTCCCTATACCTTTATCCCCCCTCATCCGCAAAGATCCTATCCATATAGTGGATCAAGAGCTTGGGTGAGAAGGACCTATATTCTTCTGGTGTCGGATAAGCCGACCCCAGGAGACCCATTCTAGTTCTAGCTAGCGCGTCACATTCGCACAGTAGGTGTTTCATGGACTCCGCATGTTCTCCACATGCTCGACAGCTGTCATCCGTAGTTAGGCCCATTTTGTGGAGCATGTGGTTTGTAGTGTAGTGTCCTGTCAGCGCACCCGTGATCACTCGGGCTTGCCTTCTGTTTCCATTGAGTATGAGCTTTTCCCATGATCTTGTGTTTCCAACTAGGAATAGTTTGGAGTGGCTCATACCGTTGGAGCTTTCCCATTCAGCTCTGTGCTTCCTGGATATATATTGCCTCATGGCCATGTGTAAAGTGCTCATAGATAAGGGCACTATCGGCTCTGGCCCAATAGGTGCCGCCTCTGACCCTTGTCTCGCTAGACTGTCGGCTCTCTCATTGCCTTCGATTCCAGTATGTCCAGGTACCCACATGAGGGTCACCCTGTTGTGCCTTCCAAGTTTATTCAGTGCCAAGATTGCCTCCAGAACGAGTCTGGATCCAACCCTCACTGAGGCAATGGCTTTGAGTGCTGCCTGACTGTCACTTAATATGTAAATGTCACGCTTTTTATGCGCCTGTTCTATATTCCTTACTGCGCACATGATTATAGCATAGGTTTCAGCTTGAAACACTGTTGCAAACCTCCCTAAGCTTTCACTGTGCTCAGATTGTTTGGAGTAGACGCCCGCTCCTGTTCCTGAGTTCATCTTGGAGCCGTCAGTATACCAGATCAGGCTGTCTTGTTGACGTTTTAGTCCTCTTTTCCAGTCTTCCCTTGTTGGTATAGACACTTTGAAATCCTTGCTAAACATGTACCTAGGCTGCATTGTATCACAACCCATGTCCATTATTGCATCTAATTGAGGATCGCTCCCCATCCTTGTGTGCTTGGTGCAAGGTTTGGATGTACTCCAAAGTCCCGCCCCCTTCAGTCTGTGCAGCGCCTTCCTTGCATCTACTTCTAGCGCCAAGTGCAGTGGGGGCAATCCCAGAATAATCTCCAATGCTGCAGTTGGCGTAGTTCTAAACGCACTCGTTATTGCTAGGCATGCAGTTCTTTGCAATTTGCCCAGTGCCGTTCTGCACGTCTGTAACCTAATTCTAGGCCACCAGACAATGCTGCCATAAAGTATTATTGGTCTCACCATAGTTATATAGATCCACCTCATCACTCTGGGACTAAGTCCCCATGTCTTCCCGTATGCACCACGACACATTCCCAGCACTCTCATAGCCTTAGCTATGACCGTATCTTGGTGTTTACGCCATGTAAGTTCCTTATCTAGGATTACCCCTAGATATTTCACTTCATTGGTCCAGGTTATCTGTTTACCATAAAGGTAGAGATGTCCTAGCCCTGTTGTATTTCTCATTTTTGTAAATGCAATAGCATTCGTTTTTCCCGGATTCACCGAGAGGTGGTTTTTGTCACACCACTCTTCCAGTGTGTTGAGGGCTCTTTGCATGATGTCTGTCACAATAGTTGGGAACTTGCCCCTTACCATAATTACCAAATCATCTGCATATCCAACCGTGTAGAGTGGTCCTTTGTTAAGTTTCACAAGTAGTGAGTCCACGACCAGGCTCCATAGCAAGGGTGAGAGTACCCCCCCTTGCGGGCAGCCCTTGACAGTCCTTACACTCATGCACTCTCCTTGCAGTTCTGATTGAATAATCCTGCCTTTAAGCATACAGTCTATCCACCGGCATAGAGGTAGTGGTACCCCGTGGTCAGAAGCAGCAGCTCCTATAGAGACGAAGGTAGTGCGGTCAAATGCCCCCTCTATGTCGACAAATGTCCCAACAGTAACCTCCCTACTCTCAAGAGCCGCCTCCGCCCTGCCGGTTACATAGTGTAGCGCAGTTTCTGTAGATTTCCCTGCCTGGTATGCACATTGTAGCTCATGTAGAGGAAATCTTTTTAGTGGTCCTTGTCTTATGTACTTATCTACAAGTTTTTCAAGCGATTTGAGAAGAAAAGATTGTAGACTTATTGGCCTATATGCCTTAGGGTCGTTGTAATCCGGTCTACCTGGTTTAGGTATAAAGATCACTTTGACTTCTCTCCATACCTTAGGTATGTATCCAAATGCTATGCAGGCCTTGTATAACCTGCATAGATGAGGATTCAGAATGGAGATTCCTTGCTGCAAGAGAATTGGGTAGATCGAATCTGGGCCTGGTGCCTTGTATGGTTCAAAGCTCCCGATTGCCCATCTCACCTTAGTCTCATCCACTACTCTTTTAGCCGTAACCCAGTCGAGCTTGTTTGTTGTTCTATTTTGTTCCTCCACGCTGATTGGATCTTGATCATCGTTTAGGACCTGTGATTCAGGAAAGTGCGTTGCTATCATTGTTTTCAACGTATCTTTGCCTGCTTCCGTATATCCCCCCCTCTCACTCCATACTGTAGTGAGTGGGTTCGCTTTGGTTGTTGACATGGCCTTTGTCAGTCTCATGCCCTCGGGAACTGAGTTGATCATCTCACAATGATCCCTCCATGCCTTCCTCTTTGCCTTTCGCACCGCTTTGCTATACTCCGTCAGTGCTCTTCTATACTCTGTCTGTGCCTACACTATAGTTAGGCTATCTTGTCTTGCGGTCAAATTGGCGTAGGTATCTCTTTCATATGATAGAGTTAGCTCATGGGTCAATGTTACCTTCCCAAATATGTATTCATGAAATCTTGGTATTATACCTACCAGAAAATACATTACTATGTGTAGGTAGGTAGGTAGTAGTACGAGTAGTAGACATCGAATAGTGGTGTAAAAATACCCTATCCCCCTTATTAATAAAAAGTTACATCTAGGATGAACCTTGGATTAAAATGACATTTCCATACTAAATGACAATTTAAGCCAGAGTTCAACTACGACGAAACACGAAACTCCCTGTGACATCGTCATACCTATTAAAATACAATAAAATAAAATAAATTATTACCTTTTTATTTTCGCGTTAAGTAGGTACCTACATCTGGTATAACAGGTGTTTTAAAAAACTACAAATATAAAAAAATATATATGTCATTTCTTTTGAATTTTCGTTTTAAGTACATAATAAACAGTGGCCGTAGACTACCTATACCTACTTTATCGCAGACACCGTGATGAGTCGCGAGGTCGCACTACCAGATGTCGCGAGGTGAACAATAAAAAGTTCAGGTATTTTTCATCAATTATTTGATGTTTTTTATCCAACAGTAACAATATTTTTTGAAATAATTTTAACAGTTATTATACACTCAACATCAAATAATCCCCACCTTCCGCGACGCTAACTTTAAACATTTTCTTCTAACACAATCATGGTGCCCCAACAATATTGGTGTTATTTGAAAGCCCAATAATTGAACTTATAGAAAAACACATTTAACTTCTTAATAAACGATTAACACATAATACCATAAAAGTGACTTGAATAATTAACTTTTTTAAAAAATAAAACCGACTTCAAATGCGTGAACACAAAAAAAAACTAAAAATTGAAAATATTGGGTATAAAAAAGTTCATCCCCAATTTTCCACCCTTGGGGGTGAAATATTTTCTTCAAATTCGCATGAAACCACCCTTTTGATAATACCTATTCAACAAAAAAATAATCGTTCAAATTGATTTATAATCAGCGGAGATATTGCGTATAAAAAAGTTCATCCCCAATTTTCCACCCTTGGGGGTTGTTTTTTCTATTATTAAATTTAAATGGGACCACCCTTAAGGTATTACCTATACGCAGAAAAAAGATTTGTTCAAATCGGTTCATAATTGGCGGAGTTATCGCGTAACAAACATAGAAAAAATAAACATACGGGTCGAATTGAGAACCTCCTCCTTTTTTGAAGTCGATTGAAAAGGACCTCACTTGGGGCTCACTCATAGAGTTGGCTCACCTCTAGGACCAATTTTTATGGTCATAAAACCAAATAATGATGTCACGTGTCCTCTTTAACAGATGGATAGCGATTAATCCCAACTTAACAGTTTTATAGCCATAAAAGTTTTGAAGAAGTGACTCTGAATCCTTCTAAAGACACATTTTTGGGGTAAAAACCTTTCCTTTAATGAAATAAAGTTTAGAACTAGGCTTTTAAATGGTGCTAATATTATTGGTGGGAACTGGGGATGCATTCGTTTGAAAGTGCTTGTCGCGAGAGGTGCGATTTATTTGATGTCAAGTGTATTATTTTATACATATTATACGATATTACATTAAAACAAAGTTCAGATACATAATATGTTTTCTATGAAAACTGTCTATTTTGTATAGCTATAACTTGTCCGCATTTCGCTTCCCGAAGGCAAAAGAAACGACTTCTTACATGTGTAGGTACTAGGTAGGTAGATACGCATTAACTAGCGAAACGCTAAGAAACACTAATTGTGTAAAAAATATTTGATAAAAATTAAATATTAATGTAACAGCTGTGCAATCCAGTGACACGTGTAAGTAGTAATAGTAAAAACACACAAATGGCACCTAATTCCAAAACTATTTCAAAACTTCATTCGTTCGTTCGTTTCAGCCGAAAGAAGTCCACTGCTGGACAAAGGCCTCCTCCAAGGATTTCCACGAAGACTGATCATGCGCCGCTCGCATCCAGGTACCTCCCGCGACCTTCACCAGATCGTCGGCCCACCTAGTGGGAGGCCTGCCCACGCTACGTCTTCCAGCTCGTGGTCGCCACTCAAGAACTTTCCTGCCCCAGCGGCCATCAGCTCTACGTGCTATGTGCCCCGCCCATTTCAAAACTTATAAAAATTAATTAGCTTTCCGCCCGCGGCTTTGCCCGCGTGAAATTTTGTCTTTTACAGAAAAACATTATCGCGCGCGTCCTTGTTTCAGAAACCGGGATAAAAACAACTATCCTATAGATGTCCTTTATCGGGATTCAAACTATCTCTATGCCTCTCTCATCAAAATCGGTTCAGTGGTTTAGGTTTCCCTCTAATATGGTCGAGTGAAGAGATGGCTGGTTCACTCGTCATGTCTGTGAACAGGCGCTGCTTTCGGGGACTGGTCAATCCAAGTTATTCCAACTTATGTATGCGAGTCATTTCTACTAGTATTTAAGTATGTAATCTGTAAGTCTAGATATTAGCACGTCACTACCTTGTTTAATATACCACGCAATTTTGTATACCCATTCTTATAAGATACACTATACAAGAATGCATGGTAAATTCAGTGAACTGCTCCTGAATCGAATGTACCTACTACTGCTATTTCTATTTATTTATATTAACCGGCAGACAGTGGTGACTGAGTTTGTTGCGGCGCTTCTTCTCAGCACTTGCCAAATGTTGGTCTCGAAGCGCTGGTAGGGTAAAAAGATTATGAGACATGTAGAGGCTCCTTAAGAGCAAAATGACGATTTGTAAGAACTATTTATTAGTCTAAACAAATAAAGAAATTTTGACTTTGACTTTGACTTTGACTAGGCGTGAAAGCGAGACAGAGTTAATTTCGCATTTATAATATTAATAGTTGGGAATTATCAAATATTTATTTACAATAAACAGATTTTTTTTAAACTAAGGCATATTTAACTCTAATCAGAATAAAAATCCAATTTTTTGTTCTCAAAAATAAAAGTGTGTCCGTGAGGCAAAGAGGCGAGGATGCTGGCTGCATTTCCTCGCTGAATGGCAATACTAAGCCTTTGTGCAAGGAAAGAGCCAGCATTTAGATTTTCCGAAATTGTAATTCTTATTCTTCTCAGTCACCCTTGTCAGAGTGATCGTGGTCATCATTGTGAATCACGATTCAGAGTGATGTTCCTCGTAATACGGCGCCATTCCTCGCGGACTGCAGCTTTCCGGGGTACTTTCGCTAACCGAGCACTTAGTTGCGGCCTTTATCTGGTCCGTCCATCTCATTGGTGATCTACCACGTGGTCTGGAGCCCTAAACTTTTCCCTGCACTACGAGACGCTCTATGGAGTCATTACTGCGCCGAGATACATGGCCGAAGAAGGTTAAAATTTGTGATTGAACCGTGGTTGACAGGCGCTGTCTGATGCCGAGTTCTTTTAATATGGAGTCATTGGTACGAAACTCGGTCCACAATATTCCCAGCATCCGTCTCCAGCACCACATCTCCAATGCGTCAATCTTCTTCCTTTCGGTTTCACGAAGAGAAAGTGACTCATATTTGCGACTCAGCTGACTCCGCTGCAGCCCCAGCTTTAGCAACTGATTCCCTGAGATGGGAAGGGGCTAAAGTATCGACACATGTAGCGTCCCAAACTAAAGCCCGTCCCCGTTCCCAGGGAACCAGAGTGAGACCGTCAGTTAGGAATTATTTAAATAGGATGTAGTAGTATATCGACAACGAGGTCACAATAATTTATGAAAACTATATTTCAACCTAATAATACGAGTACAAATACTCGTAGCCACAAGTTCTTGATTCTTCAAATTTAATTATTTATTCCTACAGTAGTTGTAAGATACAAAATCCTAAAAAAGAGCCTGTGTAAAAAAGATAGTATCAGCAAGATATTAATTAATTACATAATCATATTATAATATTATAAGTACCTAATTAATGAAATATTTTTCAATGTTTGCCAATAGTCTTATTCTATAAAATGTAAATTGTATACGTAACAATTTTAGGAATATTTTAATTTTGTGTTATTAGCTGTTTGAAATTAAGTCTACGTAGGTTTTGCTTGTAGGTACAGTTGCGATTTAGCCAGCTACGCTTAAAATTCGTTAAAATGTTCGATTAAAAGAGAAAGAAAACATAACGCGTGTATGCGCACCTTTTGCCACATGTGACAAGGTCTATGTCAAAGCACGTGTACTTTAATCTGGTTTTTGTAGCGAGCATGTAAAAAAACGCTAGTCTGAAACGGTATCTATTGACTGCAACCAAAACTCTGCACCCCAATGGTTTTCCTTGTAGCCCTAGCTAAGTTTTACCTTGTTCAGATGTTGAGGCGCCAGGGCAGGGGCATTCAAGAGCCTTGATCAAAAGGTTGTTGTGAAGCCACGATAGCTAAAGGATCGGACTGGCCGACCCGTGATCGGGTTTGAATCCCGCTGCCCCTTGACTATTATGGTGCACCCACTCATAACACAAGACAGTGTATTTAGCTTACCACGAGGGGTTAATGGGATTATTAAAATACTTACAAATTGCTAGTAATTCTTGAAAATAAATCCGCTCTACATTAAGGGTCCTCGGTCACTAGACACGGGGGTGTTTGGTGGCCGCTAAAGGAGGACCCGCGCGCGCATGTGTTCACGCGCACCGTTAGCGAAGAACAGGGGAGGTAGGTACCTACTACTCCCCTGAAGTCAGTCGTCGCTTGCCCAGTCAGAACGAACCACGGTCTGAGGTGGAGCCGCGAAAGAACGTTTAGGCCGTTTAACCGAGACAATATAACTCGAAATTCCATCCCAAGGATTTGGAAGGACATCGTCAGGTTTTAGTGAGTTGGCCCTGCCCATCTGGGAGAGCCTCGCTTAACACACTGGTCCCCCCGAGCTAGTTGGTATGCAATGTTATGCAAATGCATTTTCAGGAAATCCTGAAAAAAATCAAGATCCACTCCATATTAACATGTTGTGTGCGCTTGTGCTGACTTTGCAGCGGCAAACTTCGGTGTGGAGTCTGTTAGGAACTTCCAAACTGGCCGTGAATGTTAAGGACTAAGGGCGCTGGTGCCAGCACACTTCCTTGCGCACCCCGCTCTTCTGACACCGCCAGCGACTGACTGATTATTTAACAAGATCTGGTTAGTTAAAATCTCTGTGAAGATGTCAAAAAATGTCCCTTGACCCTGATGAAGTGAGCATCTAGCACCTTGCCACACCTTAAACTCCTGTTACTTCTGAACCATAAAAGCGTTCTTCTTCTTCTTTTCAGCCAAATGACGTCCACAGCTGGACAAGGGCCTCCTACTAGGTGGACCGACGATCTGGTAAAGGTCGCGGGAAGAGCCTGGATGCGGGCAGCGCAGGACCGTTCATTGTGGAAAAGCGTTCACCAAAATTTAATTCTTTTATGTAGGTAGCTAAGTATCTATAATACAAAATGATTCTACGATATTTGTGAACATTATTTTGTATTCCACATTATTAATAATTTAGCAAATTTTTATTTATTTATTTATTTATTTTATTCATGAATAGAACGGTAGTACCAATTACACTATTCAAACAAGACGTAACAAAGCTCAGAATAACATTTAAGTAATTAAAAACAATTTAACTTAACTTAATTTAGGAAAAGTACATAAATCAGATGCGATTATTTTCACAGTAACCCAAACATTCTGCTAGTAACGTACTCCACCCCTCTGCAAATACGTCACATTTTGGGTTTTGTTTAATTAAACTTGTTTGCGTAAAATAATACGCACATTATGACTAAGTATACATATAAGTCGCTACAACCAATATGTGTAACACAAGTCAGCTAGGCTAACACCACTAAAATGTATTGAAATTTGAAATCGAAATTATATTTATTTTAATTTAGAATGGAAGTATTCCCGAACTTAACGTTATTTCTGCTTTTCTTCTTGTCGGGATTACAAAACAGTTTTGCCTTTCTTTTCGGTTTAGAAGAATCCCTAAACTTACTGAACGAAGATGGGAAATTGAATTTCACTGAACTAGCGGCAAAGTATGGGTTCCCGAATGCGGTGACAAAGGACGTGGTGACCGATGACGGCTACATCCTGGCGCTGCACCACATCCCGGGCGACAAGCGCAAACCGGTGCTGCTGGTGCATGGAAACACGGTGGACGCCTGCTGCTGGATCATTCGAGGCAACTCCTCTCTGGCTATCAAACTCGCCAGGAAAGGCTACGACGTGTGGGCTATCAACTCCAGGGGTACGACTTTGTCGAAGCGGCATCTCTTCCTAAACGCTAACACGCAGATGAGGGAGTTTTACAATTACACCTTTTACGAGCAGGGTATTTATGACATGCCAGCCACAATCGATTATATCTTAGAAGAGACCAAACAGAAGAGTCTCCTCGCCATCGGGCACTCTATCGGGACTACGAATTTTTACGTGTTAGGATCCGTCAAACCCGAGTACAACGATAAAATCAAAGCGTTTATATCGCTGGCGCCCATCAGCTTCATCCAGAATTTAAGAGGACTCGCAAGAGTTGGGTCCTTGTTAGGTAATGCATTGACTGACGTAGGATTGCTGATCGGTGAAGAAGAAATAGCAGGTAAAAATGAGCTTTTAAGTGGTGTGTTCAATGCCACGTGCCTGGGTCCTCTCAGGTATACAGTTTGCGTTAAGGGGGTCCTATTCCCATTGTTTGGTCCGGATGCCAGAGGGTTAGAACGAGATTTCGTTCGTACACTATTCGGGCACTTTCCTGAAGGCAGCAGCAGAAAGCTGTTTGACCACTTGATACAAATAATAGAACGAAACAAGTTTGCGAATTATGATTATGGCTGGGAGGGCAACCTGGCGGAGTACGGGACGGAGGAGCCTCCCGAGTTCGACCTGAGCCAGGTGAGCATGAACATGGCGCTGCTGGTGGGCAGCAACGACTACCTGGCGTCGGTGCCGGACGCCGAGCGCCTGCGCGACGACCTGCCAAACGTCGTGCACTACCAAGTCATGCCCTACGAAGATTTTAACCATATAGACTTCGTTTGGGGTCGTGAAATGCCCAGTAATCTTTATCTGTACCTAATGCCGGTTATAGAAAAATATATGAAACCTAAAAATTAAGTCCTTGTTTTTATTCATACCCTTGTGACCACCTTCTAGCATAATGTGTTAATTCAAAATGATGCTGTTCCTCGTATCTAAATCTTTCTTAATAAAATCTTCTAAGTAGGTAAATCTAATTCTTCTTTTGGTCTTACTATGTAGTTAGCTACATAATCATGTTTTTAACACGAAACATTCACATATTACGTCACACATAGGTACATTTTAAACTGAAGCGCAAAAATTGACATGTTTTTAAATAAATACCTTAAGTTATTAATTTTGCAAATTAAGTTTGACATAATAAATAGTCCCGTTGATTTGGCGTTAAGTGATTAGTTCATTGTAAGTTTTCTTTTTGCTGAAAGTTCGGGAAAAACTTCAAACCGGAAGTCAGCTGAAAACTATTAGCGGCGCAAATATTTGAAAATCACACTCAAGAAAAGAATGCCTGATGAGTCCAAATGTGTTATAAATAATTGGATTCAACTAATCATCAGATTTTTCTGCATAGTTCATTTCATGAGTTTGAATAGAGTTTTGAGCCTTGTTTTACAGGAGCGTGAGGACCTAGGTCTCACGAGTAACTATTTGATAAAACATTATACCTACTAGCTATCGCGTGACAATATTAGGTACTAGCTTTCCGCCCGCGGCTTCACCCGTGTGGAATTTTGTCTGTCACAGAAAACCTTTATCGCGCGCGTCCCTGTTTCAAAAACCTGGATAAAAACTATCCTATGTCCTTTCCCGGGACTCAAACTATCTCTATGCCATGATGTTACACAATTCTGTAAAGCCTACAAATGTCGAGGAATACAGTATTTTTTTACTAGTTTCGATGTCAGGGTTCACCCTTTCTTTGACCCAAATCTAAATAATAATAATACGTATGGAAGAGCAAGGAGCTGCACGGGAGGTTCTATCGGGCCCTAACAGGTCCCGATGTGGACCTCCTCGCCTCGGTGAACTGGCTACGCTTCGGTGACCTCTTCGGGGAAACCGAGGGTTTTGCTTGTGCAATTGCTGACGAGGTAANGCCAGAATCATCCATCAGCAACTTGCTCTTCAGTACGGCCTTCTTGAATCTGAGTCGCCATATTACCAGTACCAGCCGGTGCCAGTTCTTGAAAATGGTCATGCATTGCTCTATTGGGATCGGTCTATCATCACAGACAGGACTATTGTCTGTAATAAACCTGATATTGTGGTGGTTGATCGATCCCAACGTCGGGCAGTGCTCGTTGACATCACCATCCCGCATGACGAAAACCTCGTGAAGGCCGAGAAGGAAAAACAAAGCAAATACCTTGACTTGGCCCACGAGGTGACCGCCATGTGGGATGTTGACTCGACGATCATTGTCCCGATAGTTGTCTCGGCGAACGGGCTAATAGCGAAGAGCTTCGACCAACATCTAAAGAAGCTCTCGCTAGATGGTTGGCTCAAGGGTCAGATTCAAAAGGCGGTGATCCTCAGCACGGCACGCATTGTCCGGAGGTTCCTCAGCCTGTGACCCTGACCACCGGTAGCTTGGGCCCTGCTCCGCTACCAGCGGATTAACTATTTTTAAGAATTTTTTTTATAATGTATTTTTAGTTTTTCTATAATTTACATTGTAAAAAAAATATTAAAAATAAGAAGGAAATTGAATAAAGAGATAATAATAATAATAAATAACTTTATTCTCACCATAGTCAATGACAGTGCAATAGGTAAACTTAAAAAACTAGGTACAATGAAGGTAGGACAAAAAAAATAATAATCTCGTAGTATTACAATGTAAGCAGGTTTGGTACGTACACAATATAGTTGGTCACTCAGTAGGACTATGGCGGGCTAAATAATTATATGTATAACTCAAAGGTGACTGACTGACTGACATAAGTAGTGATCTATCAACGCACAGCCCAAACCACTGGACGGATCGGACTGAAATTTGGCATGCAGGTAGATGTTATGGCTAAGAAAGGATTTTACGAAACTCCACCCCTAAGGGGGTAAAACGGGATCCACGCGTACGAAGTCGCGGGTGGCCGCTAGTGTTGAAATAAATTGTGTAATTATGTATTATAAAAAAATTATACAATGATATCCCAACAAACATTTCGGAGATAAGGGCAATATTTTTACCGCTCTTAAGTAGTTGTATAAATAAACTCTTCAATGATGACTATGAATTCTACAAAAGAAGTACAAACAAGTTAAGGATACATTATAATTAAAACATTAGGAGGTGTAAAAGTTATAAATAATATGTCTTATGACTATAAATAGAGTAAGTGAAAATCGTTATGTAACTAACAATTACAGCTTATCGAAAATTAAATATTCATCACTAAAAGAAACTGTAAGTCATCCGTTAATACTTAGTGACGGTACTTATTGATACGCCATTTTTTCGACCACTTTGCTTTTTATCCACAACGAGGAAGCTCTTGGCCTGCATCTCACCTGATGGAAAGTGATGATTAGGTCGAAAGGTGGAAGCGAGTTACACCCGAAATCCTCAACCAGAGGAACTGGCTCTTACCTTACCTCAGAACACAACCATTTTGTTATGACATAAAACCTAGGTAAGATGGTGGTAGCTAGCCACACGGACTTAAAACAAGCCCTACCACGAAGTAAACCGAACAGAAAAATCTATCCCCATTGGGAATCGAACTCGGGACCTCTGGGTCTGAAGCACTAACCCACAGAGAAGGGCGGGCAGATAACAACGACTACGACGCCTGGGGCTATTTTACTAGCTAAGCTACGTGAACGAGTGTAAGAGCGCTATAGATAGCAACATTTTTTACCTAAAGAAAGATGACCAAAAATACCATAACTGAAATAAGAGAAACAATTGCCATGAAATAAAATAGTATTATTCCCCTTGAAAAATGCCTTAATGTACTTTACAGGTCAGTTACTTACAGAATAATAATTGTTTTGTTTGGCTTTATTCTGTCACTGTCCGGAACAGTTTTTAATAATCCGCTTAGAATCCAAAGGATCCCCATTTTAATCTTTTAGCGTTCCATACCTAAAGGGTATACAGGGTGACAGGGAAACTCGACCTATTCCTTGAAAAGGATTATACTAGAGGTCATTAGCAACAAATGAAGTCCAGTGAACCAGGGGTCAAAACTTAAGATCCTTTGGTCTTGTCATCATTGCATGCATTACTTGTTTATGTAAAGTTGTGTTGTTGGTAGATCTTTATCAATAAATAAATAAATAAATCCGTTCCACAATCACACGGTGTGCGCAATGTACCTTTTTTGTGAACCAGGAAAATGGCTGGTCTATACCTACAACCGGGGGGCGGCAGGTTATGTGGCGCTCGAACCCACTGGGGTGTTCTCTCTGCCGCATAGTGGTCGGCACCTTAGGTACATCTAGTACCATCAAGACGCCTTCCTACACGGCGGGACCCACCACGGGGGCCAACGGGACCCCTGCATCCCCAACCTGCTGGTCACCACCAGGGTTGCGCAATATATCTCTCTTAGCCTCCAGTGACTCATGTTGCCTTTACAGCGGCCTCTATGTGGAGTTGGTTAAGAGACTTCCAAACCGGCCATGGATGTTATGCACCAAGACCGAAACCTAGCAACCGTAAGAGGAATCGCGGTTATGGTGATATACCCCAGGAAGCTTTTACGATTCTTCAGCTTCACTTTCTGCATACTAAGACCATGAAAATATATTGCTTAGAGTAGTTCTCCTCTTTCGCCTTCTGAATTGCGTATGTGAAGCGAGTTATTTCTACTGACTTTCTGTATGACATGTTGGCAGTAAGCCTTGTCCACTTCCCAGGGAGTCCAGGGTAGAGAAAAGGCGTTTGGCTTGTCGGTTGCGCAGATAGAATGCACATGACTGCGTTTTAGCTTAGAATGGCATGAGCGCGATCATGTCATAGAAT
Organism: Ostrinia furnacalis; assembly: GCF_004193835.3. Classification (NCBI taxonomy): domain Eukaryota; kingdom Metazoa; phylum Arthropoda; class Insecta; order Lepidoptera; family Crambidae; genus Ostrinia; species Ostrinia furnacalis. The sequence goes on along the minus strand of NW_021131492.1, from coordinate 9,442 downwards.
AACTGCAGCTCCTTTAATAATGCACACAACACAACCTTAAGGCGAGGTCAAAAGTGTACACAGATCGTCTTACTTATTTCGGACGTGGGTCGGTTATTTGTAAAAGGACCCTGGTGCCAGCACACTTCCTTGCGTAGCCCAGAACAAAATGTATCAACATGAATAATAGGAAATGATCCTAATAATAGGCATTATAGTGAACTTAAGTTGCAGGAAGACTTAATTAAGGCTACAGACAACGCCACTCTTATAGCGGAGTTTTGGGCTGACACTGTATGGGTTTGTCGACACGACAACAAGAAGAAAAAGATTAAACAAGTGTAGTTAAATATTTTTTACGCGATGCATGATTGTTTGCTCACACACACACTATGGATATATAAGACGCTACAACTAATTTATGAAACATAAGTCAGATAGGTTCACACTGCTAAAAATGTATTAAATTTTGAAATCGAAGTAATTTTTTTTATTTCTGTTTAAAATGAATGTATTCCCAAACATAACTTTATTTCTGCTTTTCTTCGTGTCGGGATTACAGAGCAGTTTGGCCCTAACCTTATTGAACGAAGATGGGAAGTTGAATTTCACTGAACTAGCGGCAAAGTATGGGTTCCCGAATGCGGTGACCAAGGACGTGGTGACCGATGACGGCTACATCTTGGCGCTGCACCACATCCCGGGCGACCGGCGCCGGCCGGTGCTGCTGGTGCACGGCAACTCGCTGGACGCCTCCTGCTGGATCGTGCGGGGCAACTCTTCCCTGTCCATCAGACTCGCCAGGAAAGGCTACGACGTGTGGGCAATCAACTCCAGGGGTACGACTTTGTCGAAGCGGCATCTCTTCCTAGACGCTAACACGCAGAAGAGGGAGTTTTTTAATTACACCTTTTACGAGCAAGGTATTTATGACATGCCAGCCACAATCGATTATATCTTAAAAGAGACCAAACAGAAGAGTCTTCTCGCCATCGGGCACTCTATCGGGACTACGAATTTTTTCGTGTTAGGATCTGTCAAACCTGAGTACAACAATAAAATCAAAGCGTTTATATCGTTGGCGCCCATCAGCTTCATCCAGAATTTGAGAGGACTCGCAAGAGTTGGGTCATTGCTAGGAAAAGCATTGACCGGCGTAGGATTGCTGATCGGTGCAGAAGAAATAGCAGGTAAAAATGGACTTGTAAGTGGTGTGTTCAATGCCACGTGTCTGGGGCCTCTCAGGTATACGCTTTGCGTCGAGGGAGTCATATTCCCATTGTTTGGTCCGGATGCCAGAGGGTTAGAACGAGATTTCGTTCGTACACTATTCGGGCACTTTCCTGAAGGCAGTAGCAGAAAGCTGTTTGACCACTTGATACAAATAATAGAACGAAACAAGTTTGCGAAATATGATTATGGTTGTGAGAGCAACCTGGTGGAGTACGGGACGGAGGAGCCTCCCGAGTTCGACCTGAGCCAGGTGAGCATGAAGGTGGCGCTGTTCATGGGCAGCAACGACTACCTGGCGTCGGTGCCGGACGCCGAGCGCCTGCGCGACGACCTGCCAAACGTCGTGCACTACCAAGTCATGCCCTACGAAGATTTTAACCATATAGACTTCGTTTGGGGTCGCGAAATGCCCACTAATCTTTATCCGTACCTTATGCCGGTTATAGAAAAATATATGAAACCTAAAAATTAAGTCCTTGTTTTTATTCATACCCCTGTGACCACCTTCTAAGATTTGGTTAATTCCGAATGATGCTTTTCCTCGTATAAAATCTAATTTTTTCTTAGGTCCTACTAGTTAGCTACACACTCAAAATTTATAACATCCCAACTAATATTATAAATGCGAAAGTAACTCTGTCTGTCTGTCTGTCTGTTACGCTTTCCCGCTTAAACCTCGCAACCGATTTTGATGAAATTTGGCATAGAGATAGTTTGAGTCCCGGGAAAGAACATAGGATAGTTTTTATCCCGGTTTTTGAAACAGGGACGCGCGCGATAAAGTTTTTCTGTGACAGACAAAATTCCACGCGGGCGAAGCCGCGGGCGGAAAGCTAGTAATTAATAAATGCTACCTAGCAATTTGCCTACGACTTTAATCTTTTTATTTCTGATATTGTAACATAACTGGTTCACATTGTTATCCTACGAGTTTAACAGAATAAACCACACATTCTCTTTAAGGGTGGTTCTAAAGCTCAAATACAATAATTCTTAAAAAAAATATACGTGCTTAAAAATTAATACTGTAATATGACAATGTGCTAAGTGGTGAAATGTCGATAATGTAGGGATGGTAGATGGTACGGTAACCTGCGTCTGTCGTTCCCCAGTGATGGAATAGCAATATTGCATCAGCATAAAATGTACTTACGTAATTATAATTTATAAAACTTATACATTTTCTGCTGTTGCAGCCGGCTACAAATATCTAGGCTTTGTTCTTTACGATGCGCATCTGTGTTGTATCAATTGGACATTTTTAAACATCTAGGCACCTTTAAGCACTCATTTCAGAACTATTTGATATGCAAATGTTGTACAGAGTGACGCAAGTTGTATTTTGCTTGATCAACTGAAATTCAGTTGTCACCACGACCCACACGATAGTCGTGTCAGCCAAAGACGTCTACTGCTGGACAAAGGTTCCAGGTTTCCTCCCCCAAGGTTTTTGATAATGAACGGTCCTACGCTGCCCGCATCCAGGTTTTTCTCGCGACCTTTACCAGACCGTCGGTCCACCTAGTAGGAGGCCTGCCCACTACGTCTTCCTGCCCCAATGTTCCTGAGAACTTTTTTGCCCCAACGGCCATCGTTTCCACAAGCTATGTGCCCCGCCCACTGCCACGTGATTTTAGCAAGTCACTTTGGATCTCCTGCGATAGAAGAAGCCGAAAATAAGTTACATAGAAACGAGAGAGAGATCTCATAAAAATTGCTGCTCCTCTAGAACATATTTTGAGACATCTAAATTCTAGTAAATGGCCGAGAAACAAAGATTTGGAAAACACGATAATTAATTTAGATACTACCTAACTACTCTAGATCGGGAAAGCAAAAAATGTGGACTGAAGTGAACACAACGAAAACTTTGCTGTGACTAATACAGAGAAAATACCAATACACAGCATAGACTAGTTACGTAGATATCTAAATACTTATATTTCGCCTACCGAGATTTTAACGGCAAATTCAATTTTTTACCTTAATCAACTCCTGTTTGTATGTCATAGCAATTACTTTCATAGTTGTTAAAAGTTTACTGCTGCGAAATTGCTATGACATTTATAATATAGTCATTGAAAGAGGTTGGAAAACGCAGCGTTGGACGTCAAGGTGGACCGACACGACCTCATAAAGGTAGCAGGAAGGCGCTGGATACAGGCCACTACCAACCGGGCAATGTGGAAATCATTAGGGAGGCCTATGTTCAGTAGTGGACGTCCGATGGCTGAAACGATGATAATTAATGTTGAAAGACGTTTTCAATTGGCTGTTAAACTGGTTTCAAAGATGCATTAAAAAACGAGAAATAGAAAAATAGATAAAACTTTATTGACACAATACCACATACAACAATGGATACATCGACATACTCAAATGTAGATGTCAAGAAGGTGGTTATTATAGGTAGACATATTTTTGATTAGATAACTACTTACATTGTTAAATATATTTGATTGACCATACCACATACAACAATGGATACATCGACATACTCAAATGTAGATGTCAAGAAGGTGGTTATTATAGGTAGACATATTTTTGATTAGATAACTACTTACCTACATTGTTAAATATATTTGATTGACCATTGAAAAATTAATACGAACAAAGTAGGGCAAAGTACCTACTCGTGCTTCACAAAAATTCGTCCATTGGCCTTTATTGTCTTATCAGCTACATGACATAATTATTTGCAAAAAAGTGGTTACGATTATACAAATCCACTGTTTGATAAACTTTTTAAATATGCACTAGACACTACATTAAAATGGATTCACCTAAAACAGTCTAGTTTTTAATTAATTTGCGTCAGTAAATTGATGACACATTACAAACAAATTATGTACATCCGCCATTCCGCCACTTTTAACGCCGATATTGTTGTCCTGAAATGGTGATTTGGCACATGTACAAGAGCCCTGAAAATGGCCTATCTACACATCTATCTGATATTCTTCTTCTTGTCGTGTCGACATCAAACCTACACAGCGTCAGCCCAAAACTCCGCCACAAGAATGGTGTTGTATCTTCTGATATTATAAAGAGGAAAGATTTGTATTTTTGTATGTTTGTATTGAATAGGCTCCGAAACCACAGAACCGATTTCAAAAACTCTTTCTCCGTTAGACTCCTCTAATTTTTTTCTGATGAACATAGGCATATATTATTCATAATTTGTTAAATGCAAATTATTGTATAAACTAAGTACTTCTATAAGTACCCGAGCGAAGCCGGGGTGGGCCGCTAGTAATTTATAGTATTTAATTACTTAAGTTAGTTGTATTTGTCTATCACTTCTAGTAGGTACGGATAGAAGTTCTCAGTCATATACCGACCCCAAAAAAAATCGACGTGGTTAAATTTTTTGTATGGGAGCACTTGGTAGTGCACCACGTTGGGCAGCGACGCCCTCAGCAGCTCCGCGTCTTCCACCGTGCCCAGGAAGTCCTGCTCGCCCACGAACAAGGCTGATTTCATCCTTACCTTCTTTAAATCAAACTCGGGTGGATTCAGTCTTTTATAAACTTTCAAATTCTCTAAAAAACCGTAATCATATCTTGCAAATTTCTTACTCCGAGCCACCTGTATCAAATGATCAAAAACCTTAAGTGATGTGCCTCCTGGGAAATGGCCATATATTGTCTTTTGGAATTCCGGCTCAAATCCATCGGTATCTTCGCCAACAAGCGAAAATAGTCCTATTTTAATGCACAAAGTGTAACCACCTGGAATGAGACATATTGCTTGAAAAAGTGGCGCTGTCTGATTGTAATTTTCAACTTCGTAAATATTCAGTAACTTTAAGCCATCTACCAGCAGCGGCCCCAAAGCCACTCCCACAGTTGCAACGCCGCGTAAATTTTGTATAAAACTTATAGGAGCCAACGATATGCCAATTTTGATTTTATCGTTATACTCCGGCAACTCGGCTCCCAGGACGTATAGCATCGTGGTGCCGAGCGAGTGCCCGATGGCCATGAGTTTCGCTTGTCCAGTCTTCTCCAGAATGAAGTCTATGGTGGATGGAATGTCGTATATGGCTTGTTCATAGAAGCTGAAATCGAAGAACTGACTTGGTTGCGTATCAGGATCTAGAGTGATGTGCTTCCGCGAATATCTGGAGCCTCGCAAGTTGATCGCCCACACGTCGAACCCTCGCCTGGCGAGAGTGATGGCCAGAGATATATTTCCTCGTTCAATCCAGCTGTCCGCGGTGAGAATGTTGCCATGTATGAGCAGCACAGGGCTAGAAACATTCCCAGGGATGTGGAACAGCGACAATATATAACCATCCTCGGTAATGACGTTTTCTTGCTCAGCAGGAAATCCGTATTTGGCTGCAATTCCAGGAAACGTGAGTCTCCCATCTTCTGATAGTTTGTCAGGCTGAGGTTCCAGTAACAGTGAATTGACTGCTCCACTGATGTGTAGTATTATGGTACAAATTATGCCTAACGCAAAACTATTTCGAACACTCATTGTATTATTGTGTTTTCCGAACAAAATAAAATAACACAATATTATTTTTCCTGAAAGGCAGGCAAACTGTATATAAATACAGTACAAGTATTAAAAAATATGCAGTCTATTGTCGTTTATATTGCAAAAGAATTAGAATGGAGATAATAATCCGTATATTTGGAACTTAACAATTCCGGAAACTCCGGGTTTTGTAGTCATTTTCGTTGGTTGCTCGACACGACGATATCGATATATTTGCCGACCGCTTGGGTACAATATAAGTATTAATTTATCGACTTTTGTGTACCTAATTAATAACTATAATATGGACATTAATACTAATATCTGGACATAATAATATTTAATACATATTCTTATTATGTAGGTAATATGACATTCTAAGACAATTATTTATGTATTTAATTTTTGATTTTATTTGACTGATTTGTTATCGTTTTACTTGACAATTGTACACAATATTGACATTTTTAATTGATATTATTTGCACGATTGTACCTATAACTTGTTGGCGCGTTGGATTTTCTGTAAGCCTTCAAGCAGCCTTCTAGAATAAATAAATAAATAAATAACATCCATATTATAGATCTTCAGTAATAATAGGGCTCTAAGTTCTCGAAGATTGTAATCAGATCTGAGAATCAAATTGTAATGAGTGGATGAAAAATTACAATTTCTCGACATACCTTTCGGTTTCAGTAACACTGTGATACTAAATTGTTATCTCTACGATGAAATAACAAAAAAAAAACGAGAAATTCAAACAATCCAGTCGATTTTATACCAACTTTGGTTTTTTTCGCACTAACCTCTGTAGTTTCGCCATAACCTTAGCAATTATCTTTTAAGTAGGTAACGTGTAGTAAAAATACAATATTCAAATACTCTGATTTTAAAGAAAACGGAACGGAAAAACAAAAATTCCGGATTTCCGTAATTTTGTGCCTTTTGCCATCTCTAAACCTGAAAAAGTGTAATACCTAACTGAATGTGTTGTAGAGTCAGGTGCATAAATCATCAATATTCATCATGACCCGAAACACTACAGTAATTATCTTCGTCTAATTAATTTAATAAGTACCTATACAAATAAAAGCACATCAGACTATAAGTACAATTTTAGAGTAATTCACCAACTCGGACCACAAGCCTACGGCCCATTTGGGACGAGTTGCTGTAGCAGACGTTGATATGGTTTAAAGTTTCACGAAAAAAGCAAATGGGACGAGTTGACGAATGAAATATTAAATAATTTTGATTTTCCACAACTCGTCCCTAATGGGCCGTAGGCTTGTGGTCCGAGTTGGAGAATTACTCCAATTTTGTTGTAAAATCGCTTCTGTTTCTTAGTAACATAAGATACCACCGTATTAACTTGATGTGCCGTGGTCATCATTTCATAAATATTTTCTACTAGCTTTTGCCCGCGGCTTCACACAACAGCAATACAAACGCGCGAGCGATAAGGATGGGGTAGCTTGGGGTCATTGTACGAAATTCTATCTGCTCTGCGACCGGACTTGAGAAGTAACCTGATCCAAAGCTGTACTATTTACCTATCTATTTATTCTCAGCCCAAAATTTTACAGCATACATCAAAAATTCAGTAATCCACGTGATTTTGAATTCAAAATTTCAGGAGATCGTTGTAGGAGAGTAACTAAATCTCTCTACAAGGCTTATAATAAAGCAGTTGAAGACAATGTTCACAAAAATCCAAAATATTTTTGGAAATACATTAATACCTCCTGGGAGGAGTCCGCATTGTTGCAAGAGAGTCCGTTTATCAGTGGTGCCAGGACAACAAAATGTTTTAAATGGGGCAAAATGTCACCATATAACTTTCCAAAAAAAAAAAAGAATCCCTCTTCAGACCTCTTAATGGTTCTCAGATTGCCAGGGTTGATGAGATAAGAGATTTGGGTGTCATCCTGGATAAAAAGTTATCATTCATATCGTAATACAATAACATCGTCAACCGTGCTTCCCGTATGCTTGGTTTCCTCAAACGTGCCACAAAAGATTTTCGTCGAATTGACGTTGTTAGATCTATTCTCGAATTCAGCAGCATAGTATGGAATGAAAATCATTACGATTTTTAGTTGTTAATGCAGATTTATAGAGCTAAGAAATCCTTAATATACAGTCCAATAATTTTTGTTCTATGACAAAAATTTACGAAGTTATAGCCTAATTACTAAAAAAAGTTCACTGACCGCCTGGCGCGGTAACGGTGCCGTTACTCGGATGGTCTAGGTGTACTACGTGGATGGAAAATATTTTTTTCCAGCCAAACTATATCAGTTTTGACCCGCAACGAAATTAATCAGAAGAACATAGGAGGAGTTCGTAATTAACCTTTAACTGGTGACAAGCGGTCTCACAGGCCGGGCGGCGTCAGTGAAACATCGTTTCACCCCCTTCCCCGTACTTCCTGTGTTTCACCGCTTCAGTAGCTTCAAGTTTAGTTGTATCTACGCCGTAGATAAGGACATTTGCATCATTCAGCTCCAAATCGGCAAGTTACATCGATGTAAAGTTCAGCAGCGGTCTCTCAGACCGCATGTCACCAGTTACGTGTCATTTTTTCATACAGTTTTTTTGTATTTTTACAGTTTTTACTTGCAATTGATACTTAAATAACTCCAAAAAGAAGCGTAGGATCATTAGTTGGGAATATAGTGCCATAATTTATGAAACGACTTGAAAATTCGCCAGTTGAAAAATATCTGGAAAATGAAGACTCAATTGGGTCGGAAGCCGAATTATGTTCCTGAAAATATCGTTCTGGAGCAAAATGACCATGATTCGGAAGCCGAAGAAAGTGTTTTTGAAGATGAAGGACCAATTGACGAGAATCAGTCAGAAAGTGAAAATGACGGTCCACCTTTATGTCAAACAATAAATGCCCTGACAGCCAATAAAAAATACAAAAGTTTCACCACTGCCAGTTTTCTAAAATGATAGGTTACCTACGTGTGATAGGTTTTTTTAAATTGATTATTATTTGAACTATAATAAAAAATAATGTTTTTGTTATAATTTGTTGATTTAAATTTCTTTGTTTGCGATTATCGATCTCATCTCTAGTTTTTTGATTTTTATTACTACATATAATTTAACAGCAAGTTCTGCATTCAAAATGATATTTAGAGTTTTTTATTTTATTTAAATTTAATTCTTCTATATGTTAATAATCTGTTTTTAAAGATTGTGGTATGCTACCTTACCTAGTTTCTATGCTACAGTCTTGATACGGTAGCGGCCTCTCAGACCGTACGTCACCAGTTACGTTACACAGAAACCATGTCACCAGTTAAAGGTTAAGGTTCGACTTCCCTCCATTGCAAAGCGGATGACAGGTAACAAACAAAGGTTATGCACCACGGAAAATAAATATCAATTAAGGGGGCCTATCTTATGAGCAATTAGCAACTACCTACCAATAATATGTTTCACAAAATCGCTTAAAAGCACGGAAATTTTTCCTTGTCGCGACAAGATCGGTGTAATAAATTGCGGAAACAGATGTGTTGACGACGCGCACTTTATAACGTTAATTTTAAAATAACTGGTATTTCGATATGCATATCGTTATTTCGTTATTTTGTATCGGTATGGTTTGAATATTTTTATTGTACCAAATGTGGGTATTCGCGAGCGATGTTGCTCCGTGCGCGTTGAAATTTAAAAATCAGTCTGCTACCATCCGAGCGCGACATCGCACGCGACTACTATAGTTTTT